>NW_020955277.1:2351193-2617827 GCF_003031625.1 Empidonax traillii
GCTTTTTACCCGTCTGAGGCTTTTGTTTTGATATGCAAACATAGTAGACCTGCTTGCCTGCAGTCCCTTCATTCTCTTTCAGCATTTCTTACTGCATGATGAGATCAAAGAGGTTAACAGAACTAGGGATCTCCTAACCACAGCTTTTTGGAAGTGAGTGACTGCTAGCAATGCACAGAGGGCCTTTCCCTCTGTTTGTTCCCCCTCCTTCACATATGTACCCATCACAGCTTCAAATGCTAGATCAGATCTGGAGAGACCTATTAGGGAGCAAGCAAATCAGCCAATGCAGGTGAACCAAAAAGTGAGAAGATGGGCTGCAAGGAGTTCAGATCCAAAATCGATTGAATCACTCATGTGTAGGCACAAAAATGGAACCGTATGTCATCTCAGAAACAAAATATTTGAGAATCAATTCTGGTTTTACCATCATTGTCAAAGCTTGGCTTCCCAGTTTAGCCTTCACATTCTCACCAGTGATGTTATTAGCCCTCTGCCGCTGCTCAGGTGCCATGCTGATGGACAGAGCTGTTGAAATAAAAAGGCTTTCTGGCTGGAAAGGCAACGTGAATAAAACAGCATGGTGGAAGGGCTGCAGGTGGCTTTTAGAAGTTCTTCAGCAAAATGAACAACAATTTATTTTGGAGCAGCCAGCAGAATTTTAGCTGAATTGAGATGCTTGGATTATCTGTCTTAACCCTTTCAAATCCTTTTTCTTTTAAATGTTAGTGCAGTTTTAAAAAAGGCTGTTCAACATGAAAAGTCAGACACTTTGAGAAAATGCCCATATGAGACGTTTGGGTTTTTTATATGGAAGATATTAACCAACTTTTTAAAGTGATACTTAAGTTTTTCTCTTTTGTTTTCTCTTTTTGTTTTCTCTTAAGTTTTTCTCTTTTGTAACCCGGTAGAAAACCAGATAACTACACTGACACTTTGGTGTGCTGCTTTTGGGGTGCTCTGCTGACAGGAAGATGTGAGGCTACCCCTCAGGGGGTACAGCATCCAGTCAGGCCCACATATGTGCATGTGTCCATGTACAGCACCAGAGCACCAGGGTAGGGTAAGGAAAACATCGAGGTGGTTTGCCAGTCAGCTTCCAGCTTGTGTTAAAACATCTCTGATCTACATCAGTGTCACAGACCTGGCCTTTAAGGTGAATGCATGAAGCAAGTCATGTAGTATGATGAGCTTTGGAGTGCAGCCACCGGATCATCACCCAGGGAAAGAAACAGGAGAACTGTACTTTCCATTAAAAACCCCACAAACAAAACCCAAAACCAAACAAAAAAACACAAAACCCTGAGATAGAGATGTCATGACTCCTACACTGGTATTTCTAGACTTGGAAGCTTACTAAAGCTCTCTTCTGGGCCACAGAAATAAAGCTTGGGTTTTATGGAGTAGGCTTTTATCACTTATCTGGTCATTTCACTGTGGTCGTGAGTAATTAAACTTTATGTAGAGCTCATTGAAATTGCCCTAGATTTCTACTAAGTCAAGGATCTGACTGGGTACAGTGATATTTCTTTTTTCTCAGCAAAACTAGAAAGTCTGTCTCATAGTAAGTTCTTCTGGCTCATTGAGTGGTTTTGTGAAACTGCTGTCAAACATGGTATTTATTGGGGTTGTGCACAAATACCTAATGCTGTGAACACACCACATACATATATTAATGTCACATTCAGGTTGCAAAACATTTGTAACTGTCACTGCTCTCCCCGTCTCTCTTCTTGCCTGTCTCCGAGCACGTAATCAGCCCCTGCTCCTGCCTGATTGATGAGGGAGGTGGGGTGTGGTCCGAGGGCACCCTTTGTCCTCACGTTGCTGTGCAGCCTGCACACTACAGAGACAGAGGTGCACAGAGACTTTGGTTTCTGGGGTGTTATGGTGTACATGGCAACAACAATAATCCACTTGGATGGATTACATATAATGGATTATATATAATCCATTTGGATGATAGCTGAAAAATATGTGTATGAAGCAACACTATTATGGTCTGTTGGTGGTGTTGAGGGAGTTTTGTTAGTTTTAGGTGATCTTAGATAATTTTCTAGAATATATACTGATATCCTCAGGGGTTGGGGCCCTTCTATCCTGTTCACCATGAGCACATCAGTCCCTTCAGAGACGTCAGGCCACATCTTATGGCCTCACATCACTCTGCCAGACCCAGGCAGAGCGCTGCCTGCAGGACTCTGTTGCATTAGCAGCACTCTCTGTTCTCCTTAGCAAAGCTCAAGGGGTGCTTTCCATGAAAAGATAACAGGTCCTAGGAGGCCACATACAGCTCCAAGATTTTTCAACCTCCTGTCCCATTGGTGAGCCTGTGGGGGGCTGTTCAAACTGGCCGACTTCCATTCACATGCGGTCACTTCCCAGAAAAGCTCCCACAGTTGCGCCGGTTTGGTGTAGGCTTGTGAAATTGTGTCAGCAGCAGGAGTGCTAACACACACTGAAGGAAAATCTGCCACTAACCAGTGCTTCCACTGCGGCTGCCATCAGGGGAGCCTGTGCAAGGATAGATTTTTCCTGAAAAAGCGTGAATAGCACCACAGCTCATTAGTGGCTCAGGAAGTCGGGGAAGCAAATGAGACCCTCTGGGGAGTGGGAACTGGGTGCTGGGATAGGGAGGTCCTCTGCAAAACTGCAAATGACTTTAGGGGAAAGCTTTGGATAAACATCTCTGTGTCACCAGCATTGCTAGAACAAAGCAGCGGCTCACTCTGTCCCATGCTATGTGTGGAAACCTTGCCTGCTTGCAGAGCTGTGGCCAAATAATGACTAAGTTCCCACTTTTTTTATTTGATGAGGCCAGGTAGTCTCAGATGCCAAGTTGGATCCTACCAGTTATTTTAGATGAAGGAATGTGTTGCCAGAAAAAAGTTAGAGCCAAGTAATGTTTACTGGCTTTGGAAGCGCCTTCATGCTGCTTCCTGAAGTCTGACAGGTGAGTGACTTCAGATCAAGCACACCACAGTGAAATCCAGCATGCTCTCAGTGCTGGACACCCTGCACTTCTGACCTCCATCATCCTCCCAGTCTCATCAAGTGTAACCCCTTACAAATGTCACACTGGAAGCAGTCACCTGTATCCTGCAGTCTCATGGAACACCCACGCAACGCACCAGCCTTGGCCACAGTCCCCTGCCTATCAAGTGACATTACTTCATAAAGGTCTTACATTTCACACTCCCCGCTAGCGTGGTTCACACAGTGATCCAGTATCTACCCTACTGTTATTTCTTCAACACAAAAACACTCCAAGGAAAATGTTTCGAAAATAGTAAATCTGACTTTTTCATCAGGCTTACTGTTCCCAGCCTGTGCTTTCTTGAATTTGTGCTTTCAGTGTCAGCCCACCTTCATCAGCAGCTACTAACCAGTGGGTTCCACTGCCCTTGCTTAGGAAGTATTTTGGGCTCCACATCTGACTCTGCGTTTCTGGATATGGGAAGAGCATGCTCCATTGCCTCTTAATGGCAAGCTGGGTTATGTTTATTCAGACCCTTGTGATGATTCTCTGCCTGGTCTTCCCAAATCTTCTTCCCAGAAGATCCACATTGTCATAAAGAAAATTCAATAAGCCATTATATTTTAACAATAATCTTGCATCACTGGTTAGCCATGTACAGCAGCTATACCATTACCACACCTGACTATTTACATGCACATATACAGCAAACACACCTCCACACTTTCCACAGAGGCATCAGTAAACCATCATAAAAGCCACAGTCCTCTAATTTCAGTTAAAAGTGATTTCAATCTTGCTAAAATGGGGATCAGAAGGAAAGGAAGGGATCACAGCACTTCTTAACCTCGCCATGTAGCAGTAACGGCCTGGAAGCAGAAACTGGACATATCCTACTGAAAGCACTGATTGTCTGTCCAGCAGTGTGGGTTAATTAACTACCTATTAAGTGCAACATTTTTCTTTTTCCTCATTGTGTCACATGATGATTGGACCTCTTTCTGGAAGTTAGATTTTAGCCAAATACCGTGGGATTCAATATAGATGTAATTTGAGGAAGACGTATGGTGTGTGATACAATCTGTGAGCTGTCAGTGATGTTTTGTGCAGAGATACTCTGAAAAGTAACTTCAGCAACACTCCACAAAACAGCGTCAGAAAATAGTTGTTTCCCTACAGCTGATCACTTTGGCAAAAATACTGAAGATTCCTTGTTGGAGCAACTGCTGAGTCCTGTGACATCTGACGTTAACCAGATAGTTTGCACAGATTGACCACCGTGTCCCATTTCCCTTCTGCTAGGAAAGACTTCTCCTAAATTTGCCACATGAGGAGAATCTACTGGGAGGCGTATCAAGCTAGACTGGCCTTAATAGGTGCCTAAGGCTTTTTTTCCAAGCGCGTATTTGCTGGGGCACTCCAGCTGTGGATGCGCTTTTCCTCTTTGCTGTGTGTAACATCTGTGTAGTGGGCTTGTGTTTGGCTGGTTGGAGGTTTTCTCCTCCTTCCCCCAAGCTGCTTTGGCTGCTCACCCAGCTTTCTACCAAACTGCAAATTTATGTTCCTTCTGCTTTTGGCAGGCCCATATGTGGAACTGTCAAAATGTCACTGGCATCAATTGTGAAAGGTTAGTGCCACATTATAGTCAGCGAGCTTATTAACACAGAAATGATTGGGTTTTGGAGAGGGGCAGGGAAAGACAAATGGGAATCTATTTTCCAGGCACCTGCTATTTCTACTGAACATTTCTTCTTGTCACATATATACTTTCAGAAAGTGTTTGTCATCTGCATAGGAAAAAAAACAGCTAGAGATCCCAGGAAGAATGAGGCTGTTCTTGGTAGGATCCCGGCAAGCTGGGAGAGGGGGATGGAGAGGCAGCGAGAGCAAGTTGGCCAAATTAATTCCAGTGTTGAGTGGCAGTAGATGTTCATCTTCACCAGCACAGTGACTACAGACAGGATCATGCTGCAAAAATTGGGTCTGATGAAAACCCAGTGTCAGAGTGGGAGGTTGTGGGTCTGGGTTCCATGATATCAGGTTGGCCCAAAAAAGAGTCATGATTTCCAGTTGGACCCCAGGTTTACAGGTGCCTGTACACAGGTGAGAGCTACTGTTTTGCTTCTTTACATCTCTCTGCCTTTTCGGATTTAATCAGATTGAATTCTGAATCAGCACTGAAAAAGATTCCCATATCCCACTGCAGCTTTTATCTGTCCAAGGCATTTTTAGGGCTTCTGGTACCATCACTGCAGAGAACCTATGGCAATCTTTAATGTATTAATCTTCAAAACAACCTGGTGAGATGAGATCATCCTAGTTTATGGCAACTAAGGCACAGAAAGCCTGAGTTTCTTGCCGTGCACGTCTGTGAGATGGCAATGAGTAGTATCTGCATCTTTACAGACCCTCTGCTAGTACCAGGATCACTGAGCTATCCTTCTCATGCCTCGTTTTTTTCCTTTGGTTTTTCTACCTTGATGCTTTTTGAAGTCAGCCCAGTCTCCAGCTGTGAACACTGGAGCCATCTGGCATAGAGACAGGAGGAGGAAGGAGAGGAGTGCCCAGACTGTACCAAAAGTTTAAATCTGAGTTACTCTCTAAAAAGAGCCAAGGCACAGTACAGGTACTTGTCCTTTGGGTTTATATGAAGCTGCTACTTCCCAGGAACCACTGTCCTGGCTTTTGGACTGTAACTCACAGCCACTACCGGTTCGACCTAGATTCAGCCCAGTGACCTAAAGGTGAAAGTCACCAGCGTCCGCAGCTGAGCCTCTGGGACACCAACCCTCCTTTGCTCCTCATTGACATGGCAGAAAAGGCCCTCGAGGTGGCCGATAAGGCACTGCTGGGGGTAGTATGTGTCTGACCTTTACTGTAGGAACGAGCTTTAAGATGTGGTGGAGAAAAAAATTAATATTAATAATCAGATTGTCCTGGGGATTCTTGAGTGGTGACGAGGCCCAGTGTATCCTGGAATTAGAGCAAGCACCATTCACAGCTGGCTCGTTGTTGTTCCCTGAATGCTGCAGGTAGGTGAAATTTCATTTCACTGCTTGTGACAAAAACAAGAAATGGGGACACAGCCAGTGAAAAGCCCCTGTCATGAGGCAGGACATTCCCTTCTCCCCTCCTTGCTCCTGTTCGTCCCTCTGTATGTGAGCTGAAGGGTAACATGTAGAGTGTGAGACCCCGGTACGTGGCAAGGATGAGCTTGGTCGCTTTGGGCAGAGAGGAGGCAGGGATGGACAGGGGAGGAAAAGAGTTAGGGATCACAAAGGTGATGTGGGGATATTGCCTTTATTCTTTCCCAGCTTTCCACCTCTCTGTGTGTTCATTAGGCATTTCAGCTCTCCCCCGCTCAGGAGGCTGCTCTTTTTCCCTACTGCTTTTGTTGCAGGAGAGGAGGTAGCACTGTGCAAAACACCAGATCCAAATCTCATACGAGCTTTCTGGGACTGTGGTGGATTGTGCAGAGCCCCAGGTGCCAATGCATGTGATGAGAGCATGATGTGAAATATGAATCAACTCGCAAACATTTCCTTTTGCCCCAGGACTTCTTTCCAAACCCTCTGAGCACAGCCTCCCAAAACACCACAGACTTCTCAGCTGTGAGCTCTCCTCCTGTGACAGACACCCTGTTCAACACCACACAAAAAAGCCGTGGTAGTTTTCAGGGAGGTGTATGTCCCTGTTTTCTAGATGGTTCCCTGAAGCCACAGGGTGTCCAACAAAACTGCAGAAAATCTGCTTCTCCAGCTGGGAATGGGGGACCCGGTGAGATGGGCATTGCAGTGGGAATGTGCAGGCCCTTGGGCATGGGCATCATGTCCCCAGGACCAGCCAGGAGAGGCCCCTCTTGGCCCTGACCCTGGCAGCAGGCTCGACTGCCTCCTGCGGGCTTCAGAGGCTTTCCTGCAGAAAAGCCGAGCTCAAAATCAGGGTTTTGGTCAATTAAGCAACCATCCCCCCTCCTCTTTCTTGTGCCAAGAAGAATTTTAATGTACTTCCAATTTCTCTTTTTAGCACACACAAAGAAAAAAGGAAAAAAATTAATAATCATCTATAAGAGAAGTTCTTTTCAGTCAAATGGGGAAGCATTCAATGCTGATATATATTTTTCCCCACATTTAAATGGTATCTATTTAAATGCAGATTTTCTGGTTTCCTATGTGGAGCTTGGAAGAAACGCCTTTCAATTTAAATGTTAATAGAAGAGTAAACTTCAAAATCAAAATTTCTCCATAAGGGACAGTGTTTTATTCACAGCTGTAAATGTCTTTCTGTACTTCCTCCCTCCTTCTCCTCCGTCCTTCTTCCTTTTTTTCCTAGACCTCAGCCCAACCTCACTTGCATTAAATGGTCTTTTTTAAAAAATCAAGAGTACATCTTTCAGAGTTCCTGACTGAAAGCGTTTGATGCTGAGATCTGTGGAATGAGTATGTTTGAGCAGAGTGCTGGGGCACTGATAAGGCAGAGACGCCATCCCTCCACCTCCAGCCTTTTTTCATACCTGCCATTTATCAGAGGTGCTGCTCCAAATGCTTTGTGCTGGGATTATGCTCAGCCTTGTGCAGTGGTTGTGGCAGGGGCTGAAAGGAAATAAAAACTTTTACAATAATGTTTTAGTTGCTCCTGAACGTGAGCAAGGCTTTGGTGCTGGGATGGGCAGCAGAGGAGGGAAGTCAAATGCAGAGGGAGAAAGGTAAAACAAAGGAGCTGTTACCAAGTCTTTCACTTTCTGTATTACCCTGGCTCCTCAAACTGCTCCATTCCTGCATATCCCCACCTTCATTTATCTTTGGGAAAAGCTTAGGGTAAATCTGCTTTTTACAAAAGACACTTAACACTGCCTGATACTAGAGTTTTACATACAGCTATGTTTCTTGCTTCCTTGTCTTCTTTAATGCAAGCTTTTATTTAATTTTTCTCATCACTCTCTTCAATTACCCATCTGTTTTCGACCTCTTTTCTTTCCTCACAAAGGAAAAAAAAAGTCATTCTGTTCTTAATTCTGTTTCTTTTTGGCCCTGATGAGCCCTGGCCACCTTTGCAAGAAATCGTTTGAGAGATACTAACTGAAGATTAAATCTTAATAAACTTCCATGTATTTGGTGGATATGTAGATACTGCAGTGTTGACCAGCATATAAAAAGCAGAGTGTAACAGGGCAGAGTCTGCTCGCTGTGGAAAGGGAACTTTGTAAACTGAATAATAAAGACATTACTATATAGAATAGGTTATAGAGCTTTCTGTATCCAGACTACTTTCATACAACTGTTACTGTATGTTACTGTATGTCATTATTATCTGAATGCTTCAGGAGAAAAAGGGGTGAACTGGCTTCCACGGCACCTCTGGGAGACAGGAGAAAGTCTGATTTTCAGAGGAAAACCTTGGAGCACCCAACCCTCCTGCTGATTTCAGGGAAAGCAGAGTTCGCTGGGCTCCTCACTCCAGGTGCTCAGTCCCTTGCCCCCAGGGCGTCTCCAGGTGTCACAGGACACCCTGGTAGCAGGGCTGTTGTGCTGGAGCTGGCCCTGGTGCCCTGCCCTGTATTCCCTCCTGTGCACTGTACCTCGTGGGGGCACAGATGGAGTAGTTCAGTCTCACTGGTGTCAGAGCTGTGCTCCTCACCAGCACTGAAAGCACTTCACAACAAAGGGTGTCACCTTTGCCCTTAACCCAGAGCCCATC
Organism: Empidonax traillii; assembly: GCF_003031625.1. Classification (NCBI taxonomy): domain Eukaryota; kingdom Metazoa; phylum Chordata; class Aves; order Passeriformes; family Tyrannidae; genus Empidonax; species Empidonax traillii. The sequence goes on from NW_020955277.1 coordinate 2,359,868, forward strand.
GCAGATTCCTTCCAGATCACTGGAGAGTGCAGGGAAACTTCCATTTAGGAAGATGGGCTTTCCACCCAGCCTCTCCCACTGCCACCAGCGCTGGAGGTGCTGGGAGCAGGAAGATGATGCCTCACGTCCTCCAGGAATGATCCCTCTGGTCAGGCTAATGTGTTGCTGAGGGACTGATCCTACCTGTGGTGTGGTGGCTCCAAGTAGAGATCACTTACAGTAAGAGGTGACCAGCATAAGGAAGTGTGCATTATCTGAGTTTTTCAAAAGTACAGGAAGGGAGAAAAATTAAAAAAACCCACAGCTTTGATGTCATAAAGTCCCAAAGTCCACACTGAAATTGAGCAGAAGCCATTTCATTGGATGTGCCTCAGATTTTTCAAAACCTGTATAATCTGCGAAAGCTGTGTAAGGAGAAGCCTCTTAGCTTGGTTACTACTGAGAAATGTTTGCTTTGTGTGGCCTCACCTAGCAGGAGCAGGAAGGATGAAAGCTATGAATATGAAGAAGGATGGCCAAAAATGAAGGTGCCTCAGTCTTTCTTCCCTGTTTCTGGGGAATGAGAGAGGGAAAGGAGGGATGAAAGGGTTGACTGGGCAAATTACAAGTGTGCTCTGCTGGGACTGAAGCTCAGAAATTTTCACAGGTGATCACACATTGCAGTGTTAAAAGCAAGGATAGTAAATCTGTAGACTCTTCAAGATCAGTCCTTGAACATCACAAAAGAAATATAAATTATCAACTTCAGGTACTTTCTGAGAGAAAAAAAAAATCTCCTCTCCAGAACCAGAGAAAGAGAGAAAATGTTTTGGAATAGGGTAAGGTGGAGGAGAAGAGAGGAGAGGAGAATCAAATGATGCTTTGGCATAGGCTCAGCTACTCTGGCCCACTAAATCAAGGGTTGTAAGGGGCAAAGCTCTTCTTTCCTTCCTAGCCTGCTGTCACTCAGAGCTGAGTAACTGTTGTTACCAGCAGATAATTATAAAATTCTTTTGCTTGCCTGGTCAGAGTTTCTTTTTGAGCAGAAGGGGAAGTAGGATTGGAGCAAAAGGTTGACCCTTCTACGGGATGGTATTCACAGCCATCTTTTTCCCAAGACATAACATTAAGTCTTCTGCCTTGTGCAGTAGAACTGCTTCTGATGTGTTAAATTTCTGCTGTGCAGATGCCTTTTTTATGCATTGAACTCTCTAATATCCATATCATAAAGTCTCATGAAAACAAATCTGTCTTTTCACCCTCATGAGACATTTTTTCTCACCCTTTTCTGCCATGCACTTAAACAATCTTTGTTTCCTTCCTTCTCTAGTGCCTCTTTAAATCACTTCCTTATTATCTAGGGGTCCTCTTTTGTGTCCTCTCTGTTCTGCATAAGCAAAAGGCAAGAATAAAATCAGAACTTGGTATCTGAGCTCCAAATAGTGCTTTCAGCCACTGCAGAATTTCTTAGGCCCTTGAAGTGTTCCCAAATACTGGAGGAATTGCTTTCAGACAGTAACACCCCAGTGTGTGGCCTGGTCTGGGACATCCTCTTTCCTCTTTGATGGTTTATGAAAATTCACCAGGGACAAGAAATTGCAGCGTCATGTGGAGTTTGCTGTTTGCCAGCATGAATCTCTAAAGGTGTCAGCCTGTGTAGAAGACAGGACTTCTCATCTCCCTGGTGAACTGCTTACCTGACCCTGAAGTTGTGGAGTTTCTTATGAAGGAAGCCAGACTGAAGTGCCAGCAGTGCATAACTGGCACCTTTCTTTTGTGAATCTTTCTGGTTTAAATAACTGTAAGAAAACATAAGAATTCTGACAGAGGAAATCTATGTAGATGGGCCTGTCCTGATAAGAATAAATCATGTGTCAGGATGTCCATTCTACAAAGACCTCATCCCGAGGGACTTGTTGGCTAGCACAGACCACAGCCAGCTTGTGAAGCTTCCTGTCAGCAACCAAACTGCTGGTAACCAAACACAAACAACAAACACAGTCACATGAACAATAAACTCCAGTCAAGAGAACGTGATGAGATTTTTTAGTTTTGGAGATGTTATGCACATATCTTATAACCCCCTTTGCAGTTCTTGAGATATGAAGGCTTACCTATATCCTTGAGAGAGCCAGTTTCTCTTTTTGTAAGGGTTTTCTGTTGCTCTTTCTCTCAGCTTTGAGAGGCTTGTGTTTTGAAGTGTGTTTGTGAGTGTGTATTTCTGAGTCACTTCCATATAAATATAATCTACTGTTGCTTTTGTTGGAGTGGGTTGTACTCATTGCAATTACATTAGAGTAGTCTTTAAACTGAAGACTGGTTTGCCACATGATTCAGTAAAAGGCACTCAGAGATCTTAACTGAGTCTCAGGTAGACTAATACATATTTCTTCTCTTATCTCTCCCTACCTGAAGCAGAAAGAAAAGATTAAAAAAGCCTCACCCTCTATTTGCCAACCTCATCCAAAATACAGTCTCGAGCTCTGCAGAGAGAATAGTGTGAGGCAGAAGATGCCACTCAAAATCATCTGCATTAACACTCACTTGTTCATTGTACCTGGGAGCTGCTAGGGCTGCCTTTCAATAAAACACACATCTGTCCAATTTTATCGTGCTCCCCTGAAGTTTTGGGGTGAGATAAGAGAAGTGATGATGTCAGGGAAATATACCTCTGTGCTGCTGATCCTTTGTAAGAGAAGTAATTTAAACAAAGCTCAGTGAAATCTGGTAAGCTGTGCTCTAGGACTGTGTGCTGTTCTTGAACAATTTCCATTACACCTATTTGGTTGGAAAAAGAAAAAGAGTGATTTAGACTCTTTTTAAGTACAAGTGTTCTTAATCCCTTCTAAAGACAAATCAGAGGGAATCTAGTACGGGAGGGTATAGATCAAAGTGACCTGCAATGAAGGATTATGCTAAAGAATTATGTCATCCCAAGTCTATTTCTGCTTGTGACGTTACTATATCCTGACATTTAGTCCTAGAGTGGCACAGAAATACATCTGTGCTTTCCTTTTGTTGGGACCCCTCGGGAAAGAAAGGTGCTGTACCCAGAATGTCTCCTAAGCTGTTCTAGATAATCTGCATACAGACTTCCGGGTCCTTGGTCCCTGTGGACGTTTCAGTATTGGGAGAAGAAAGGAGGACATGAAGGATGGATTATCTGAAATACTATTTGCGGCACTTTTGCACTTTCTGATGGTCTGATAACAAGCACTGTAGCTTGATCTGCTACCCAATGCTTGAGAACAAGCAATTCTGAAAGCAAAAGCAGTGCTGTATGGCTCAAGGGCTGGCCAGAAAGCCTGATAACACAGATTCAATTATACACTCCTCCACAGACTTTTCATGTAGCTGTGGGCATATTGACTATTCTCAACTCGCTTTCCCTGTCCTTCACAAAAGGCTCATAAATTCCTTGCTGTATGCATTGTGAGGAAAGAAATCTCTAGTATTTTGGAAGTATTGTTAAACTCTGTGGAAAGGAAGATAGAAAGATACCAAGAGGAAGACCAAGCCCTTGCTTTACAAAGATGACTTGCAATTTCAAGAAAGCGGACAGAACACCAGGAGTCAAAAAGGCATATTGAAATTTTCAAGAAGCAAAGCTGATTCAGAACATGTTATGTTTGCAGCTGCTGGGGTGTGAAACTTCTTCCACGATGTGATAACCATCATGAATTACTTTATTGCTCATAACAAATACAGATGGACAGATATCAGGGTGAAAGAAAGGGCAGGGGCATTTGCAAACTGACAGAGAGAACCTTCCACCACATGTTGCTTGGAAATAAATGGATCTTAATCAGCTTTTCTGCCTTTATTTATCTTCAGAAAACCTCTAGAGTTAATATTCACCAGCAGAAAACTAAAATGCTTTTAGGAAATGCACGTTGTTTTATGAGAATCTGTCTCTATTTCAAAGAGGTTGTCTAAAATGCTAATGTTTCTCTTTATATCATGATTCCCAAAGCTTGTGGCTTTCAAATTTACCATTTTAGTTTTACCCACAGGAATTGGGTTACTTCATTCCCTGTCCCTTCTCCATTGTTACCAGTCAAGAAATTTGTTGTTTACAGCCTTCATGAACATGATGCCTGTATTCCTTGGCTGATGATCCACATTGTTTTTGAGTCAGGATTGAGTTTCCTGCCTGTTCACATGCAGCAGCACCTGTGGCAGCGCTAGGCATGAAAAGTACTTCCAAACACAAGATATTCACCCATAGCTTTTAGTCAACATCAAAAAGAAAAAGGGATGAAGAAGGTGTCTCTAAAACATGTGTGGGAAGATGATACTGCACTTTCATCCACAAGTGATGGTGGTATCTATGTCCATACACTAAATAATTGAAACTAGTGGTCATATAGGCAAAGCATTAAAACTCAACTTCAGTATTGTAGGTGTCACAGAAAAAGCAATTTAACGCCTTCCTTACTTTCACCTTGTAACTACAGTTTTGAAGGTTTGGTTTGCTAAATAGTGGAGAAGGGGAATTAAAAGTGTCCCTGCAGCATCTGCACTTTGCTGCAGTGTGAGGACATGGGATGGGTAGCCAGCAGAGGATCAGCTCTATAACCAGCTAAGAAACGCACGAGTGCACTGTGATAAGGTGTGTTTGCTGTTGCAGCTCCCACTTGGCTGTATAAGATTCAGCAATGCATTTTGCTGGCATAACCAGTCATTCAGTTGATCATCCCATGACCCTGAGATGCAGAGAGGTTTTCAAAAGAGAAGAAGAATGTAGAGAACTGTTCATTTCATAGTCTAAAAATAAAAGCGATTTCAGAAAAATAAAGCCAAACAAACTCAGGATATGCTCAAATGCCATCAAGTGGTGTTACATGACAGCATGACCCTTTTTACCTCTGCAGGATGCATTCAGGAAGGGTCTTATCAATGCCAATCAAACTCAGACAAAGCCCCATCAATTTGTACTGATGAGCTATTGTTTATTTATATGTCAGCCCTCTATCCTAAATTAGCAGAACAAATTTGAATATTGCCTCGAGTACACAATGCAAATCTTTGCTTTTCTTCTGTCCTTTCCATGTGGAGCCCACACCAACAAAACAGTAATCATAAAAAGTACCACTAATAGGGATTGAGTCCCGGGAATACAGGCTCCTGTTCCCTGGCCTTCACTAAATAGCCTGAGGGTGATAATTTGTTTACATAAAGAAAGTACTTTTCCACAAAAGAATCACTTCGAATAGAGTTGAACCAAGCACTGACCTCAGCTTCCCGTGGGCTCTGGCAGGTGAGGAACACCAGAAGGATGCTGTTGGACAAGTGCAGGCTGTTATTGAAACCAACTTGGAAACCCCCTTTCCCAGCACTGCCTTTTGCAGGGGCTCCCCTTGGGGAATGTTATGGCAGGACAAAAGCCAAGATTGTTTTGAACAGAGAAGAAAATTTATCATTTATTTATTTCAGATAATCCCTAACTGATGGACTTGTGAGGAACAGACTTGCAATTGCCCTAAGCAGTGGCAATCTTAAGCTAAGCTCAGTGAATTTGTGACAATTAAGATTTCATAAGGAAGTTCAATTTTGAATTTTTTTTAACATGCAGTATTAAGTGTCTGCCAGAAGTTAGCTTTCTGGCTTTTTTTCAGAAGATAATGTAAGCCCAGAATTAAGATGATGAATTTTGCTGTGTTGTTAGAAAGGGAATTTGGGGCTCCATCAGGAGGAGAGATCAAATGAAACAAACATTAAAATTTGGCCTAGAAATCTTGGTCCCAGTCCTTTAGCTATTCTGTTCATTGGCAAAACCCACACTGGTTTTAGTGGGATAAAAACCATTCCTTAGTTTGGTGTACAGGATGTGGGAATGGTTGTGGTCCATTCTGAGACCTATGAAAACTGGCTCCATCAGCTAGGCGTTGGGGTAGGTCGAGGAGTTATAGACATCTTGCAGCTGAATAAGGCTATTTAAATTCAGCTCATTAAAAGCAGGTTGTTAGGGTATGTTTCCATTAGGAAGAACAAGTGCTGCTGTTACCCAGAGTCAGCAGTCACAAGTTATCACGGAAGGGGTTTGCAGGGCTGACACAGACAGCTGTGCAGCACCTCCGACAGGCGTCTTGTGCTGTTATTGAAGATGACACAGGAAACAGTAAACATTTTATGTTTTCATTCATCTCTCAAATTGAGCCTTCACGGGCTGAAAAAGCAGGGAGACACTCGGCCGTCAAACATGCTTACTAGCATTTGCTGCTTGTTTTAGAAAGCACTCAGAAATTCCCGAGGAGCAGAGTCTGGCATTGCCTATGGGAAGTACAAGTTGCTGCAGGAAATGCCTTCCTTTTTTTTTTTTTTTTTCTGCACTAGAAATCCTTGAACCTACTCAAATGTGGTGGGACAGTCACAAAACCTAAGAAAAAAGTACCGATTTTAAGATGTGTATCTTGTTTAAAAGCCTGATCACTGGTGGCCTGAAGACCTGGTTATCTATTGTCAGAGAGACTCTTTGAAAAATCAGTGACAGTCTGCAGGAACCAGTTATAGTGTCAAGGGAGGGGTCACATTCTGCAACTTGATCCTGCGTAAGAAGGGTTATAATGAACATGAATCCGAGTAAACTGCCTTCCATTAAATCAAATCATTCTGTCCCAACATACCTATAGACCTTGTGGACACTTAGCATTTTGGATACATAAATCTCTGACTATGGGAATTTATCACTGTTCAGAAATTTCACTGAATCTGCACTGCTGGTATTGGTGGTCCTTTTATCCACTGTGGGAAGAACATAAAAAAAATTACAGAAATTGAGAAATAGTCCAAGGCCAGCCAAGGAGAAAAGCTGCCATAGAGACTGGAGGATGATTCACAGTTTTCAAATCTTTCTCCTCTGTCATAAGCATTCTGTTTCTTGGAAAAATAAAAAAAAAAAAAAAAAAAAAAAAAGTGAAATCATTGCTATGCAAAAAAAAAAAAAGTTTCAAGAAAGAAACAAATGTTTGGAGAGCTGACTTGGCTGGAATTTTCCCTATACATATACTCCTGACATATCAGAGCTTAAACTTTTTATGTGTGCATGAGGGGGGGACAGGGAACAATCAAATGTTAGTGAAGATAACCCCATCTGTTTCATTATTTGAGGGTGTGAAAATGCTCTTTAGCTCACATGGTCCTTGCTCTTTCGGTTGCCAGGTAGTCTCACTGCCCAGATTTCACATCAAAACCAACTGTGAAGAATCTTATTTTTCTTCCCAGCACATGCAGGGAGAGGGATCCCGGCAGTCCCATCCTTTTTGCAGAAGGCAAATATGCAAAATAGCCAGACCTTAATTAAAGGATTCCTTACATTAGGTGTTGGGGGTCCTTTTCCTTTATTTATGAAATAAACACATGTCAATCCCTTGCACTCATATCAGATGTAGTACTCAGTTCCCACTTGAAAAGCACAAAATGTTTCACTCCAACCCCCTGCCCTTCTTTTACTCTTGCAGCATTCAAAAATGCCCTCACCAAAAATCATCTGGCAAGGTCACCATCTGCATACAAGAGAGGGCACTGAAGTGTCCTGTGCCCCAGCTGTGCATCTGCAGAGCATTTCTTGTGTATGACACCAGAACACCAGAATATCCAGGAGCCTCCTTGTTCTGAACATCCCGGGTTTCACTCATCCCCCTGCTGGATACCAAGGCACTATGGCCCAACTCCCACGTGGGAAGCTGCAGCCCAGAGGGGCTCAGTGACTTGCCCAAGATCACGCAGCGGGTCAGAGTGGAGGTGATTCCTCTGTCACGTCCGTGCTGGCACAAAGCATAGAAACCTCTTTGCCAGTCATTTTGAGCAGGTATATCCACTGAATGCAGCGGAATAAAGGACAGAGATGAGAAGCCAGGATGTAAACACATGTTGTGCTAGTACCCAGAGACTACAGCTATCAGATATAACGTTGCACTGAGGCCATTTTACAGCTTCTAACTCCTGAGCAAGTTGTCACAAGTCACTTGAGTGCACCTGCACTGAGCCTCATTGTGTGCTGAAATGGTCACCTGCTCTCTCTCCCCAGTCCAAGCTAGTATCTTAATGTATGGCTTGTCCTCTATCTGAATCATCTGTACTCAAATCATCTCATGCCAACACACACAGGTGACCTTGCAAGGTCTGTAGCATTTTGGATTAAGACTGTTTTGAGACGCTGATGATGCTCATTTATCACTGTTCACACTCACATTGTTTTTCTGTCTTCCCCACTGCAGATCTGCGCAGGATGACAGCTGGCTTCATGGGCATGGCTGTGGCCATCATCCTCTTTGGATGGATTATCGGGGTGCTGGGGTGCTGTTGGGATCGAGGCCTTATGCAGTATGTGGCGGGGCTTCTCTTCCTCATGGGAGGTAAGGATGTTGGTGTTTGAAGAAATTTATTTGTCTTGTTGTTTTCGTGTTCCCTCTTTCCACATGTCCCTCCTTTTCTAAGTCACTGAAAACAGGTTTTCAGAGTTGTTTTGAGCGATCTGGACTTGATTTCACTCCGAGGGCCTTCTGGGGTACATCAAGGATCACCCAACCACAGTTACATGTTACGTCTATCACAAAACAGTGTCTATAACTCACAGGACTAGAAAGGGCCCTCTGAGTTTTTAGTCCAGTACTCTCTTATTGCAAGTAACATTGTCACCCCCAAATTTAATAAGCCCAGTAAAAAAATCTGAAGATTATGCAGATGTTATTTCCCCCACTATCCTATTTCACAGTGGGACACTTGGATAACTAGAAACTGTGCTGCAAGTTACAACATGTATTTATTACTCATCAGTTGTTCTTGAGACAGATGTAACCTTTAGTTTATGTGCCCCTTTTTACATATGAAGAGCAATGGTATCCTCTGTTTTCTTTTTCCCACCCTTCATATGCTTTCTTGTAGACTTCTCTGTGTAAGACCTGTTATCAGTCTAGCAGCCCTTTCTGCAACCTGTTCTTATTTGTACTTGCCTTTCTCACATACAGATGAGAAGGACCATTCCCTAACAAGGTCTGATCAATACCTCGTTTAAGTGGGGCGATGGTTCCCTTTCTCTGATGGAAATACCTTGCCTGAAGTATTTTGTGGTTGTATTTGCTTTTGTCATGCTGCTTCACACTGGAGACTCACAGTCATCTTTCAGCTGGATGATGCATCCAGGCCTTTCCCCTCCTTTGTGATTTCCTACTGGTCCTGTCACAATTTACAGCAGAGGTTCTGTTTGTTACTCCCCAGTACATGCCCTGGCACTCTGTGCTTTTGAGCTTCTTCCCATTTCTACTACATCAGCCCTCAAGGTCACCCAACATTTGCCATGTCATATTCCAGCCTTCCTTGCTAGAGATGCCATCCAACTTTCTGTTAGCAGACATTTCAAGGCACGCAGTTAATTGAAATGAAGGGTGTGAGAGTCAAGTCCCAAACACAGTGGTGGGTGAATGTCTCGAAGTGAACACCACTCCTTCTGTTCTCTCTTATTTTCTCTGACGGTTTTTGTTTAAGCTGGGCTTTTGGCCTCCAGGCAGATCATCACTTCAGTGCATTTTATCATCTGTTTATCTGTACTGTGGTGTGATACAGATAAGTGTGTGACATACAGAAAAGCTTCTGCAGTCCCAGAAGAGGAGTTAAGTGCTCAAGAAACAAGTATTTATGTTCCAGTGATGTTGTACTGCTGACATTAGACATCAGCTCTCTCTGTGCCCACAAACACATTTGAAGTCACTAGCACCTCGTGCAAGCACACACTGGTCTTTGTGGGGATGTCTGTAAATGGTTTGTTGGGGATGTCAAAGTATTGTGGGTAATGGGCCTGCTGAACTAGCTTGGTATTTCTTATGTAATTAATTTGCATTTAACTAGTTTGCATGGGTGGTTATTTTGTTTTGCTATGCTTAGATATCTGTGTGGTATTTAACTTGCTACAGCACAACATTCAGATTAAAACGTTAAGAGCATATTACATAAATACAGAAAAATTTGCTAAAAGCTAGCTATGTCTTCTTTACTAATTGGAAATTATTACAAATGGGGTGGTTTCTAGTGCAGCTGCAGGGATTTCTTTTTGGCTCAGTGTTATTTGGCAGTGATTTGAACGATGATTGTTAAAGTTTTCAGGTGAAAGGAGATTCAGTGTAACCATGTGTAATGGGAGGGGTCACTCATAGCTTACAAAGCCATCTTTTGGTGTGCTCAAACAATACACGTTTCAGTGGAGACACATCCAAGGTCATGCAGCTGGGAACAAAACGTGTCAGTCATCCTCGCAGAACAAGAGGCCCCCTCAGAAAGCAGCAGCTCTGACAAGGTCTCTGGCATCGTGGTTGCTGCACAGGAGCCCTCAGTGCAGTGCAGCTGCTAAATGTGTCAGTTTTTATGGGAATGTGCGATGAACGCATGAGGTGGGGTTATCTCTCGGCAAAGCAAAACTCTGTCTGGACATCCTAATCTGGTGTCAGTGCTAAAGAAGGGTGTAGAAAAATTGGGAGAGGTTTGCAGAAGAGCTATAAGAATGACTCAAGGTTTGAAAAACAAGAAAAAGACAGCGTGCCACAAAAAGCCAATTGCTTGAAACTGTTTAACAGAAGGTTTATAATTGACTTGAACACGGTGTGGAAGTACCTATGCAGTGAGAAGCCATCTGATAGTAGAATACTCTTTGCATAGACAAAATAATAACAAGATCCAGCAGTTGGAATCTGAAAGTAATTGAAATGAGAGGCACCAGATTATTTTATCTGCCAAATTCTGTCAAGATGTGTAATACTTTAAATAAAGATGTGTTGGGAGGAGATCAGAACTGTTCTCTGCTTCAGCGCAGACACGTGGATCAGCGTTACCCAAAGGTTACTCTCTTTCTTGTTTTGCACGAGCCAGTAGCAGCTGCTATCCTGATTCCTCTTTAACAGCAAATGTGTGTAAAGTAACATCTACAAACTGAAGCAGTCAGTTAATAAAATACACAACTAGAGCCATTTAATCTAAAAGTCAGTATCTATCAACGTTCTGAGACTCTGTCATATGTTACACAGTCATTCCTCTTAGAGTCAATGAATCTTTTAACTTAAACTATTTTATTGCTGGTTGGTTTTTGAATACAAAGCTGGTTCTTCTGTCATGACGTAAATTCTGTCAACATATTATTGTGTTGGTCCTTTAAATGCAGGGAGCCAGAGTACCTCTCAGTTTTACTTAACTTTTTCTCAGGTCCAATAATGGGAAAAATGCTTTGGAAGGCTTATGTCATCCGACTTCATTGCAGCTGAGAGGAGACTGTGTTCGACTGGTAGCTATATAATCCCCCTGAAATCTAACTTTCCCTTCCATTTGCAAAGCCACTTGTCTTGGCTGTGTTTGTAGCATTTGCTCTGTTTGTGTTATAGACAAATAGCTCTTTTGTAATGCTTAAACGTTGCTGGCTTAACTTATCTATGGGGTTTGTCCCTTACTGCCCATAATTCTTTGAACAGCAAATCTCAGCAGAGCACTAAGAAGAGTGCTGTAATAATCTAACAGGGCCAGACGTGGTTTGCTTGGACCTCTGGTTCTTTATTATATTTACTGAACAATTTTCTTGCTTGCCCGTGTGGCAGTGCCTCCTAAGGACTTGCTATAGTTTGGTTCATCTGATTTCTCAAGCAAATTGCTGAAATAAGTCATTTGTGAAATGCAGGCCGTTATCTGTTATTAGTTCATCTGGAATCCAGGACATGTAAACTGTGATTTAGAGTGTGTTTTACAGTGTTATTCAGCATGTTTTGTAACAAGTTAAAATTATTAATAATTCATATTTTCTGTTTAGTCCAAGTGTATCTGTATCAACAGCAATCACAGGTCTCTTCTGGCTTCAAAAGGTTTTTTTTTTTTGCATAATGTTCTGAATTTATTGTAGAATTTATACTTGGATCCCTTATCTTGAACGACAGCATTTGCCTGACCACAGTAGGATTTTTTTTGGTCCCTCATCTTGTACAGAGCCAGATGGATACTGCAAATTATGTTTACTATTTTTTATCTCAGTGTGCATGATGGTGTTGTTACATAGCCTTCTGTACCCAGAATTGCACTATCTGTTGTAGTTCCTTTTCAGTATTGTCAGCATCATTTTACCCTGCAAGGTGGGAGAGTTTCTCCTTTTGAGACTTTCTCCATTTGGAATTCTGCTTCTAAATTTCACTGATCAGTTCATTTTATTCATCTTACTTGAGACTGTTTAATTCTATTACAGAAGTGGGTCACACTCAAATTATACATGACTCCGAGCACATCCTCTTGCAGCTTCTTGTGTTTTCTTTTCATGCAAATTACTGAAAATCTGTGCACCAGTAAAAGCTCCATCCAGTAATTTTGTAATTTTAAAATAATTTCTGGAGCCTTAGAAGCATCTGTAACACTACTTCCAAATGTTAGAGTCCTGTGGCAAACTTGATGCTTTCATGCTCATCAAGGACCTAGTTGTAGTCTTAACAGGAATTCAATTAAATATCTACCTGAGGAAATGCATGTGGAGCATTTTATATGTTGTGTTTTTACCAAAGTAAATTTACTTGCTCTAAAACTATGCCTTTGCTTTTTGAAGTCTAGAGGTGACATCCTCATCAGTTCCCATGTGAGCAGTGCTCACATTTTCTGGTTTGAGGAGTTCTTTTGGATGTATCCAAATCCTGGACTTGTTTGTGTTTACCATCATCATGGCACACCTGACAATTCATTTGGTTGGTGTCCCTCAACAGTAATACTGTCAAGGTCAAATTTCAGTTTTACTTCCAGTTCCAAAGAGTTGAGAAATTATGAACTGGTACAGTGGCAACTCTACCAAGGCAAATTCCATTGTCAGGAATCCCTTCCTCCTGACAAGCAAACAAGCTTATATCCATCTAACTGCTGGTTTTTCTACCTGCTCTCCAGCACATTCATTCATAAGATTTTCTTGCTTCAGCATCTCAGATTCTGCTAGGTTGATTGTTCTTCCGCAACCATGCAAAGCCAACCTCACCACACCTTCTGTTACTTTACTTGCTTTATAAAAGCATTTTTTAAAGACAATCTCTGATGGCCTGTTGTTATCCCAGTCCAGCTGATTTCAGTCAGCTGTGTTGACATATCACGTGGCTTTCATTATTCCTAATTTGAGGGTAGGGCTGACTTTGTACCTAAATGCTCCAAACCCCTTTTCCTGCTCATCAGTGCCGCTGTGGGGAAGGTGGGATGGTAGAGCTGCCCCATAGTGGCACGGTCCAACATTTTGGCAGTAGTTGCATCCTCCCCTTCCTTACCCCGTGCACCTCCCTGCCGAACTGCTGTTTGTTGTCCCAGCTGGAGATACAAGCTGGCACTTCCAGTATCATCTTCCGGTACTTGCGTTAGCACACAGTTATTCCAAAGCTACATCACTTGCCTTTGTAAATGTATTAGAAGACTGACAAAGAATAACGTTTTATCATCCTTATCAGAGCTCTGTCCTTCAGCTGCACATTCATGTATTTTCCTTTTGTAAGTCTGTAATTTGTTCTGAGAACATATTTCAGTGAAACAGTTTGGGGTTTTACTGCACGCCTAACAAGGTAGCCCTTCGGGGAGAGACTTCTGTGTTGTCTTATTTTGTTCCAAATTTACTGCAAATAAATGCAATAAATCCTCTCTGCACTTGCTTAGTGTTTTACCTGTTCTCTTCACTCTTATCAGGACTCTGCCAGTTTTGTCTTGTGACATGCACTTCAGGATCACTTCAGGGTTTTTTCCCCATTTGCTAACAATTTCCTTAGAGAAGCATGTAATTCTACTAGCCTTGCAAATATTCATTATTCTTTGCAAAGTCAAGTGTATTTCTTGCTGTAACCTTGCTTTGAGCCAATTAGAAATTTTACCATTAAAAATTCAGTCTCTAATTAGACTATTTGGAAATTATTCCAGCTGTTAAATGCCCTTATTCATATGATTTAACTTCACCATGAAGATCTGTAATAAAATTATCTGGAGTCTCACATAGTAGCTCATTTCTCGTCTTTGCCTAGTGACATTTTTGCATGAAGTACTGGGCTTGGAGCTTTGCTTGGGGGTCTGAAATTCCCTTTTCTCCTGGCACTGAAAGGCCTGAAAGTCTTGCAGTATACATACAATAGTGGTATGGAGTTTTGCTCTCTGATTTTTTTGTCCTAGCAATTGCTTTCAGAAACATCAGGAATTTTTTCATCCTCTCCTCCTCCCTCCCCTCCAGTGATGATCTGCCAGTCTGGGGGATTCAAGTGCCATTTGCCAGCTCTGCTTCTGCCATGATTTGGGTTTCTCCTCACCCTCTTAAGAGTGCTGCAGAGACATTGCTCTTTGTAGCCCATCCATACTCAGAGGACTTAGGTCAGGGTCAGAAAAAGCTTCAAATCTTTCCCCAGAGCAGAGGTGAACACCTATTCTTGCCGGTGCTGGCTGCAGCAGCAGAGATAAGCAGGCAGGAGAGATGTGTGAGAGGGATGAAAAAATAAAGGTTTGCCAGTGTGTTGACACAATTTAATCTGTTATTTCAGATATGCAAGAAAGGATATCTATTAAAGAAATAAAGAATAAACCACTTACGTATGTATGACCACATTCTTCTTTTAAATTTTAATCTAGGGAGAAAACAGCCTTTTATAAGTAATTTCCAGCCCTTCTCAGAAATATTTCCAAAATATTCTTTCTCTCAGTCCAGGGATAAGTCAACAAAATGCTTTATTATCCTTGAAGCTACAGGATGGACTGACCATTTACACCGAGTCACCCTCTCTTGCCCCAGCCATGCCACGCTGTCGCAAGGCACAGGGGGGACAAGGACGCACTCGGGGCTTTGTTCCAGTGCCTGCCAGAGCCCAGCAGCTGCCACAGGAGCTGTGTCCAGGAGCTGATGACCAGGCTGATACTGAGGGATGCAAACCCTTGTCAGAAAGCGGGGTTCCAAAACAGGGCTTGTGAGCCCGTGCAGCACAGCTGTTGGTATCCATGCACTGCACACGTCTTGATCCTCTTTCGCTCCCCACCTCCGCAGAGAGTCTTGTCTTCCAAGTCCCTGAGCCGCTGTGCTGTGCTTCCTCCTCCTGTGCTGTGCATATGTTAGTAGCTGACAACTGAGGCATCTGTGTATTTGCAGCCATGGATCGTTACCAGCTGTTGAGTCATTTGAGTCCCAAATTTAACTCACTGTACTTTGAAAATAGCACATAACGGTAGAAAATAAGAGTGTTTATTCTACAAGACTGTGGTCCTGCCATCTCAAAATAATCATTCCGCTGCTGAATAATTTAAGAAACAAAAATGGAGCAATTTAATACAGCAAGTGTAAGGGAAAGCTCTGTGACTGATGTCTCCCAGGCAGTTACGAAGTACCTTCGTAGCAGCTGCCAAAAGGAAGCAAAGAGAAAGATAAACAAAGAGAGAAAGTAAAAGCTATTCTTTGGAGTTCATGAGGAAATATATTAGGTCTCACAGAGCACCAAGGATTTCTATTTCTTATTAATAATCAAGGTCTCTACCCACCTTGCAGAATGTTCACTTGTGGTGAAATGATGGATTACAATACTGAAGATGGAAGGTATTTCCTGTGGTCATATTTATTTTTTAGTTTTCCACAACAATATTCTTTGAAAGTCCAGTTTCTTGTGCTTCTTTCCAAAAAGGAATAGTTATAGAAAGTTTGTATAAAATACTTTTTTCCCTATGGAAAGAGAAGTGTAAATGCACATGTGTGTGCACAAGAGTATGCATACAGATCTTAAACAGCAGCATGTGATGTTTGCAAAAACTGAGGTCTACAATAATTCACTGGAATCTGAGCTGTGAAGCTTGGCATAAATATAGTTTTCACAATGTCATAATACTTTTGGCCACTTCGAAGAGTATCTATAATTCAAAAAAAGTTGGAGCGCTGGAAAAACAATGAGATACCAACCATCCTGTGGGAGGCCCTAAATTAGTGAAGACTGCAGGGGGGCTTAAGAATTCTGCAAAACTCCTTGCAGAATCACTGGGAGAACTTATTTATGTGGATTGACCTCCAGATGGAGACAAAGGCTGGTTTGTATCAAGAGATGCCATAAATTGGTTATGAAAGTCTTTGAGACAAGTCTCAGCACAACAAAGTCAGGCCCACCCTGCCAGGCCTCCCCCACCACACTCGTGTACACTCTGGCTCCTTCATGTGCTTTTGTTTAAATTTTGCATTATGCTCTAAAGTGATTTAAGGTCTCAAGTTGGAACAAACTTGAGTTAATGTACAGCGTTAATAGGCTTTAAATGTTTAAACCTCTCTAAGGCTCTTGATTGTTTAAAATCCTCAAACACATTACAAGGGCATTGTAGGAAACAAGCTGATGAGGCTCTTTATGGACCTGTGAGGAGACGCAGAGCTTGGAGCAGTCATGCAGGCTCTGTGCCTCTGTGCCCATCAGGCAGTACTGTAACAAGGCCAAGAACATGCATATTCAGGAAAGAAGAGTCAACCTGTTTTTGAAAATGTCCTTTTTCATCACTTTAAGGATTTACCAGTCTGTCTCTATGGGGAGTGGCTGAGGGAGCCGGGCTTGTTAACCCTGGAGAAAAGGAGGCTCAGTGTCTCTTCTCCCAAGTAACAAGTGATGGGACAAGAGGAAATGGCCTTAAATTGTGCCAGGGGAAGCTTAGATACTAGGAAAAATTTCTTCACTGAAAGGGTGGCCAAGCACTGGAACAGGCTGTCCAGGGAAGTGGCAGAGTCACTACCCTGGAGGTATTTACAAGATGTGTAGATGTCGCACTTGGGGACATGGTTTAGTGTTGGATTTGACAGTGCTGGTTTAAGGGTTGGTCTCAACGATCTTAGAGGTCTTTTCCAATCTAAACAGTTCTATGATTCTGTTAAAACATCTCTTCCCTACAGAGTTCGTGTCCTCTCTCACAGACCTGGTTGCAGGTCAAGTTTCTTGGTCCCATTTTAGGCTGTGTTCCTGAGGCCCTTCTTTTCTCATGTATTTCAAAAGAGGGACACTGGTGGATACATGTCCAGATGTATCTGCATAGACATGTCCAATCCTCACACATGGGTAGGACTGGAAGTGCTGCTTCATCCAGACCAGCTAACCATTAGTAGTCAGCTTTTAGAAGCTTTCCTTTTGAATGTTAGCTAATTTCCTATTTTCACTCAAAAAAAAAAAAATATTTGGGAAATCATCCATACAAATACACATCCCCTTTGCCAACTTTTGGGGTTCATACAATGCCAAGGTGGCCTGTTTAGCATTTTCAAGCTAGAAAGAACTTGCTGGGCTGATGGCATCACAAGGCTCACAGTACGTTATGCTTTAAAGGCACAGCTGGGGGAATGTGTTACATCTTTCCTTCTAGTACTTCCCTCTGCTCTCTGATGCACCGACAACATACTTTACATTTATTTATTCATGCTGGCACTCATTTTGAAAAGGAAATGGGGGACTCTGGAAATACAAAAGGTCACTTCCTTTCGCAGTACAAACATCTGTATGTCACTGCGTATCAGCCACTGAAATGCTCTTTCATAATTTCATGTTATAATACTACTCAGGGGGAATCATAACTCCCATTTCTGCATCTTCTACAGCCTAAGTTCAAATGCAGAGTTATGTCCTTCTTCTCACAGAGCATTATTTTCAGTAGACGCTATTTTTTTCCAATACCTCAGGAATAAAGCAGATTTTCTGGGCCAGTACTGGCAAACCCAGCACTGAAATGTTGAGGCCCAAGAGCTAACACCTTCATAAGAAAAGGGGGTTGGGATATAGAAATGTTTTTTTCAAGTCAATAACACAACTGTACTGCAGGGTGTAGTCATTTAGGGGTATTGTTGTGAGTTTGGGGTTTTTTTTTCCTTTGGAAAGAAAGGCTCAAGGAGCGAATTCACTGTCAACTCCAAAGCATTTGATCTCCATGGAAACATTATCAGCTGACTTCAAAGGACACGTTCAAATGTGGTTTGCTTTTTTTTTTTTTTTTCCTGTGGCTTGTTTCTGATGCTCCTAGATGTGCACTTGCATGCTGTGAGGGAAGAAATACCAACACAAGCCATTCTGCCAACCTTGTACCTGATCATGGAAGAGCACTGGCTCTTAGGAGGAGAGGAAAGCTTCTTTAATGAGGTGCAGAGATCTTGTAGTCTGGAGCAAAAGACAGGGCAAATAATGTATATGCACCTATAAACTCACTGTTTTTCAGTCTTAGCTCAAATCTGTCTCCCTGAACTTGGCATACAGTAAATTTAGGAGTCAGCTCAGTCTGGCTTTTCAGCCAGAAGAACTGTTCATATTCCTCTGTGTGTTCATTTTAAGTCAGCTATACTGACTTGTAACTCCTCCCTCACCAGCATGGGAGGTACTGGCAGAAGCATCAGCACCTTCCAGAGTTACGAGAACAGACAACCGAGTGTAGTCAGCGAAGGGCTTGCAACCTAGTTTGCTTCTCAGGGATGTCAGTAGGTCTTTGGGGGGCTGACAGAAGGTGAAATAAAGTAGAAGCAAACTAGGAGAGACAGATTCCATAGAAATACAAAAGGCTTTCCCACCCACAGCCCTGGAAAACAAGTTCTGTGTATTTTAAAATTCAGTGGTTGTTCCCTAGGCTTTAATAATGTCACCAGGTCTTTGATCTACTGCTGGCTTCTGAATTCCAATGGCAAGATGCATCAAGGCCAAAGGAAGACAGTGAAAACAAAACTGGCATTTTTTTATTGGGCTGTTTTTTATTTAAAGAAAAGTTTGCTTGCCTGGCATCAAAGAGGAAAGAAAACTGCACATGTAACAGAAGGAAGAGTAATACTGGCATGATTTGCTGGACAGAAAGAAATCCTCACAGAGGGAATGGGGAGCAAATTTCTGTGTGTGTCAGATCTTTCTGTAAAGTGCAGAGGATGAAGCAAGGTTTAGATTTACCTTCTTGGCTCCTCAAGTTGTCAACTTAGAAAAACAACATTCCTCCTGGACAAATCACTGCTATGCTTGCTTGGTCTGATCTGTCTGGACATGGCCCAACTGGACACTGGAAATTCCACTTAAAAAGCAGCTGGACCTGGTAGAAACTAGATGAGGAGCATCCTCATTTCTGGCCAACCTGGCTCTTCTAGGGCATACACAGATATGTTTGGGGGGTGAGACCTCTAATGTGATGAAACCTCTGTTTTCTTTTATTTCCCTTCCCCCAATATAGACGAGGTAAAAAATTACAGGGATTCTGAATGAAGAAGGAACAATAACAATTTTACTAAAATTTGAAAGAAACAGAAACCAACAATAGCAGAAAAACATTATCTAGCCATCCCTCTCCCCTCTAGGTTAGAACAAAACCTGGAAGGATATTTCATCCAAAGAGGATTCCTATGCCACCAAGAGGGTCACATGTGTCCTGACATAGCAAACCATGTGGAGTCACAGCGGTGGGGCTGGGATGACCTGGCAAAGTGCTGGGGCGTGCCTGCTTTTTTCTCCTGTGTCCCCAGTTCTTGGGATGCTTCACTTCAGGGACCCACCTTTCTGGCAGGTGCTGAGATGCTAGGGACAGTTTTTCTCCAATCCAGCTCAGATGGAGGGGGGGTGAGGGGGGCAGTCCCCCACGCTCCAAATTACGTGGTGGTATGAAAGAAATCACAAATCTTTCCCACTTAATTAACACTACAACAAGAGATTATGAGGCCCTGAAAGTGTTCCCTCTGGGAGTATTTTTAGTGTCACACACCAGGCAACGCAGAAGAAGGCTGCACTGAATTTATTTGTGCTGTATCTGCTCTCCAGTCTCACTTGTCTTGAAGAACATCTGTCCGTAGATTTTTCAGCAGTTCAGGGTTTCCTACAAAAGAAAGATTCCGCAAATCCTCTGAGGCGCCTTCTGAGGTTTCTCCTGAGAGAGGTTCAGTTTTTTGACTGGGAGACAAAGATCTTGCATGGAGAGAGGTGGAATGACCTCACTGCTAAAAGACCGAATGCAATGTGGTCCACAGATTCCCTGTGCTACTCAGTATATCCTGTGACAAGGCAAACCCAAACTGGCACCACAAGTTTTATTTCAGCTCTGACAAATGCCTAGGCTGGGAAGCACCTGCCTGAACTACAGCTTGATACTAAACCTATGTCTTGTCATCTGGCAAACCTGAGGTCTGCTGGACTTACTGGAGCTTGCTCAGACCTCCAGTGCTGCTTTCTATTTAATCTTTTGGCCTCTGCCTGGGTCATCCTGTGGAGTCCATACCATAAGTGATGAAAGAAATTTGCCAGCAGCCTCTGTGTGTTGCCAAGGATGGTGCTTGCCAGCACATGTATGGGGTAATTTCACTAACCTTTGATTAGGATGGTTCTTCATTGTAATATTTAGAGATTCTTCCTTTTGCTTCTGCTCCCAGTAAAATAGGGAATCATATCCCACTCCTACAACTGGCACAATTTTTGCTGCCTCCTCTGTTGTTGCTGCAAGTTCACGAGTCCTTATGTTTGCTTAATGGCTGTAGTCAACTCTCTGTTATTTCTGGGTTATTTTGGGTTGGTCATAGGAATTTCTGTCACTAAAGTAATCAGAGGGTTATTCACTCAGAAGTCGATCTGCAAGCTTTCTTTTCTCCCTAGTCCGTTCTATCAAAATCGCATCCCTTTAGCCCAGTAGTGTTGCCTTTGCCTCAGTGCCAACTCACAACTTCAGAGGGTGCTTGCTCATAGCTGGAGCTCGCTGGCTGCTGCAGTGCACAGCACTGCAGTCCCATGCCCCGAGGGAGACGGTCACAGAAATGTCACCATGTGCAAATCTGCGATGTGCAATATGGGCTGACTGTCAGTCACATCAGCAGAGCAAAACTGGAGCTCAGCCCTCAGCTGCTGTAGCGTTGTTCCGTGTATGCCACTGACTTACCCGAGCCTAAGGATGGCACCCAGTGCGTATTTGCAGTCACGACTGAGGACGCACAATGCTCTGGTGCCGTGACAGATGGCCTGTGCAGCGGCAGGCAATAGGCAGGCTCTGCTGCTGAGGTGACACGCTGCAGGCACAGAGCTCTGCGTGGTGTGGGCGCTGCTGGCACGTTGTGAGGCAGGAGGCCAAAGGCCAAACGCAAACTGCATTCTGAGAGGATATAATGCAACATCAGAGCACCACGACAGGCCCCGCGGTTCACTCTGGCCCATGGTATAAATTAAAAATGCATTAAGTCCCAGCCCAGGTGGGTATGTATTCTCACAAGGACATCTCACTGGGTCTCCATCACACAGTCAGACTTATTGTTCCATCTCAGCTTTTTTCACAAGGGCAATTTT
This sequence comes from Empidonax traillii, assembly GCF_003031625.1. Taxonomy (NCBI): domain Eukaryota; kingdom Metazoa; phylum Chordata; class Aves; order Passeriformes; family Tyrannidae; genus Empidonax; species Empidonax traillii. The sequence goes on from NW_020955277.1 coordinate 2,381,095, forward strand.
CCAGTAAACCCCTTGCTATTCTGCAACCTATTGGCGATGCTGCAAGCTGCTTCTGCTGGAACAGTACATAATTAATGAATAATTTATATTCTATGCGTGTATGCACAAAGCAATAAAGTGTTCTCAAGAGCTGCGTGCTGCTGAGGCATTTAATCCATGCACAGAAGGAGTTTACTGCAAATCTGCTCTCTCCGAAAGGCTTTTCTCATCACCGTGTTGGGAGGGAATTCGGTTTATTCTTTAATAATTTCATTGGATTGTGATATAGTTTAAATAGTTAATGCTACACATTCCACTTTAGGATCAGACCTCCTTTTATTTGTTTGTTTGATGTACCTTGAAAACAGTGAAAGCAAGTAGGGCAAAGAGAAAGTAAAGATAATGCTGCTTCACTTCTGAGATTTTTTTTTCTCCCATATACCCATAATAAAAGAAAGGGATGATAATTAAATAAACAGCACTCCTTCCGAAGACATTAATGGCCACAAGAAGCTACTAGAAATACTTTAAAGGCACAGATTTACATTTATTTGAAAGCTATGTGGTTTCAAAGGACATCTTAAACCCCATACCTTTGTGTTTCTCTTTTTATCTAATAGTTTATAAATAATACTTCAAATTTCTCTATTAAAAAAAACAAACAAACCCCCCAAAAACAGAAGGTGAGAAGAATCAGGTTTTGGGTTTATTTACTTTGTACATCTGACAGCAGAGTTTGCAAGTAATTTCTGTCTGTTGTGGGGAGAAGGGAAAGAATGAGCGTCATTTCGTCAGATGCAAAAGAAGTGTCTTCCAGATCATGAGACAGGTGATCTCTGGAGAGGAGTGTCTCAGAGGTAGGCTTGGTGCCCCGATAATTTTAATAATTCGCTTTTTGGATTTCCCTTGACTTCAAATTGGTGATGTCTCCTTCAGATTTCAGTCAGACACCTCACCCCTAATACTAGAGCTGAGGATGTTCAGGTGAAGCTCCTGCCAGCAGGGCCTGTTTGTGCCCCAGCAGCAGGAAGGTGGGCCTTCAGTTGCAGCACATCTAAGAAAGGCAGCAGTTCTTGCCTCACAGACCCTGGGAAATTCCTCAAGGTCTATTGCTGTGGAAGTTGAGCCGTGTCTGTGGGTGAAGGATGTGCCTCCTCACATGGTTCAGGGGGGCACTAGCATCAGGGAAAATTAAAACATATTTGGTATGGATGATTTGAGCCTGTTTGTGTTTAAATCGGTTCACAGAGAGCAGTTCTGCTCTCCCCTGGAGGTGAGTTTTAAAAACTGCAGAGCATTGCAGCCCCTCACAGAGCTGGGCTGGCAGAAAGAAAAGGGATATTTACCTATAAAAATATTAATTCCTCTCAGCAGAGGCCCATGGCTCTGCTTGGTATAATCATGCTTAAAAACAGCAACAGCAAAGGGCCCTAACTTATAATCCACTCAGAATTAGGCTTTGACCAACAATGACATTACCTTCCCCTGTCATCCCTCTTCTGACTGTGTCTGCCCCTGCAGCAAGGATGGCAGGACCCCAATCTTATACACATATATAGCAAATAAGTTAATCTCTGTCCTAAAAAAAACCTTCCAATATAAATGGAAGGGACATTCAATGTAATGTTTAATATTCTTTTGTAATATATAAGAAGGAAAAGTGCAAGATAGCCAAGAGGTATTTAATAGCTCATATTCTTAAACCACTGTTGATGATCAGCCCGTTAGCAGGACAGGCACTGTCAAAACCAGCCCAAGGAGAAGGGAGGCTACCGGATAAGGAGTCAGGATGGAGGTTTGACTACATGTCAAACAGCAGTTTCTGTGGCACAGACACAGCTTTATATGAAATTTCATCTCTCACCTGACTGAAGCATTTTGCAGAGACACGTGAATTACCTGTCAAAAATGCCACTGTTACTTTGTCTCATTCATTAGTGTTTCACTTAGGATGAAAATGTGTAAATCCCAGCACAAAGGGCTTTGTGTGTTCTGCTTCCCCCGGCTGCTGAAGGAGTTGGCCTTTATCTCCCCTGCCCAGCTCATGTACCAGCGAGCTCTTATTACCACCTGTCATTCATATTCTGCGTGTCAGTGTGGCAGCTGGACCACCAGCCTTCAACTCTGGTTATCTGCTTGGGCCGCAGTTATGGGGAGTGTTTTCCACAAAGAAATTACAGTTTGTATTGCTGTGGCTGCCAGGGGTTCTGGGGGGTTAGTGCACGGTGTAGGGAGGCTCCTCACTGAGAGTAAGAACTTGACAGGAAAGTGAGTAAGGGTTAGTTTAATTTCTGGGGAGAAAAAGAATTGTAGGGATGGGGATGCTCATGAGTTCCTGCAGTGCTGCTGCCTCTGAAGTACTGTGTCCATAGTGCAGTGTCATCGGCAGGAACAACAGCCTCCCTTCTCCTGCCACCTTGGCTCCATGTCTTACCTGGACTAGCAGAGGCTTCATGTCCATGTGTAAGCTCAGTTTCTGTATCCCTTTTATCCATAACTCTTTCACTATTGTGACCAAAAAACAAGCAATTTGTGAGGATGATCCTTTGTGTTGTGATTGCCACGAGGAAAAGCTACTGAACAGTCATGAGGAAGTAACCTGACCCAGTTTTCATCAGTAGCCCTCCTGGTGAGAGGCCAGATCAGCTGTAAGTGGGAACTTTCTGGCTTATCTGAATATAAGCAACACATAGGACTCATAAAGTGGCCATAAAGATTCTTCCAGGTAGTATAAAATGGCATTTTTTCTGTCTGCAATGAATAGCACTAGAGAGGCTGATAACCCTGTGCTATACAAGACATCCTGCAGAAGCACAGGGCGGTGACTGTCTGAGAACTGTTCACTCTGTGACATTGTGCTTGGCAGTCTTTATTTGTCATTGTGGGGTTAGCACATTCTCCAGCGAAGGGGCAGGATGGGGGCAGCCTTTTTTTAAAGAAGTCTCATGCTCGTGATTTGCTTAGTTCTCTAGTGTTTTTACTTGCTCTTTATTGTTCCTTTGTAAAGGGGCAGAATACCCTCAAGCAAGGTGGAGTGCCAATATATTGGGCACTGTTCAAACACAAAGAGTAAGCAAAATTCTTTGCACTGAAGAGCTTGTGATCAAAACAGCCAAGACAAAGCGTGAAAGCACAGGGAGCATTTGAAATCCAAAGTTATTTCCTTCCCTTTTGTACTTAGCAAATGCGGCTTCAGTCTGGCCACACAGGTTTTCCCACCCACCTCTCTTATTTTAATTACTATGTTCTTACTAGCAAAGAAAGGCCTTCCCTATCATTTTCTAACCACAACTATTTGGAATGAGCCATGGAGCTCGGTTCAGAGCACAGTGCTTCTGATGGATCCTTTTTTGCCCGATCCCACATGCTGACATGTCACACAGGGAACAGCCTCATTCTTGTCAGGCACCTTCACGTTACTGGATAACCTAATTGATTTAAACAGGCATAGTACCTACTGCAGCAGCAGCTCGCTGGCCCACACTGGTACCTGATGGCATTATCATAATATGAGTCCTTATGAATACCCTGGGTCATTTGGCAGCTATTTTCGGTGTTAGGGAGGCACCCAGAGTTCCCATGTTCCCCAACCTTGACAACAGAGACTATCTACAAGTGACACTCCAAAAATACACTGGAGAAAAGACAGTCCAAATAGACACAGCAGTGACCAGAAGAAGGAACAGAGAGAGGGCCAGGATGATGATCTCACAACAGGTCCATGACAGAGGTTTGCCTGTAGATTCTAGACCTGTGTGGTGTTCCTACTAAGTAAGGGAGGTGGGTATGGTGGAAAGTCTGAATCAAATTCCAGGTGAATTCACCAAATAATCTTGTCTTCAGAGTGGGGATTGTCAAATCTATTTTTTTAATGCAGCTGCTATTAAAAGGAGAAAAGCAGCAGAGAAAGAACAGAAAAACTGTTGCAGAAGAGAAGCGGGAGCAGGGGCAGGAAGGAGTAGAAGGGCTCAAGAGCACCAGAAGACTGGAGCTTGTCACTGAAACCAGGCTGGCTGTGACTGCTTTGGAAGATTGTGCTGTCTAAGGGATGGGACCAGGAAGAACAGGAGATCCCTCCCCCGCAGCCGCCAGCGCACAGATGCAGGACGTGCTGTGCAGGTAGCACACGTCACACGCTACTGACCTGGGCATGAACAGCGGGATGGCACATGGCACTGACCGTGTGTGTGCTACACCACGAGTCCTGTAGGCTGCCTTCCACACCCAGGGCTCTCCAGAGAGGCCCACAAAGGGAGGAATTAGAGAGGAAAAATAAACTACCAACTTTATGTTGACTTGAGTTGTTATCTCTTGAGGCAGGCGTGTAGCATCTGTAGCTATCCATTATTTGGTGTGTGGGCGGCAGTTGTGACATTTCGGGAGCTCAGAGTCTAGCTTTGATGAAGCTGGAGGCCAAAGATCAAAATTAGACTCATCTGGGTGGGATAAAGTTCAGCCTCATCTGATACGTGTGTCTTTCCATAACACCCCCTGACAGAGTTATGAAGTTTGTCCTCACAGTGCTCTCAGGAAGAAATAAGAAATGAAATATTGCTGCAGAGATGGAAAACAGGAACAGGATATTTTGAAGACTTTACCAGCACTGCAGAGGGCATCTAGATTGGCACTGGAGTCATGCAGAGGGTAGAATCTGAATTTTGTGAAGGATTTAGAGATTTTTACAGTGATATTTAAAAGGAGACTGTGTAATGAAAAGTTCTGTATTTTGATATGAGACATGTGAAGAAAATCTCACAAGTAATTTCAAATGTACACTTCAACAGAGCCAGAATATGTCAAGTGTTTTGTAATATTCTATGAAATGCATCACTGAAAAATTGCAATTAAACAACAAATTCAAGCTTTTTTCCCCCTCCAAAAAATTTGAAACATGATAATTCACTCTGTGTTTGTCTAAAGCAGAGTTTCAGAAAAATCAATGGTTTCATGAAGCATTCTGGTTCAGCAAGGGAGTGCCAGTAATGAAAAACTATTCCTGTTGAAGTTTCTCCACAGAGCTCAGTTCATCATCAGATCAATATCTGAGGCTCTGGTGGCACTGAGTTCTTTCCCCATGGAGCCACTAGACTGAGCCGCTTTCTGTACAGACATCTTCCTTTAGGTACTTCCTCTCTGCTTGCACCAGCTCCTCTCGGGCAGCTTGGAAAGTGGTATGTCTGTCACTCTTCTAACTTCTCTTTGTTTTTTATCTCCCTCCTTCTCCCCTCCCCGCTCTCCTCCAGGAACCTTCTGCATCATTTCACTGTGCACGTGCGTGGCTGGAATCAACTTTGAGCTCTCCCGCTACCCCCGCTACCTGTATGGACTTCCCGACGACATCAGCCATGGCTATGGCTGGTCCATGTTCTGTGCGTGGGGGGGCCTGGGCCTCACTCTTATCTCTGGCTTCTTCTGCACTCTGGCCCCTTCTGTCCAACCTGTCCCCAGGACCAACCACCCCAAATCTAGACCTGAGAATGGGACAGTGTGCTAAAACAAATAGCGAACAAATACACATACACACACGTACATATATATATATATATATGTATATATGCCTGTGTATGCCTATACATGCATATATATGTATATATAATTATAAATAAATATAAACTCTCAAATTAATGCCAGTGCCAAGGTAGAGCTGAGTCCAACACGGCACTCACATCTCCACTGGACTCTGTGTTGCTTCATTCTTTCTCACAGCGATGGGAAAGCTTTTCTCTCACATGGCTCTTCCATCCAACTCTTAACTTCAGCATCATACCTTAGAGGTCAAATGAACCGACAGTTGCACCTACCTACTGCCATTTGGGAAGGGGAACAGGGGATCCATGTGGGGAATCTGGAACCAGAATCCGTACAGGACATGGTGGGGGTGGGGGCATGGAGTGGGGAATGACACAAAAAGCGTGTCCATTGCAACCAGAAGGGAAAATACCAACTGCAAGCAAAGGAGCAAATGAAACATTTGAGCCACATCAACAACGTACCTCCTCAAGGCCACTATCAGAAACCCACCCACTTCCTTTTTCTTTCTTAAAACAAAATGACAGAAAGCCTGTCCTGTCACTGGTTTTGGAGTTTTGTTGTTTTTTTTTTTTCCCCTTAAAACACAGAAAACAAAATGGACAGAACATGTGAGGAAAAGCAGACAAGCATTTTCTCTTTGCCTACCAAACTTTAGAGAGAAGCAAACAAGTAAAAATAATAATAATAATAATAATAATAATAAAACCCCACAGATTTAAGAAAATAAAACCAATAACAGCAACAACAGAAAACTCCAAGAGGACATCTCAGCGGACTTTCCAACAATGCGGTTTTAATCTTCCAGCTGCCTTACATCCAGGCTTACAACTGAGGCTGAACTGCTAATGTAAATGCAGCAGAAGGCCTTTTGAAAATGCTGTGATACATGTGTGTATAACTTTTTCTTCCCTCTTCCTTTATTTATTTTTTTTAACAAAAAGAAAAATTTGAAACATTGCAATGTGATTGTCCACCGAACCATCCATGCTGTGTTTGTGGCCCAAGACTGAGGCACCGCAACAGCAGAAATGCGAGGAAATCCGTCAGGTCTGAGACAGCACATCTTGTCTGGTGGATCTTCGGATATTTTTTTGTTTTCACCGAGTATCTGAGGGTTCAGGATGGTGGATCCAGAGGAAAACCGACCAAGGAAAAGGGAGGTGGGGGGAGCCCTGGCAGTTGTTCTTCCCAGGTATTTGCTGGAATGGGATTTCATCAAGTTTCTGTTTTGGATGTTTAAGACAACTGGGCAAAAGCCATTGCTGAGGAGGAAAAGGGAGCTAATTTCAGTAAGAGAGAAGTAAGAGATGCCTCTCCTTGTGTTCATGTATGCCAAATAAGACCTTCCCACATCTTGTCTTTGGAAACTGCCCCGGATCACTGGATATCTCCACTCTCCGTCTGGGACAACTGTGTACAGATGGACGTGAAAGGGTCAGATGCAGAGAACAGAGATCCATTTCCCATGAGCTTGAGCATTGTATGATATAACTGTGAATCTGCAAATGGAACTCTCTCTCTTTTTTGGTCTTTCTCTTTTTCCTGCTACTCCTCTTCCTATTGTCTCCTTTTTTCCTTCACTCTGCTCTTCCCGTTGTTCAGGTCATAGGTCCCAGAAGATCTAAATGAACAGCTAAGTCTGGAGAGGTGGGTGAATGCCATTAGAGGAAGGAAAGCATTTTGGCTATGAGGACACCGGGTCCTTGCAGGGGACCAGTGGCCGAGGGGAATGTGGGGAAGAAGGGCCAAGGGTGTAACCAAAGGGACTGAAGAAGGATGACTGAATTGCCATATGCAGGAGAGAGGGCACCACTGACAAACATACAGGCAAAGGAAGACAGGACAAAGAAAAAAGGTCTCCCCTAAACCAACCCGACCCAACATGCTCTTTATTCAGGGATAGTACCAGCAATCCTTTTGTAGATGACAGCTGCATGCCATCATGAGTCAATAAAAAGTCATCCTCTGCACTTAAAAAATCTCACTAGGAGAAGGAGGCAACCTATTGAGGCAGTGCCTGCTGCACAGAAATGCAGGCAATAATTTCCAGGTCATGCCACTTACACAAGCTGGCAAGAAACAGTATTGCTTGGTTTAAAAAAATCTGGCTAACAAATAATTCTTACACAGTACAATTCCATGGCCAGCTATTCTCCTCACAACCCCTCTTCCCCGTTACACCTTGTGTGATGATGTTGCTGTATTAACAGTACCCCAAGGAGTGAAGTTTCTGAAGGGCATGTTGGAGTAGGGTGGATTTGGGTTTGTTTCCTTCTTTCTCAACTACCTAGCTTTTGCTTTTTGTTGTCTACAAATTCCCCAAATGTGCCAATGCCAGCTGCTAAGTCAGTGTGTTGCCACTGAAGTGCCATCCCTGTCAACTGAAGTTTCATAATTTCATTTTCCATTAGATGTGACCAGAGAAATTATTTATTTATTCGTGTTAGAAATACAAGCCTTGAAGAAACTTCCTTTATAAGTAGATTGGTTTATTTATTTTTTTTCTGGCAAGGTTTTTAAATAGAGTGGTTTTGAAAAGTTTTGAAACCATTTGACTGTGCAAGTGCCTACTCGGTAAGGAGGATGATAAATTACCGTTGAATAGAAGAAGGAAATTTAAAATAAAAACAGCCTTGGAAAGCTAAATTAAAGCTGAAAGCAGAAAACCAATAACTGGAAACCAAGAGAGACCTGTAAAAAATTGTTCATTTCTTTGAAGAGTGAAAAAATTTTGCAAAAAAACCCAACTTCCCATTAAGATGTTATTAGGAAAATGATAGCTGTTTCATTAAAACAGCTTTGAATGCAGACTTTCTTCCTCCTCTACAGGGCTGAGTGTGATAGGGAAGGTGTTTCATGTGAATACAGGTATCTGGAGTGACCCAGGTAAACCAAAGTGCACAGAGGTACATAGCTGGAGTCCACCATCAGGCCCTGTGGCATGGAAAGCAGTACAGCAGCTCCTGTGCTGATGTATCTTTGTGTGGTCCATGAGTGCTCAAAGGGTGTATTTTTCTACAGATACAGTTTTGAAAGAGGTATAGCAGTAAGATTTAAAGAAATTGAAGTAATTTTGCTGTTTCATGGATTTTCAAATCTTTGCTTTCTTTCTGCAGCTGGCATGAAAACAGTTTTGCCTTGATGGAGTATTCTGTGATAGTGTTGGTTTACAAGCTATATATGAGCCTGTGTGTCTGTCTGTGTGTGGCAGTGGTGGAAAATGGTTATGATTATTTTTATTGTCAACAGAAAAGTGTTAACCCAGGATCATTGGGCCAATTCTGTGATATTCCACTTGCTATTGCATAGGGTCTGTAAGGCCTGTGTGGCTGTCAAGCCTCTTAAAAGCTATGACAATGTCTGAAACAGCAGGTGATCATATCACCCTAATCTGCAACTGGATCCCCCCAGACAGTTTGGACTGGTTGTCCAAACACCAGTTTTGTCATCAATGCTTGAAATAAGGCCAAACCCCCCTTGGGATAGTGTGAGTTTTCCTCTGTGCAACTCACAGAACTGGGAGGAGTCCCACGTGCTTCCATAGCCTTGAATGGGGCTCACAGCCCCACCATGCTTGCTGTTGGCTCAGACTCATCTTTAGAGCAGGGTTGACTCAAAATACACCTAGATCCAAATCTGTGATGGTTAATGTCTCCATCTATACTGAGCCAAAGCACACTCATATCTAGTCTCAGCTTCTGCATTTTGGGGAGGCTTTGAAATATCCTTCTGAACAGAGATTCAAGCTGTTTGACTAGTGTGTGGTTTCTTATCTGGAGGAGTAGCTAATTTAGAAATCTGTTATCTGTGATCTCAGCATTAAGGGGCTTGGCCCCATCCCTCAGAACTGCTCTGGCCAAGTGCCTAAGCGTGTGCTTTATTTGGAGCATGTGTCTAATCCCCTTTTCTTTGGTAGACTATTCATATGCTTAAAGTTAAGAATGTGCTTTCCTGAGTGATATTCAGCTTCCTGCAGAGTCCAACCCCCGCTCTTCTTTTCCTATCCTCCCCCTGCAGATAAAGTGACACTCTTGTCCTAGCCTGAGGTACCAGCACATGCTCGGCCTCCCTTTCCATGAGGTGGAAAGGCAGGGTCCGTATCCGGTAGGTTCTTTCCTGCATGTGGCCTTTCACGTTGCAGTGCTGGGACAACACTTCTCTGTGCTCCAGAGAGAGGGGAATCACTTGACTGCAGTGAACACAGATATCACACAACGCCCATCCTAAGGATGAATTGTCTCAACCCACTGCACTCTGCAGGCTGAGGTTTTGTGTAGGTGGCCCTCAGTTATTGTACAGTGATGTTGCCCTGTGACCGCAGTGAGTCAGCTACAGGAGTTCTGCTCTCCATCCCTGCTGGGGACACTGGATATGAGAGGGGGCTCCATGGCAGGAGAACATGAGCCCTGTGACTTATGTACTGAATAGGACACCTTCTTCTTCAAACTAAAGCTGTTGGTGTGTTAAATTTCCTGACTTCATATTGGCCGCCTGTATATATCATCTCTCCCTCTCTGCAAACACACAACTGATCTTCCCTCATCTAAATAGTACAGTCCCTCCAGTCCTTTTTCTAGTTGGGCTTTTTTTCCTTTCATTCCACCCCAGGGACAGTAACAAGTAGATCACAAACCACCAGCGACCAGAGTAATTTCTCTGAAATATTGCTTTTGAAAAGTTGCCATTACTTTTTAAAATGTTATTCAGGCTGCAATAACAAATGAAAGGAAAAAACCCCCACCCTCAGAGTCCTCTGAACAGAGGATCCTCATCCTCCCAGGATTGAATCGTGAGAGTGCAGGTATTCTGCTTTCCTGTAGATGCAAGTCATTTGGGACCATTTTTAGCTACGGCACATTAGCTGAGCAGTTCGTTGGATGGTGAATAAAACAACGCTGGTGAGGGAGAGGGTTGATATGCAGGGGGTATCTCAGATTCCAAAGCATTCCTGAAAGAACTGTGCCTCCATGGCTGTCCATTTACCCACCATGCAGCACCGCCAGATCAGGCTCATCCCTGGAGCCCCACTGATAAGCAGAGCTCAGAAGAAAATCACTGTAATCTGTCCTTAATTCATGAGTGCCAAGCTAACTGCCAGCAGCGAAATGGAGGGAAAATAGTATGTTACCAAGTATAGCTTAAATAAAGACATACATTATTCGGGCTCTTTCTTCTGTGTGTCTCCACATAGTCCTGGAAGAGCTACAGGGATGCTCAGGCACATCACAAGAACTAAGCCTGCATTTCCTTGCCCCCAGGTTTCACACTCTCTTGTGGCCCAAACCGCTGTGCTCATCCAGCCAGCAAAGCAAGACTCAAGGTGAAAAACTGAGACAGCTCTGAACGATTGCCAGGTACCACTGAGAGGCAAAGAGTAAAAAGTGTGCTTGAAGCACAAACAGCATGTAAAGATTAGCGATGGATGAATTTCCAAGGTCAGGAACCGAATTTCAGAAAAGCCTAAAGTTTGATTGCAAACTCCAGGACGGATCCATAAAGTCTTGATTCGGCCAGTCTAAGCTGAAAACTCAAAACCCAGGGCTCAGCTCAAAACTTAGAGCCCCACTGTTTCCAGTTCTAGCCAGGAATATAATGCATCTGTTCCGTAGTCCCTTGAAGTCTATAGAAAGATCAGGTGCCTTAGAAAATATTTTAGTGCTGTCTTAGTTAACACCGAAAATTGCACACTTACACACTCACAATATCTATTCTTTGACTTTAGAAAAAAAGTCATCAGACATTGCCTCCCCCCTCTCCCTGCTTCTCCCCCTCCCCAATTTAGGTTTCCATTCTGTCTACCCCACTAACGCCCCAATCCTACAGCTCTCTTTGGAGTCATAGTTAGAGACTGCAACATTTTTAAAACAAATGCAGCTGGTGCCAGGGGACTCTGATAAGCTCCTTGTTGACATCAGTGGGAGAACTGGAGCCTGATACAATGCTGTCAGTCCAACTGCTGTGTGCCTTGCACTAGTTTAGGAGTTTTGGAGAAAGAGCCTAGACAACTGCCTCAATATAGGCCACAAGAGGGAAATGAAATGCTGGTCAGCTCTTTTAAAGCACTCCAGAGTCACAGATCAATTGTCCTTTCTTGTTCAGGGAAGACTTGAAATGAAGATATCAGTCTCAGATAGGTTATCTCCAGGGGAAGGTGGGGGAGTGAAAAAAACGAAACCCAACAGCAGTTGCTATAGGTAAAAACTGATGGGCATTGGTAGAATTCTGTGAGGACAATCCAATGTCAGCTGCAGGATCAGCAGCAGGAATTGTCAGTTGCTTCTAGGACTGCATTTTTATATTTTTCCTTCATTGATTAACACTCCTGCCCTGTGGCAGAAAGTGACTTCAAAAATTTTCTTGTATAGGGTGTGTACACATGGGTGCCCTCACTTGCCTCCTTCCTTAAACACACACACACGTACATCCCACGTGATGTGGGTGCCAGTGACCTGTAAAAGTGTTCTATGTAGAGAGAAAACACACAGCAAAACTCAGCATAATTGTTTTCCATTCTTTAATAGTTAACTCTGGAGTTGCAATGCCATTCCGATGCCATCTGTGTCCGTGTTAGGTTGTGTGTGCGGATCACGTGGAAACCATCTGCTGAATATACATGGGGAAGCACAAGACAACCAGGATGAATTTGGTTTTCTCCATCAAAAAGCTTTTGGAAATTTAAGAAAGAGCTGCCAGCGTATCCCCTCCAAAGCAGACACAGTTATGATCCCCTGGTGTAACAATTCCCCCGTGCCCAGAGGCAGTGCCATGACAGGGCACCACCTAAGTCTTATTTCTGTCCCCAGAGGGTTTGTGCGGGCTGTTGGCAGCACGAAGTTAACGCTGCTCGGCACACCAGGGAGCTTCATGTCCCCATGGCTCTGAGCTCCACCTGTGGCAGCAGGGCACAGGAACATCTCTGTAAAGGCAATTCCTTCAAGTGGCCTTGTTGTTTTGCCAGCTGGTCAGAAATACCCAAGCAGTAACCGATTCTGCAGTAGATGAGATAAAAGAGTCAAGCCTTCAAAAACCTGTGGGTTTTGCCCCAGTTTCAAAGTGATACAGACTCTGAGGAGTGTGAGTCAGACATGGCCTAATCTCCTGGGGCCAGATACACAAAAAAGCCTCAGCATCCAATTCCTCCTTAGACAGTGAATAAAACACTAAATGCCTTTGGTGCCTACATATATTTTTTTTTAAAATCATATGTGCTTCTAATTTGCTTAAGCTCTTGTGATGTTTTATCTCAAGAAGAATTTTCTTCTGGCTGTAGAGCATAAGGCTGTATTTTTTTTTATAAAGGGTTATTCATTAACAATATAGATCATAAGAAAAAGGTTTGAGTAATCAGAACAATAAAAGTGCAGCCTTAGACTATTCAGTTGGAGTGTACTGAATTATTTATAACTCCTGGGCACCAACAGCAATCACAGATATCTAATTTAAACTGTTACTATTTTTACTTGGCAATTTCCATCACTTAGGGTGTTTATAGCTATGTATTTGTGGCTTGATCTTTTGCAGAACAAAATTTCCCCTGTTTACACGGAAAAGCATATTTGGGAACTTTTGGAGGTATTTTTTTGCAGTCACTTTAATTATTTTAAAGCTTTTTGAGGCCTAGTATGGCAGATGTTACAACTTCCAAAACTGTAAACTGTACCTAAAATGGGTTTGAACTTTCAGTTCTTTCTCAAATAAAATTCCCTTTGATTACAGGTCATTGGAATCAAAGGGAAATTTGCTTCATTAACAGGCGTAAGACTGGGTCCTATTTTTGTGTGTATGTGATGATGGGACTTATGTAAAGGGACTGTACTTAAATGTCAGCCCACTTGAGGATCTTTTGCATAGACACAGGAACAGTCACTGCTAAGTCACTCCAACTGTATGCCAATCTCTTTTTGTAAAAAAACAACCATTATATTTGTGTGTGGCTGGAATAAAGCAGTAGTAAATCTAGCCCATAGGCTGACACACACATATACATGTATATATGTGTATATCTGTATATATATTTGTAAATTTCTGAAAAATGTCCATAGCTTCATGATTGCCTGAAATAACCTGAGGCTGATGTACAGAATTTCAGGCAAAGGACTGTTTCTTTTTTCACAATCCTCATTTATCTCAGATTTAAATCAAAACGAACGAAAAAGACCCTATTTCCCAGGAAAATCCTCATTTTGCCATTGCACCAGCTGAGGAGGGGTACCACACTCAAGTCAGCGGCACGCACATCCACACACGTACACCCAGTCCAAGGACTGGGTCTCAAGGGCTTTTTTAAGGAAGAGAAATGGACTGAAAAAGCAATGGCAGAATTTCTGTTCAGCAGTAGCTCCCTCAATTGACTCACTTGTCCTTTATTCAGAGGTCCTTCGTAGGGTTGGTGTTCTGCACTAGGTGTATGTTTGCGAGGAGCACTTTTGTGAGTGACCTCAAGCCACACAAAGGCCAAGATTTTCTGACCTGAATTCATCCCCCTTAACCCTGAGCACTTAACTGAGCTCTTTGTGCTGATGGGTTCATCTCTCTTGGTTTCTTGTACAGGTGGTGAAGAGGCACAGCCACTTACAGATGGTGACCCAGCAAAACTCACATCTCATTCAGCTTTAGGAGCTCCTTCTTGCTTCATGCAGTGACCATCCACTTCTCTTGGGTGGTCCCAAAATCTTAAAAGATCTTCAATCCTGGTGAGATGAATCAGGTACCTAGTGCAGCGAAGCACCCATACAGAGATCAGCCACGTCCCTGTGCTTCAGATGCACAGCCCAGGCTCACCATGTAACACACAGGTGTTAATTGTGAAAGGCTGCTGGAACAAAAGGAGGTGTTCACTGTAGCCTTCCCCTCCCAAACTGCAACATGACTGCAAAGGATAGGGCTTGCCCCAACCCCTGGAAATAGCATTTGAGGTGAGTTCCTTGTCCTGCTCTCCAGGCACAGACAACTGGATGGTCCTGGTGCTGTAGGTCAGAGATCTTTGGTCTGAACTCCTCACCTTTCTCTGTCAGTCGTAGGCATTGCTGAAGCAGTTCAAAGAGTGAATTTACATCTTAAAAGTTTGAATGGCTGAGCTATTCAAAGGTCAATTTCTTGCTCCATCCCCAAACTGGCCTGAAAAAGTCATCTAGCTGGTAGCGATAATCAAAAAATTCTCCTCCGAGGTACAGTTTGGGTAGTTTCATCTTCTTTCTTTCAATGTTAATAACTGCTTTACAAACAGCTTACATGGAGATTAAAGAGATTGCAATTTCATCCCTTATTGTTGGGATTATAGCTGTCCTCAGAAAAACCAAACTGAGGACTCAACAAGAGAATGAACTGTGACTGTATTATTCAGAAAGCTGCTCTGACAAGGCTGAACATACGTCTCCATCTGATGGTGAGAGCCTCTCAGAGCCAAAATTTGGAATTGCATATTGATAGCCAGTCTGGCTGGAAGGACCAGCAATTTAATCTACTACAAGAACTTTGGAACTCTTGTATATTCCCATATTTTACCTGAATAACAGAAACACAGAGAAGTGGGAAAATTAAACTGATTTCTGAAAACTGTAGGGCTGAGTGAACTCTGGATCTGATGTCAGTGTATGGTCACTACTATTTGTTTCTACAGCTAAATTTAAGTCAGTAACTTGACAATCTTCACCCATCTCTCAGATCAACTTAATTTTTAAAAATACTGTTAAGACAAGAGGGACTTCAGCTGGTCTGCATGGACCTGTAAATTACTGTGCTTACGGAAAGACTTTAGCTAGAATGTGGCAGATAAAGCTGAGTTCCAGAGATCAAATGTTATTTTCAGCATGGTATCACCTTGCCCAAGCTGTAGTGTATCATCCTGACATTCTTCTCCTGTTCTCCCTTTCCCTTTTTGAGGAGTAAGATATGTATCTCTCTCTCCCTCTCTTCTTCTTCCTCCCCACGTGTGAGAATATAGACATACTTCCTGTAAAGATATTTTTCTCTAAATCCCATTCCATACCAGCTCTTGCATATGTGACTGTTTTGTTATTTGAGATGTCTGTGAAAAAGAAATAAAGGCTTTAAGAGTAAACTCTGGAAACGAGGAGGAGCTTGAGAATTAATCAAGTTTAAGGCTGCAGCACCCTTCTCTGCAAGGCTTTTCAGAATGTTCCTAAATTCTCGTCATCACCCTCCTGCCCTCCCTCTCTGTGAGAGGGATGAGGAGGGTTCTGGAATGTGGGACTCTCAAAGGTTGCTCTTTCAACTGTTGACTCACTGTATCCCACAAGGGTTTTGCAGAGTTTTCAGAGTTTTACTGACAAAGAAAACCTCCTTTTCAAAGGTGATGAAGTCAATGCCCAACATCACGTGGGAGGAGGCTCTAAAAGGTGATTCTGTCCCAGTTTATCTTTCTTTTCCATTCTTTACAAGAGCCCTGTGCGTCCAGCCATGCATATTCTCCTCCCTGCTGGGTTCACTTTGCCAAGAGTGTATCTTGCCAAGAGGGGCCTGCCCTGACCCCCTCACCTCCCTGATGCACTTGGATTATCTTCTTGGATAATCTTCCGCTTATTCTTAAAAAAACCTGTCTCACCTCCTAGTGAAAGCCATAACCACTCCTGTGACCCTGCTGCAGTGAGGGAATGCACAGGCTCCTGTGGGACAGCAGCAACGCCTGGCACCAGGACCATCCTGGGGCTAAGGCAGGGGGACAAGTGGAGCTCCCGCGGCCATCCCACATCAGAGAGCTGCAGTGTCACCTTCCCGTGTAAGCCGCCGTGCTGATCATGAGCCATGCGGCCAGTTCAGCGTGAGGATCTGACTCCTCGCTCTCTCCCACTTGTGCCCATGGCAAATGGCTGCAGAGGTGGCAAAATGCTCCTGTGTGAAGGCACAAGCATTTCACACAAGGCTCAGTGAGAAATCAGACTCATTGTACTCCCCTCTGTCCACAGTAGGAGCATCTCATGCAGTTATTTGCTCTTCAGGATTTCTTCTGCCCCAAGTAATATTCGCCGTAAACATGAGCTACCACACTGGCCAAAAGTTTTTGGAGGCTTCCCCTCTCCTGACTTCCTCATTGGTCCTTTTTTCCTTATGAAATTTTTTTTCTTGCTCAGAAGAAATGAAACAACTCCCATAATCATCCTTTGATGATGAGAAAAGCAGCAATCATCACTGTCTCTAATTGACAGCTTGGGAGGCTTAGGATAATAATTCACTTAAATGCCTGCAAATTGAAGTGTGTCAGCACTTTCCTAGGACATTCCCAAGTAAAATAATATGACTGGTACAAGACATTTGTCACGTGGGTATGTCTTGGCCAGATGTTTATGTTTCCTCTAAGTGCAGTACGCACACATCAAAGCTGGATTAGAAAAGACCTAGTATGCCACAATACTCAGGCGTATCCAGAGAAATGCAGTGATACATTGCATTCATCTGGCATATTTTCTCTTTAGAAAATTTTACAAGTATGAGTCACATCAGACCTGTCTTGAGGCAGGTAGGTATTACAGCCATTTTGGAGATGGGAAGCCAAAAGCCTGGGAAAAGACCAGATGTTTAGTGATTTGATGCCCCCTCACAACTTCTACCAGCTGCAGGTGGAGCCTTCTGTTTTCAGCACTTGTGAGAATCCAGACTGTAGCTGGTTTATTCAAATCTGCAGTGGCTGTAAATATGAAACCCAGGATTAGGACACTCAGGATCCTGACTTTTTCAGAGCACTGCTACAGAGCTTTGATCCCTCAAAGCACTTGCCTAATTTCAAACATAAAGATACCATTAAGGATGCCGTGCTCAAAGCTGGGCACATGCCTCAGTGCTTTGCTAGATTGGGAATTACATTGAAATATATTAAACTTCAGCATATTGAGAAAAATCCGAAACAGTGTCCATTTCTGATTATGTTTTGGGCACTGTCGAGGGTATTTGAACTATGTATGCAGCTGCTCAACCAAGTGGAGCACTTTTTAGCCAATACATGCAGAGTTTAATGAGTTTTGGGTAGTAACACCCATTTGTCAGAAGTAATTGAGAGTGACATGTCCTGCAAGGTTGGGACTTTTGTGCTGCTGCAAGAGGCAAAGTGGCTCCTGTGGCTATTGGTGCTAACAACACATCAGCAACCACTGACTATTGCGTTAGGTCCTTCTGGTGAGATGTGAGTGTGGTGGCTAATTTCACAAGTAATGTGACATCTTATCAAGTGTGTTGTACTTTTCCATTTCTTCCTGTAATCTGTTGCAGCAGAGGTGAACAGAAGTTGTTTAAACGTGGAACAACCCCAAATTTCTTGTTCTGTTAATCCAAGGTGCTAACCTGCAGACTCACGGGTGTTTGTGTACATGCATCGGTGTTTGCAGGACTGTGGCCCTGAAGGAACATTTTAGTGGCAGGGTTGAGATCAGGGAACTAACAGGGGTAATGAACAAACCCTCATAACTTTGAAAGACAAAAGTTGCAGAAAGCATCATAGGACTTCGCCAAAAAACTGGCTACATCTTACAATTTTCCTTTCGTTTTGATTTTGTTTGGTTTTGGTTTTATCCAGATTGGCACAGAATACTGTATTTCCATCAATTAAAATCTTGTCTGGTAACTAACTAAACAACTTGTTCATGGAAAATTAAAAAATAAATAAGTAAACTGTCAGTTGTGGAATGTAAACTGATTAAACAAATAAAAAAAATCATGTTGTGTGTTTTAAGCGGCTGTGTCTGCTTGTGTCAGGAGAGGAGCTGGACACCTCTCGCCACGCCCGTGCTCCAGTGAACAATGGAGGACAAAGAGCAAAACTGGAAGGTGGGTGGCCTCTGAGCTATGGGATGGTGGAAATGCTCTTTTAAAACCAGCAGCACTAAAAACCAGATGGTTTCTGATCAGAAACAGCAAACGGAAGATTACAAACACAACCAGTGTCTCAACCTGACTATTTATGAGGAGGTTTTCTGCCTGCCATAGAAAAGACTGATTCCTGCTGGAGCCTTGGTGTTAGAGCACTGTGTGTACTCTAACACCATTAATCTCTCTGTGTGTTGAAGTCTGTGATTTTGAAATGTATAGAGACATCACAGTAGTTTAGCTCCCACCTTCCCCCAGTAAATAAACAGCTAAACCCAAATACGGAATACAGCCTGTCGGGTTTGTAGTGCTCAGCTGCAAGGGCTTTGGGAAACCTGGCAGGCACAGCTCTGCACTGACATTAGTGCTTCCTCACTGCACTTGTATCCTCAGGCCAACAGCAGCGCATCAGACACGCGTTTTCTGTCCGGCTTTGAGTGTGCAACTAGAGTTGTGCTGCAGGTGTCCCAGACTGAACACCCAAAGGTCAGGGTATTCATAACAAATGGACAGGTACAAAAACCACCTCAAATGTATAAAAAAAAGAAATGAAAAGAAATAGACAAAAGTGCTTTCAACTGTCCTAGCAGAAGAAAAGCAGAAGAGTAGAAAGAAGAGAAACCCTCAACTTTAATTTTTTTTTTTTAAATGAATTAACCTAGAACTAAACTATTACAGTAAATGATAGCAAGGCATTTTAAAAACATGATTATTTTGTGGGTTATGGTGTTAAATATTAAAACTGTCTGTGTTGGCTCTTTTTACCTGATCTAGGCATTGTACCTCTCAAGACCTGACAGTCAAAAATAAGGAGGCACCTAAAACATCCTGACAGGTGGCTGATGGTTCTCCCCAAGCTGACTGTTTTTTTAGTGACAGACTTTGGGTTGTAGCGATTGCAAACACTCTCCCGCAGTTCTCAGGATAGAGTCCTTCCTGCCCCCAAAAAAGTTCTGTCTAAAATACCAGCTGCAGTAAGGAATCAAATGACAGGTCAGAATGGAGAGGCATAAAAGGAAATTCTCTGTCAAAAACCTCATCAGTATTGGCATTAATTCCTTAACCTCTTCCCTGCTAGAAATGGCTGAGGAAAGGAGAAATCTTGGTGATATACTAAACACAGAACTCAAAGAATGTGCCTATTTTTTCCACATTTCAAGAGAACCCACTTGTATTACCAGTGCTTATGACCTGCCTGCTCCTCTGAATAAAATCCATGGGGCAAAGTAGAGAGCAGGAGTGGGGAAGAACTCCCATACAAAAGGCAAATGAAGGGACCAAAGGTTTTATAGTGGCATATCCAGCACCATGAGGTATTAAACCCCTTTTAATTAAAAGTGTCCTCTCCTTGCCTACTCCTGCCTGTGCCAGCAGGCACGGCCGCCCACCCAGCTTCAGGTCTTTGCCCTGTGCCATCAGTAGAGGCAACATGATTCATCAGTGCTAAAAATGGAAGTCAGCAGAGCTTGCTTCATGGCAAGGGGGAAAGCAGGTGCCCTCTCTCATGGCACGGAAGGCCTCAGGAGCGTGGCCGCCGGGGCAGAGGGCTCAGCTGCTCAGTGCTTGTACGGGAAAGAGGGAGGAAGAACATGAATGTAAGGAGCCAGCTGCTCCTTCAAGGTTGAGCTAGAGATGCTGTCGTGGAAGGGCCTGCACTGCAGAAAGAGAGTGGCCTGACTTCAAGAAAAAATTGTGCACAAACTGCCAGGTTTGCATTAGCCACTTGAGGGCTGAATTTTAAACCCCCAGTGCACAGTTACTCCCTGCAGCTGCCAACTCTGTGGTGCTTTGCAGGCTGCTGCTCACGTCTTGGAGTCTGGCTCTCTGGCCAGAGAAGATAAATCAGGCAGAGCCATAGGATCACACAGAAGCCTGCAATCCAGCTAAACAAAGCAGACACATTTCAAGAGAAAATGTTTAGCAAAATGTGGCTAAATATGAGACAAGGGAAGATTCACTAACTGTAGTTCACCACAGCGGGTACAGAGAACAGAGGGATTTGAATAACTTAACATCACCCAAGCTGCCCGTGGCAGAGCAGGGGCTTGCTGTGCCCTTGTTAGGCTGCCTCAGTCAGGAAGACAACGGCTGAGGTTGGCTTACACAGACACTGCCCCCCTGCCATGCTGGGCAGCTGGACTGGGCAGCTCATAGTTTGGGAAGTGTAGCAGGACCACTCATCTTTCATGGTCCAGCTCCTGCTTTGAATTAGCACCATCTATTCAGATTCCAGCTGGTTGGGAAGGGAAGAAACTACTGAATTAGGAAGGAAAGTAGTGAACATTTTGACAAATACATTTAGGAGAAGAAAATCCTCTTCTCAGCTTCCTTTGCGACACAGTGGGGCCTTGGCAGGTCAAACAGAGGGACAGAGGACAGCAACTCCAGTTCTTCAGAGCAGAGAAATCCCTCACTATGTCATTGAGCAGCACTCCAAAGTGCAGCTTTCCCTTGAGTATCTGCTAGTGTTTTGTGCCCACCCAGGAGCGAGGACCGCCTCACTGTTCTGTCTCAGAGGCAGAATAATCTCACGGTGACCTTTCTTGTCAGACACACATGATGACTGCAGCAGGCTGGGGCTGCATGGGGTGAGGATGCTGGTAATGAAATGCTCTCATAGGTCGACACTCATTATTCTCTTACATTATCGGGCTCTTCCCCAGGGGCCCTCTAAAGAGTCATGGCTGAGCTCTTTTCCTGCAGAGACCAGAACCAGACCACCTAACAAGCTGCATTTACTAAAATTTTTGCTCCTTCCCTGCTCAGAGGGAGCATGGTCTTATTCATTTTCATGAGACAGAAGTGGAAGAACTATGCCAGCTCAACAACGATTTTATCAGCCTTCTAACCCACGCCAAACAAAGCAGTGAGCCTGTCTCCAGCCAGGAGTGACAGAGGTTGCTGCCACCTCAGAGGTCACCACCACACAGGCCACTGGCTTGGCCCAGCATCCCCAGCATGCCTCAAACACCCTCTCTCTGCTATCCTGCATCTCCTATTGACCAGCAAAGGTTGACCACTGACCACTTCTTTGTAAAAAACTGCACTTTTCCTGTGACTGCTTAACTCCCTGCTATTTCTTCCCATCCTCAGATAAACCCTTGGTCTTCTCAGTTCTGAAATTCAAAGTGGATGTCACGGGGAGCAAGGATGTCACCTGGAGCTGGCTGCTCAGAGTGAAGCCTGCATTGGCTGTGATAGCAAAGCCCTCTGACAGAGCTCAGCTCTTTACCAGGAAATGAGCTGGTGGCCCAAGGGCATGCCCAGCGGCGTGAGAGCTCTACTGCCAGCAGACAGGGTCAGAAAGAGGTCACAGACTCTAAGCTTTGGGTCATCATCTCTCCACTGCTCAGCTCCCCAGAGACAACCCTTTCAGCCGAAGATGATGGTGGGTATTTCGGGACGTATTAGACAGGAGAACTGAAGGCACTAAGAATCCTGCTTAGGCTTTTGCCAACTGTTCACAGCAATACTCAAAATGCACGCCAGGAACATAAAGGGAGAAATAATAAACCCTGATATAGGGAGCATTTGGAAAAGCAGAGGCAGCCAAAGGGGGAGAGAAGGCAATAAAACACAAAGGCAAGGTCTTCACAGCAACAGTCGGTACTTGGAGTTGGCCATATATATTTGAAACCACTGTGCACAGAAAGTCACTTAGTACTTCAATGCTTTGTAATGGCTAAATAAATGGAGCACACACACACAGGCACACACACACACACTCAGTGCGTAGGTAAAACACCAAATGAAACCGAATATCCACCTTCACAGCGGGGCAGATTTCCTTCTGTTATGGTTTCTTACAAGCTTCCTGCAAACCTGTCAGAGAAAAGGAGGCTGAGAGTGAAATGTGTTGCTCTGTGCTCTGTGCAGTGAACAAAGCCTTGATTTCTCAGTTTCACATTTGGGGTGTCTCTGACAGGCTGCAGCTTCCGCTTCATTTAACCTCGCTCATTCCCTTTGGGAATTCTCTACCCACAATGTTTGCAGTAAGAAATACCATGTGCTGAGGTTTATGAAGAGCTTTCAAACAGAACGGGTGACTGCTGAGTCCTTCCTTCCTTCCCTTCTGTCAGATGGAGATTCATGCATTACCTTGCATTTTTTATCTCTTCCCAGCTACCAACTTTCACAAACAGAAATCTAAATGTTTTTGAGACTTCCAGTGCCCCATCAAACTTGTTTGCAAATAGCCAGCGGATTTGAGGTTTGATGGGGACAGATGGGCAGACGTGAAACGACAGAATCTTCATTTCCTTAGGGAACCAGTCTAAAAATACTACGTCCAGAGCTCAGCTTTTTCCTTGAAGATGTGCAGGGTCCTGGGAGGCCCAGCCAAGCCAGAGGACGCAGGTGGCAGCAGCAGCTCTGCATCCTGGGTGACACCTTTGGCCATTGCAGCCAAAGGTGGTTGCATCGGTTCTTCCTTTCATCAGGGAGCCTCTGTTGTTGTTGAGAGCTTTGCTCTGGGACTGAGACCCGTAAAGGAGCCCACCAGGGAGGATGATATGGGAACATTCATGGTTGGAATGGAGATCCACTTTATCTGAGGCAGGATCTGAATGCTCCCAAAATACACCTGGCAAGTTGCAACACATCTGCAGAGAGGGGAAGATGCCCTGAGGGAAGCTGTATTTCAGGATAGGCAGTCAGCCAGGCTTTCCTTCCTCCTCCAGCTGTAACAGCACCATCCAGAATGGCCTCGCAGGAAACCTTGCAACCCACCTGCCTGCCTTGCTTTGCCCGCCAGTAAGCAGGAATAGAGGCTAACATCTGCAAGAGCTTATTGTGAAATCTACTGAGGTAGTGCTGCACAAATGTTGCCAGGTGGCATAGTCCCAGACTGTATAAAAAGGGTCCCTTTTCGCCATTTTTCCAGTAACAACAAATTAATTTTCACCAGCCCCACAACTTCTCTGCAGAGCTAGATCCGAGCTGCACATTTATTAGGAACGTGTTCATCTATTTGTTAGCACAGAGTGTGCTCCTGTGGCCTGGGATCTCACGGGACTTGATAATGGGAGCGCAGGAGGTCGCGCACCAGGTTCATTGCCTGGCCTGCCTGGGGAGAGGGGAAAAGGAGGAGGGGAGCAGTACTCCACCCCCAGGCAGTGCCGAGGTGGCTGCCAGTGCTTGGCCGCTGGGAAATGTTCCCAACTGGCACTGTGGATGGCTTTTGATTGTCCTGTCAGACCTTTGCTGACAAGTACTTAAATTGAGTGAGTTCATCCCATAAAATTTAAGGAAGAAGTGAGAGGACAGAAGAATGAAAAGCAATGTATTTTTCTTTTAGCACCTCTCTTTTTCTCATTTTCTCCTGAGGTGTCAGCACCTTAAATAAAAGGCCTTTTACTGCCTCACTGTTGTCTGCATCCAGCCACAAATAGCAACGTTGGAGCAAACAGACCAAGGTCTCAGCTAGCCAGCTCTGCCCTCAAGGGTGTCACCTCTGTGCAGAGCCCTTTGTTCTCCTTCCTCTCATTTCTCCTTTGCTGTCACATTCACTCCTGCAAGTTCAGAAAACAACCGCCTTTTGCTTGTAGAGACCAGAGGAGGTTGAGGGCAAACCCGATTCCCAAGTTCTGCAGTTTAGCTTCCATCCCACCAGGAGAATTTCCAGGAGGAGCCATGCTACTGATTTCCAGTTTCTCATGGTTCATTTCCAGATTTGTAAACCACAGTGAGAGCTGGCGAAGTATTGCTCTGTCCCGGCTCCCTCCTGCAGCCCCAAGAAGGGTTGGCTGGAAAGAGATCCCCTACAAATTCTGCATCCTGGGTAGATCCTATTAAGCAGTGTGAGGGTGTTGGAGACCAGAAGCCCCCTCTCAGCAGCGCCAGGCAGAGTTAGGAGACAGGAGGAGGAAGAAACAGGGTCCTGAATGGAATGTGCAGCCAGGAAGAGCACTGGGCTGGCAGATCACTCCAAACTACATCAAAACACTAAACCAGGGGCATATATCCCTTTTTTTCCTACGTTGACCATATTTTTGCATTTCCTGACTGAGCCCAGACAGGATTGCAGCAGAACAAATACTGTCAGCATGCAATTCAGGACAGAGGGGGAGCTTTGACCTGGTGTTCCTCCTCACACACCAGAAGACTTGCCTCACTTTGGGAGCACCTGTGGCCTGGGACCTGCCTCATTTCTCCTAAAACAGGCAGCATACATCTTCTGTGATGTATTTCTCTACAGGAGCACAGTCATAGGCCAGTGTAGCCCAGACAAGAGGGTCACACAACATGAAGGAGAAAAGGACAAGAGATTTACAGGCCGTCATACCAGCAGGGGTGGGATATTATCCTTCAACTTCCCATTTTATTCTTTCTTTAAGGACCTAGGAGAGTTTTATATTTTTAAAACCCCTTATTTGTTATCCCTTTGCCTATTTTGCTAAAAAAAGTACCTCGGTGTTTCTGTATTTCTTTTTTATTATATTTGCAGTAGTGATACTGAATTATTGAGGTAAATGCAAACTTGCATATTAAACCAAAAAGAGATGTCAATTATTTAGAGGAATGCAGACTAGGAAGGTGCTGGACCAGCACAGAAAGGCAATGACCAGTTGCCTCTTCAGAGTCCAAACTACATCCAGCCTCCTCTCTCTGCCTTGGCCTTCTTTCACACAGTAATTTGCACATACACATATGTATATAACATCCCATCCCCTCACTGGTTTAATGGGACCTACTGTGCTTCAGGGGCTGGATTTCTTCTTTGGCCATTTGGCTGAGCATACCAAAGAGATCACAAACTCACCTGTGATACACAGGAGAAAAAAAAAACCAAACAGGCCGGAATGAACATAAAATTAAAGAGTAGAGTTGATAAAAATAGTGAAGTTGGCAGAGGATATTTCGATGTACCCAGAGAGGAAGCAGTCATAAATGTTTCCATCAGGTGTGCAATGTACCCATAAAATGCTGTAAATATATTTTCATCCATTTGCAGCTGGAAAAAAAATCCCTTACATTCGTCAGTAGTTATTTTACCAGTGAGACAAATGATGATCTGTTGTTGGACTAGACAGTATGGATCAAAGCTAGGGATGGGAATTATTTTGATACATGTTCAAGTGGCTCTGTGCAGGTGTAACAGAGCTGGATATAACCTGGCACAGCTGATAGGCAAGAACAGCTTCCAAATCTACCCATCTGCACTTTGTGAATGCATTTCCATTTACTCCCATGAGCTGAGGATGAAGCCCCAAATCTTTTAAATACAGATGGCTCAGAACAAATCTGTGGTTTTGCTTTGCTCATCAGGAGCCACTACATGTCAAGCAGAAAGGGGCGGCTTTCCAGTCCAATGCAAGACCCTTCAGTATGTCACCGGGAAGCATCTGATGTACCCAAGAGATGATGGATCACTGTCACAGAGTTCTGCCAGCCTGTGCAGGGACTGGTGTCTGCCATGGGAATCCAGCAATGTTGTCTCTGCTGAGAGGTCTCTCTGCTCCCAAGGGGAAGGCTCTGAAACCATTTCTGGTCCTGACTGTGCCATTTTGTTGTCACCGGGTCACGTAAAATGGTCAGACTCTAGAGGAGAACCTGGTAACTGAAACAGGATTTTCTTGAGCTATTCAAACCTTTTTTAGAAAATAATGGGAAAAAAAATCTATGAGAACAATCTGATCCAGAATTATCCATCACTCACTGCGAGATTCAAACTTCATTTTATTGCTATTATTGTATGTATTTTTATTGTCCTCCATTTGCTTAATGAATGTTGCAGTTGTAGTAATAAGATTATTGGTAATATGAAACAGATTTGCAGAATGATGAGAAGATAATTAGATGATACCTTGAGGGTGATTTCTGTTTAACACAGAGGAACTGTGTCAAGGAGTAAATAAACTTGTTGAGGGAAGATATCAAATGCTATTAACCTAAGATACAATTATTCCCAAATTACCAGGATGCACATTTCATTACAGTGAGATTCCTGCTGACTGGTGCTTGGTCCAGGCTCTCCCATCCACTCGTGAGGCTGTGGGACAAAGCCTTGCCCATCAGGGTGTGAGCAGGCAAGCAGCTGTGGCTCCCCCCAGCCCAGGATGTGTCAGCTGAGGTGGGACTCAGCAGGACTCCCACAAATATATCGGGTTATGAACTCTGAGGTTTTGACAGTCCAAGTGATCAAACGGTGCCTGGCTTTCAGGAGCTCTGCCTTACTCCTTGTCCAGCTCCCATTGCTCTTGTGTGGCAGCAACAAAGCCCGACAGCACAGCAGTGACAGGGATGCTGGGCCATTGAAGTCCTAATATTAAGACCACGTGTTCCTTTCTAAATCAATGCCCGGCGACATTTCAAGCTCAGCATTAGAGCAAGGAATCTGCTGCTGCTTGGATCTGTGAGGCTGACACAGCATTCCCATATCCATGAACCTGCAGATCCTGAGGCCACCTACTTCTCCTGGATGAAACAACAGGCTCATTGTCCCCTTCCTCCCTCCGTTCTTGTATTTGGAGATGTTCACACAACTAGCTGTGTGCTGCAGGTGACAGACCCCACTGAACACACAGAAACACATACAGCTCTTCAGCTTGGCCTCCATAACAACAGATGAAGCATTTAAATCTCTTGCAGTTTCAGTATAACTGATGAGTTTCACCAGCTTCCTCAGTGCCTTTAATGATCTATAATGGAATATTATAATATTCTAATGGAATATTTTCGTGGACCTTTGCTTAAGTTTTTCAGTCTCTGAAGGACTTTCACATATCTATTTTGATCCTAACTAATGAGAGTTTCTACACAATTTTTAATAGTAATTCTGCTAATAATGTTATTTTCTCTATAGTCTCTCTCTGCTGTATCTGTGGCAATCTCAGTCTTCTTTCGTTCAAGGGTGAACAAAACTTTGGATATTGGGTGGTTATTTTTCTAAGTCAGATCAATACATATAAAATGTAATTCTAAGCTGCACTCACTGCATTTTCACACAGGTATCTGGGAGTGGGTCTGGGCCCCCAAAATGCCTGCCAGCTGTGCATTTAGCTGCAAGGAGGAATTTCCAGGAGGAACTGGCTTGACAGTCTCAGTAGTGTGACATGGCCAATTTCAGCAAACTCTGTTTTCTGTGAATTAACCCAAAATCTCTTTATTTACTAGAAGACATGGATATCACATTTCATTGGTGTCTGTGGCACAGAAGTCATTGTTTTGCAGCTTTGAGCATAGCTTTGCAGCACCATTAGTAGTGTCCTTGGAGAAATAAGTGAATTACTTAACTCTTGTGCTGTGAACCATTGGAATAGAGTCCCCTAATCAACTCCTTCAGTTTCTCAGACCTTGTATTAATATTGACATTGCACATCCATTAAACATCACCGTGCAGCAGTGCTCCAGGTGGTTGCTGCAAGCAGCTAGATTAGGGGCAAATGTTACCAACCTTCCCAATGAATCTTTACATATTTTCCTCGTCTGTGGGGACAGGCTGTCCTCTGTCATCTCACCCGTGACATACTCATTCAGATATTTATGTTAATGTAATCTATCCAAGCATTTATTTGCATTATCTAGAATTTTCTGTTTTGTTTGCTGCTAAGCTGGCAGTTCTGACACTAGAAGAAGCTGTGCTTTTTACCTACAAAAATGAATGTGATGGTACCTGTTCTAACATCCCGCATTCAGTGATCCTACTAACATTCCCTCTTTGCCTCTGACTTAAGAGTATCTTTCCTAAAGACAGGAATTGCAGGGAGCACGTAGTACCATGATGCTAAGGGAGTTGAGATCTTTTCTGGGTCAGCATTACAAATGATGCCTTTTGCAATATATTTTCCATTTATTTTCCAGTTTTGTTCACATACTTCTTTGTGCTTAATAAGCTTATCACTGTCCATTCTGTTTTCCATATTTACTTTCTGCTATGTGTGACTCTCCCACAAGTGTTCTTCCAGAAGTATTTCTGGCAACACATATGCTTCTGTATAACAGTTAAAAAATAAATATCCTATTTATTTCCAGTTAGACCATTTCATCTTTGGCTGCTATGTTGTACATTTTCACTGTGTATAATTTTCATCTAAGCAAGAGGTGCTACCCCTATTTTTGCTACCCATCCTATATATTCCTTCTGTTGGTATTCACATCTTTTTGTGAAGTAAAGTTTGGTGTTCCTTCCCTCTTTCATCATATAATGGACGTTATCTCAACTTATGTTACCTGCAGTGTGCATAAATCCATTAACTGTTTCACATGTTTTACATGTTTGACATCTTGAGCCTCCTCTTTTCTATGACCTGGGATTCTCCATGCATTTGTCATGTCAGAGCCCTGTCCATCCTCTGCAAGATTCATTCTGGACTAAATGATTTCTGTCTCTTGGCAAAGCTTTTCTTCTCTGTTAATTCTTAATTGTAAATCTCCTGTTAGTGGTTTAACGCTTCATTCTTTCACTTATGGTGTTTCCTCAACTTACTTTACTCCAGGTACCTTATGGTATTCAGTATTTAAATTACTCTTCCCATCTGTTCTTACCAAGGGAAAGCAAAAAACAAAGAAGCAAAGATGTCATATAAATAGAGTCAGTAGCGCCTGTGCATTTGGAGAGCAGGAATAACAAGTATTGGCTTGTTACTGTGGTCCAAACCACTTTCATTTAATCTAAAATAGAAGGCTGTTCTAATCTAGCCTAGTCAAGTCCCAGAGTCTTACACTGCCCCAGTAACATCTTATCATAGAACCTTAAAGCAGCACATTAAGTTAAAAGAAGGTCTGAACAGCCTGAAAAGCAAAGCCAGCCTTTGAACTGACACCAGATCACAATGGGGTAGGAATTCAAAGAAAGCACTGTATGCAGTGAAAGAAATGGCACGGGATTTAAAAGCAACGTCTGTGTCATAATTAGCATGCCAATAAGCAACATGAAAAAAAAAAGAACAGTTTTTAAAACCATATCACTTAGTAACTTTCTGGAAGATAAATGCAATGTGAAACTGTACAAAAACAAACTTATCACAGAGCCTGTTGAAATACATTTACTGAAAATGCTACACAGTTTGTAGAGAACACATTTTTGGAAGAACTCTCTAATGTCTTCCCAAATCTAAGGAAGCAGTTTGTATGATCAGATCTTTAACTTCAGCAACACTTTTTCTCACAGGAAGAGTAAACTGATTGCCTTTGAAATAGTTGAAAGTTGGGAAACGATGAAAAAGCAGAATATCAGATTTTATTCTAGTTTAACTAATTAGGTTAAAGAAAAGAAAAAAAAAAAAAAACACAAAGAATGCTTATGCATTCACCAGTACCTGAAAACATTAAGACCTTTATTTCACAGACTGATGAAATGGCCAGTAACAATTCCTAAGCAAAGGTCCTTGCCACTATTACATGTGGAATGTACCTTTTGGCAGGGACTGAACTGGACCAAGTTATAGTAACTTTCGTGGGATTATGCTTGTTCTAAGTGGCCATATTTTGTGCCCCAAGACAAAATAAGCTTCTAGCTTCAACCGTGGCAATACTTTGCTGGTGAAGAGGAATGGGTGTGGTTCATCATTACAGTGATGGATCTTCTCAGCCCGCCTTTGCCTGCAACTGATTCTGTTGTTCCCCCAGCTCCACCCGAGGACAAGGGTAAAACAAATTGTCATCATAGAGCGCTGCCACTGACTTTGCAAGGAGTGAAACTTTGAGCAAACACAGTAATGTGCTGGATATGTGATCTAAGATGTCAGCCAGATGTGTTCAGTGGGCCATGGTGATGCACACAATTGAGTCAAAACAAAATGAAAATAGAAGCATTTAATAGGAAACCAACTGGGAATCTCTTTCCTTCAAAGTGTGGCTGTTGCTCTTTGATTACAATTGCCCAAGGCCCCACTCCATCTGGTCCATAGATTAGTATGTCACTGCCTCAGTGAAAAATGAATCATTGCTGCAGATGTATTAGTAGTTTTCAGGAGCTCCTCTGAATACAAGATCATCTGCCTATGGAATATAACCAGGATGGTATATAGCAGCAGCTGGATGTTCTGGTAGGCAATACCTCAATGTGAATATAGGTAACTAGTATGTAACATTTCTGGATGCACTGGAATCAAGAAACAGCATAAAAGCCTTAATTTCCTACCCCCTCTCTTATCCAGCTGTACAACAGGGATAAAAGGAGAGAATATGACTTTTTGTTGTTGTTGTTTTGTTAAACAATGAGCTTTAATCTCAGCTGAAGGCAAAATGCCTGAGTGAAGAGTCTCATGGTTTACATCCCTCGCTCGGATTCTGTCTGCAGAAGAGACAATGCTTGCATGCAGATGGAAGCCCAGGAAAGGTTATGCACTCCCAGCCTGATGGGTGACAGCTACCTCCCTTCCAAACAGATGCTGCTTGTAGGGGCACACACATCCTGTGAGCAAGCCTTCACTGTGCATTTGGTCCTCTCTCCCTCCCTGCATCATACTATTTCCTATGCAGAGTCCTCTGATATGCATCACCACCATATTAACAGCATAAGCTCAGAGGGGAGTGACCTTAGCCTGGGTCAGCAAGACTATCTTAAGGGTAGGAACCTGTAACAGCAACAAAACCGATGTCCTCAGTGTAGCTCTCACTGAGACCTTCACTGAAAAGCAGAGTGTAGAGCAGATAGTATGAGCACAGGAGCTGCTACAGACTTTTCTGTGCAGGGCTTTGTGCTACTGAGTGAATGGATAAATCCCAGTCCAGGGCACTGTCCTTGTTCCTTCATCTGGAGGAGACCCAGAGGAGATCTAACTGGTGCTACCCTCAGAGCTTAGGGTCCAGGCCTGCTCACCCTAATGCCTCAGTGGCACCTGTATTTGCTGAATCCAAATGGTTTGGGAGTGAGTGTAGAGCCTTCTGAAATGTGTCTCTGCTAAAGGAACAAGTTCCCGACAAGATTGCCACAGAGCAATTTAATGGGTTTCTGCTGCTGTTCAAAAGCTGTGAATATCTCTACTCATTCCCTTGGAAAAAAGGTTAATAAACTCTGAGAATCAGGGAATACTTCTGTTTAATAGCTCAGCTGTGGGAAGAGGGGGCAGGGTGTAAAGGTGGTGGGGTTTGCTATACAAATACACTAGGCATGCTCCTGAATTTCCTTCTAGGGAGGGTGAAGCTCAGGTCATGTTCTGCTAACGGAAGAGCCAAGGAAGAGTGAGGAGGGGAAGCAAGGGGAGAGATTATTCTTGTGCAGAGCTTCCCTGAGTTACCCAACCAAAAACCCTGCCAGTATGATTCAGTTCCTTCTCCAAGCCAGTGGAGCAGGCACTAACTGCAGACATGACTACCCCAGGGAATCACACCTCCAGCCAGAGCTGGAAATGAGGGCAAGAGAATCCATCATGAACTTTCTCTGCTCTCACAGGCCGGAACTTTCTCCGATTAGCTTCAGTGGCTGCAGCGCTCCTCTCTTATACAAGTCATTGGCCGAGGTGGAACAGGGCGGAGCCTGGGACACTCAGTGGAAGAACAACTTCAGGCCCTGGATGCAAAACCCGGAGAACAGAAGCAGAGAAACACAGAGTGGGAAGTCCACCAGAGATTTCAGCTAGCACAAGAACCCCCCCAGACTGGGAGAGAAAGAGCTCTGTCTGCAGCCAAGCCTATGCCCATGGCTTGGGGGGAAAGAAAAGGTGGAGGAGGATGTGCCTGAAAAGCTGGAGCTCCTGGTCTGACTGGAGAGATACCCAGTCAGTCCTGCTCCCATCCACCAAGGAAAAGGGCTCTCCCTCACTTTAAATCATGCTCGCTGTTCAGGTGTTGTGGAATTAAAACAAAGCAAATTATAATCTCCCTCTCTGGGTTAAAGGCATGGAAAGATTTAGATTCCGTGTTTTTTCTCATCAGCTGCACAAAAGCCCAAAAGCTGTGTGATGACACTCTTCCCTGTCACTCTGGCCACAGTGATATTAATCACGTGTAAAAAACGGAGGGATGTGGGCAGACTATAACCAGACAACGCTGCCTCGGTCTGGCAGGAATGCGGACTTAACATCGCTGTGGTAAACACGCAGCTCCTACAGAGCAGTACATTTGCTCTCTTTGCAATACAAGCAGCTATTTGCAATCTACTTGTAAGGAGATGATCATCGTGGTGGCTTGGGGTGTGGCTGACAGCTCTGCTGTTCCACACCCTCAAACCATCCATAGGTGAGTCACAAATGCCAGGATAACCAGCAGGCAGAGGGATCTCAATTCTCCATCGCTGCAAGGATGACAGAATGACTACACTGGACTGGCTTTTTATGCAAACATAGGCACAGACTGTGCTGGACAGAAATGAATACAAAATCATTCTCTGCCCTTATCAATTGTAGGGCATTTCCAAGTAGTAGAGAAAAATCTCTCCACTGTTTCCCCCACATTCTGTGCCTAAGAAGAGAACAGAGATGATTGTGGATGTGACTTTCCTAAAGTTACAAACAAGTTGGTGCCTGAAGCATGATCATGTATCTGAAGCTTCTTCTGCTAACAGGCTTGGAACTGATGGTAGAGACAGGAGTATTAAAAAACTGCTCTTCAAAAAAGGGTCAGACATAAGTAACTGGGATGAGGCATTCACCTGTCTTCACACACAACTTGTGTGATAATTTTAAGTGACATATCCCCAGTCAAGTATTAGAGTTGCAGAGCAGCTTTTTGAAATATTCTTTTTTCACACCATCCATCTAGCAATCATAAGAAAACAAAAACACACATTCCAGAAAGCAGGAATTTTACTTGGCCTAAAAAATTACTACAGCACATGATCTAGAGGATGTTCGAGATCAACCCTTTATCCTCTGCACATACTCTAATACCTACTTCTATTGATCTGACATGCAGAAAACTAGGACAGCTAAAAGAGAAGTCCCTGGTACATGCAGCAGCATGGCAGGTGTGATCTACCTTGAGGGTGATCAGACGGCCACAGCCGAAAAACTAGGACGTACATGTTTGCCAGGAGGAATTTCAGAATGGACGCTGCATTCTAAGTAAGGCCAAATAAAAAGACGAGTACACAATCTGTCGCTGTTGCCTGCACTGTCTCTTTCCTCTAAGGGTAGTTCTCTTCAAAAAGACCCATCTCAAAAATCACCAACCCAAATTCTCAAATAGCCCCAATAGTGGGGATGGGATGGGACCTCTGGCGCTCACCCAGTCCTGCCACCCTGCCCAAAGCAGGGTCAAGTCCCTCTGCCAGGGATGCTGAAGACAACTAGGATTTGAGATAAAATTTCTCACTTAATACTAGCCCTGATGTGTTTTCATGGTTATGAACTCAGGAAAATTTCCACTCAGCCATCTTAGAGATATTCAGGTCTTTCATACATTTAAGCATTTTTTCCAACTGCTCCGAACATGTATTAGCATGCTAAAGAGGCTTTATTTTAAAAATTCAAGCTTGTTTTGGAAACATCGTTAATAAACATAACTGTACTCAGACTTGGTTGCAAAATAGGAAGTTACAGATGCTTGTGAATTATTTGTGGCACCACATGAGAATTATGAATTTGAAAAGCATTTATCAGCACAGTCTTTTTATAAGTGAAGGAAAGCAGGATGAGAGTACTAATATCTGTGGCTATCATTGCTGTTAGTGGTTGGCCATACCACCCGAATCCTCAAAAAAAGTAGGACAACCCAAAAAGAAAAGTAGGACATTTAATCACTCCACGCCACCTGGAACACTCAGCACTGCATCAAGTGCATGCATTCAGCACACTGAGATGCACTGGGCAGATGAACCTGGAATACTGAAGTGGGAAGCAATGGCTACTGGATGAGGTCATGCCTGAAATATTAATCAGGAGAGGATAATTTAATGTTTTCTTGGGAAAAAAACAATTCCCAGATCATCTGCTTTACAAAACGAAAAGAAAACCCACAACATAGTAGGGAAACTGATCCATAGGGTTTAGTCTGCTCTTCTTATCACTAACAGCAGTGTGTCTTCTGGACCATCTTCTGCCTCAACGTGATTTTTCGCAGAACAGACTTTTGCATACCCAGAATCCCAAATTTGGCCTCAAGCAGCCACCTTATGTTACTAATCACATCCCATCACGACATTCTTAAGCAGAAGGATTTGGGGAAGCTTTTGACCAAAAAAAAAAAAAAAAAAAAAAAGCCATTTTATTGACTTGGACATGTTTGTATTGCTGCAAATGGCATTTTGGAAAAGGGAAAAAACATCGTGGAAAAAAATTTGTGTCCAGTGTTAGGTTCATTACCCTGACCCACTGGTCCCTGCCAGACTGCATCCTTGTTCTTCTGAGTCCTCAAGCTCAGGTCCCTGTCAAAAAGAGGGCTGTGGTCTACAAAAGCAGCGTTGCTTCCTCACACTACTCATTTAGCCCATGGTTGTTTGTGAATGGCCAACACCTCTCTTCCTTTCTTATCGGGTGGGGTCTCTTGGCACTTCTATGAAATCTCTGAGGCTGTTCTCCATCTTTCAGGAATCATGAGAGACCATATGCTGAGTTGGTAGACACCCACAAGGATCACTGAGTCCCGCTCCTGGCCCTGCGTAGGACAGCTCCAAGAGCCACACCATGTGCCTGAGACCATTGTCCAAACACTTCTTGAACTCCATCAGGCTCAGTGCTGTGACCACTGCCCTGGGGAGCCTGTTTCAGTGCCCCACCACCCTCTGGAAGAAACAGCTTTCCCTAATATCCAACTTAAACCTCCCCTGACACAACTTCAGCCCATTCCCTTGGGTCCTGTCACTGGTCACCACAGAGGATTGATCAGTGCCTGTCCCTCCTCTTCCCCTCACAAGGAATTTGTAACTGCAATGAGGTCTCTCCTCCAGGCTGAACAGACCAAGTGACCTCAGCCACTCCTTGTATGGCTTCCTCTCTATATCCTTCATTGTCTTCATTGCTCTCCTTTGGACACTCTCTAATAGCTTAATGTCTTTCTTACATTGCAGTGCCCAAAACTGCCACAATATTCAAGGTGAGGCCATCCCAGAGCAGAGCAGGGCAATCCTCTCCCTCAACCAGCTAGCAATGCTTTGCCTGATGCCCCCCAGGACATGGTTGGCCCTCCTGGCTGCCAGGGCACTGCTGACTCAGATTCAATTTGTCATCGACCAAAGTCCCTTTCCGTGGCACTGCTTTCCAGCATCTCATTCCTCAGTCTGTACTTACATCCTGGGTTGCCCCATCCCAGGTGCAGAATCCAGCACTTGGTCTTTATTAGTTGTTGGTGATTGCCCATCTCTCTAATTTGTTGAGGTCTCTCTGCAGGGCCTCTCTGCCCTGGAAGGAGTCGACAGCTCCTCCTAATTTTGTATCATTGACAAACTTGCTTAGTATCCCCTCCAGTCCTGTGTCCAAGACATTTATGAAGATATTGAAGTGCACAGGGCCCAAGATGTAGCCCTGCAAACCCCACTAGTGACAGGTCACTACCACTAGTTTGTCCCAAAGTATTTTCCATGCTAAGGTCAGATCCTCCTTTCCCTGGCAGGATGTTTATGCTGTTCATGGCTGCACGGCATCCTTCTGAGGCTCATGTTTTCCGTGCACGATTGGAGACATTTCTCCTGGTGCCTGTGGTCATCCCATCGGTTCAGCTTAAACATCAAACCCCGGGTCCTTCTTGGACGACATTTATTCTGGCTGGAATATTCTGGAGTACTTTAAGGTTGTTATTATTATTATTATTATTATTATTATTATTATTATTATTATTATTATTATTATTATTGAGATTTGTTGTGTTTGTGGTTGGTGATTTTTTTTCCTCGTTTTGTGGTTGTTGTTGTTTTTGGTTTGTTGGTTTGGTTTTGGGTTTTGGCGGGGGGTGGTCACCGTGTATGTTTTTACTGGTGTGGAATAAAAACCTGTTCCCTTTCTCCCTGTGCCACACATCGCCTCCTGCTCCCCGTGCCCCGGCAGCGCCAGCGCTGGCAGCCCAGCGCCCGCGGCAGTGGCTCACCTGGGGGGCAGGAGGGCCGGGTCGCGGCGGCGGGCGTGGGAAAACACTTTTCCTCGGGATTTCTGTGGGTTTTTTTGTTGTTTGTCTCACCCAATCGGTGCCGGGTGCCGGCGCGGAACGCCGGGGCCGCGGGAGCCGTTTCCAGCCGAGCCGGGCCGGGCGGCGCTCCCCGAGGGCGGGATGGCGAAAGTGGTGGCGGCCCTCAGGAACCACTGGAAGAAATCCACGGTCGGCGCCTGCCTGCTGGGCTGGGGCGGGCACTGGCTCTATGGGAGGCACTGGTAATGCCGGCTGGGGCCGGGCAGGGAGGCGGGAGGGAGGGGGAGCTCCTAAAACGGGGGAGTCCCTAAAACGGGGGAGTCCCCTCGGAGGGCCCCGGCACCCTCAGGGCTGGGTCTCCCTGCCGCTCCAGCAGCCGTGGGAAGGCTCGGTGGCTTCTGCCCTTCCCACCTTGGCCGCGTGGTGTACCTGGCGCTGCTTCAGGCGGGAGGTTTGAACGCAGGGGATGTCTGGGTGGCGTGAGCGATTTTGGGGCCTCTTGCGGAGCAGAGAGTTTTCTCTCTTCAGCTTAAAAAAAATGCCGAGGACAGCCATCCCAGCTCGGTGGTCGTGTGCCCGTGGGTTTTCTCAGCTCCTTTTCACTTTTAATGGTACCATACGCCACAAGAGGGATGCCAGGCCCCTGTTCCTTTCCTGAGGCAGGGCATGGGCAGCAGCCCTGAGCTGTCCTTGCTGCTGTTGCCCACCCAGCTGCAAGGAGCCCGTCACTGCTGCTCACATAATTTGTGCCTAATGATGTCATTCCCTTTGTTTACCTGTGGAGCAAATGTCCCTTATGGTAAGCAGAATCCTCATTTGTGGTTTTTAAATAGCTGTGTTTATATTTTAGTCCTTGTCCATTAAGATGACAATTAATATTTCTGACTAAAATGCAAGGGTAGCCAAATTATTTTTAAAAATTGTTACTTTTCGTGCTGCTGTTTATCCTGTCCCTGTCTTCATGCCTTTTTAGTTGTTAAGTTGGGATTTTATTAGTGTTCTTTTTTGCTTGCATTGAAATGCTGCCAAAGCCTCAAGGGAAAAGTTAGGAAAATAAATCTGTTTATGTTGTTTGTTATACCTTCCTTCTTCACATCGTTTTGCCTCAGGACTTTTGCATTAAATCAGTCTTTGTTTTGCATGGTACATCTGCTTTAGTTGCTTGCTTCTCACCTGAAGCAACTAAGGCTCAGTTGACTTTCAGAGAAGTATCTGGGGGTCCTGGTGGATAAGAAGCTATCCATGAGCCAGCAGTGTGTCCTTGTGGCCAGGAAGGCCAGTGGTATCCTGGCATGCCTTAGGAAGAGCTCAGCCTTAGGAAGAGCTCAGCCAGCAGGTCGAGGGAGGTGATCCTGTCCCTCTACTCAGCCCCGGTGAGGCACATGTGGAGTGCTGTGTCCTGCTCTGGGCTCCTCAGTACAAGAGAGACGTGGAGCTCCTGGAACGGGTTCAGTGGAGGGCAAGGAGGATGATGGGGGGACTGGAGCATCTCTTTTACGAGGAAAGGCCGAGAGAGCTGGGCCTATTCGTTCTCAAGAAGAGACAACTGAGGTGGAACCTCGTCAGTGTCTGGAAGTATCTGAAGGTCCATCTGAAGAGGATGGACCAGCTCTTCTCAGTGGTGCCAAGCAATAGGGCGAGAGGCAATGGGCAGAAACAGGAAGTTGTGAGCAGAAGTATTTGTACTAAACAGGTTGGGGTTTTGATGCCTCCGTGTAATGTCAGTGACCTTGCATTCAGCTTTCTCCTCTGACGGCTCGAACTTTGAATTTCAATGAAATAACAAAATGTAAACAAGCAATTATTTGAAGTTCTATCATTCTAAATACCTCTTAGCCAAAATAATAAACTTAATGTACAAAACGAGGAGGAAGAAACTGCTTGGTGGCATTCCTGTGAGGGGCTGGCTGGTGGGGCAGAGCAGCCTGTGACCTTCCCAGGTACCCAGCTTATGCAAGTGGCCTCTTCACTGGCTTTCTGGTGCCACAGATACTAATGACAGCAGAGTGCACACTGCAGAGAGCTACTGGAGTAGACATTAAGAAAAAGACTGTGCTCCTTGTACATATGGAGAATGGGCACTTGAGAAGGCCTGGGAAAGGTGACAGGCACAACCAGTCTCCCCTTTGTGTCTCTGGTTTCCCGGAGCTCACGTGCCTGTTCGTGTGCTGTTGGTTTCAGCTGCGCTGATTTCCTGTGTGGTAACTGTGAAATCACGTTCTGATCACAGAGAAAGCGAATAAAGAGGAAAATATGAAAGGAAAACAAACAAAAAGAAAATCTTTGGTATCTGAATTTCAGTGCTTGGAGGTTATTTGCACTAAGTGTAGGCATGGTGCTTTAACCCAGATGATATATTGGGGGGGGAAATGTGTTCACATATCCCATTCTTTAATCTCCCCTTCTATCTATAAAGGAAAATAAAAAGAAAGATTTCCTTACCAGACACTAGAAATGCCAGGTGGGAAGTCCTGTGATGACAAGCAGCTGCGTGAGACTTTGATGCAGGGTGAAGCACAGCTGTAAAGTACAGCTTTCAGAGACTCAAACAGTGTTTGGAAACAGTGACAACTGTTTAGCTATTTCTGTGCTATTCTCTGTGGAGGATTGTTTTAGCCAGGGAATAGAAAAATGAGGAATGACAGAAGAACCTGATGGCAAAGGTGTAAAAAAGTATTCAAAGTGGTCTCAGCAGCCCTTTCATAGTGCTCTGTGCACGGTGAGTGCCTTACTTTGGGACGGCTGGACAGCAGGGAATAGGCCAGGATCCCTTTCTGCAGCTTGTTTTGCTTTCAGATGTGCTGGCTTTTGGTGTCTTTTTGTGCATTCCATCTTCCCAGTGTCTTTGCCTTCATGCCAGTTATGCTGGGGAGCATGAGAGGTGCCTTTTGCCCCACGCACAGACTGCCACAGGCAGCACTGGGAGAGGTTAATGAAGGATCCGTGTATGGGCAGTGTCGGCCCTGAGGTTTGCTGTTACCAACATCAGAGGCTAAATTGCTATGCATGAGGCATACCTGGCTAGACTTAGATTTGCCCTTTTAGAACAGATTTAAAGGTTTAGTGAGGTCTCGTGCTTTGGTTTCTGGCATCACGAGTTTCTGATGACGGAGTGTTTTGCTTTAGCACAGGATCAGTTCAGATTAGCCTCTGACTTCTTGGAAGGAGCTCTCTGAGATGCTGCTCATTTGTTTGCAGCTGGAGAAAATTTTTGTTTCCCATCCTGCATCCCTTTTCCTGTCCTTGAGGGTTTTCTGAAATATTTCTCTTGCAAGAGCAGATCATTTTCTTTTTTGACTTCTCAAGGTTCATTGCTCTTTTGGATGCAGTGGTTATGATGCCTGCATTAAGTGGAGCTACTGTAAATAACAATCTGTCCAGCAAATAAATGGCAACTCTTCTGTAGTCAATCTCTACATGCTCACAGGGACAGAAGAGCTCTGGAGTACTTCCTTAAGACTTTGGAGGGTGCTACGTGGACAAATCTGGACAAGAAGAATGTTACCTTTTCCAGTCTTGTTCTCAGTGCCACTTTTCTGCCTGGAAGTGGACCTGAGTGTCCCCCTCCTGCACCCTGAAGACTGTGCTGTGGGTCTGATGTGGATGCCCTTGTGCTCCTTAGGGTGTAAAGGGAAGAGGGGCACTGGAGTGTGATGGATCATTGCTGAGTTAGTTGAAGGCTGTGGATGACAATAACTGTCAAGGTCGAAGAGCTGCTTAGTCTGGCCTTTTTAGGCTCATTTTAATCTATAGCATATCATGCTGCAGGTACAAAAGACACTGAATTTAATATCCTAGATCAAAACTTAGAGGGTATTCACATTGTCAGGTGTGTGCTCATACACAGTAACATACTTCTCTTTAATGTATACACGTGAGTTTGGTTACACACAGAGATACCATATGATTGTTTTAAAATTTCCATGAAGTTTGGAAGCCCCTCTCACATTTATGTCCTGAGTCACCTTTCCTCAGTTGAGCTGCTGCTGTTCTTTGTACGTCCAGGTGGTGCAGTGAGTCCCCAGCTATGCCAAATCAGCAGAAATTTAATCTCTGGCATGATGGACATCAGCTTAACTCACTGTCAGATTTGACCAGACTGTTACAGTGATGTCCCTGCATAAGTGATCATCGCTTGGTCAGGATGGGGACTCTCGGTGTTGTACTGAGGCAGTGGACCCATCAGACACTTGGTTTTACTCTGTATGTGTTAAAGTATTGACTTTCTCCTTAGAAAATGCTGGCAAAGCACCTGAGCCTTTGACTGCCTGCCAGTAATCTTCAGTGTTATTGTTATCTACAATTTGAATGTTCGTCTCTGTGTGTTTGCCCACTGATAACTCACTTTTTCACCTTTCTGCATATACTTCTGAGTGGCTGACTTTATTTCATCAGAACTTAGTCAAAAAACCCAGAGTATAAATTCTGAGTCTTGGGTAAAGCTGATGAAAACTGAGATTGTCTTTCATGCCCTTCCAAAGCCGAGATGGAAGTAAATGCTAATATCCAGCAGAGAGGATACTGTGCTCTTGCCGTATTAGAAGCAGCCAAAAAAGCTCTCATCTAAGATAAAATCTCTTTTAGGAGTTCTGTTATAACTCCTGAGGAGTGATCCAATATGCCCAGCTTTGGTCAAGTTTCTCCTCACAAAACTAGTGTTTTAACACAGACACTGAGCTGGAGAGTCTTTAGGCTTCTTCTTTCTTATATACTTAACAGTGTTAGATTTAATACAATAACCCTTTTGGAAATGGGGTCTCACACTTGAGCTTCTTTATGCATCTGTAGTGTGGTCACTTCTAAGGGAGTTGCTTTGGTTGGCCCTTAGACAAAGGCTTACCCTTCCGCAGCTGTGGGCCTCAAACAGCCTTGTTTGATATTTGACTTTGTTGTTCTCCTGCTTTTTGCCTTCATGGCTGCCCTGGCTGACCCTTCATCATGGGAACTGTCCTTTCCTGCCTGGCCTCTGCTGGCACTGGGGCAGAGGATGCACTCTCCGCTGCAGGAGCATCCATATTAAATTGTGTGGATCTGTGTGTTTGGGTGTAAGAGTGCTAATTCCCTACTCTAGCTGAAAACACTCAGGGCAGGAGCAGTGGCCACCAGCCCTGCACTGGGGATGTTGATGACAAGTCAGAACAGCCCCTGTTCAAGGGGGTCGTACGGATGTTGTGCTCTCCCAGCTCTGGTGTGTGGGGAGCTCTGGGCAGTTGCTCTTGCATTCTTTCTCCCTTGGCTCCTTGCTTTGGTGTAAGCCCTCTCTGTCCTCCAAAGAGTCTGTGCTGCAGTGATTGCTGGCCTCGAGGGTTGACTGGGAATGTTCTGTTCATGGGTTCAGCTTAGGACATCCTCTTTCTTCCATACCCCACTGCCTCTGTTTGTTCCTCTCCGTCTCCCAATTTTTTACTGCTTAAGCAAGTTGTCCCAGCTGTAAGCTGTGCGGTGCTTAATTCTCACAGCGGGAAGACAGCCCTGAGTTGGCCAGCAGATGCAACACTGCTTGTCTGTTTTGCTTTAAGCTCGAATTGTGTAGATAAGCCCTTAGGGGAAATGTAAAGTAAAAATTGATTTTCGGTTTGCTGTGGATATGGTGCAAGTCAGAAGAAATCTCTGCATGTTCTTCAAGGCAGTGCAGCAATTTTCCCTCAGCCTCCACCTGCTCATGTTCGAGGGTTGTTGAAAAGGCTTTGTAACTGTCTAAGAGTGGATGATAAAGTACAAAAAAAATCAGCAGAATCTTGTGTGTGTTGTTAAAGTCTCTTTTTCTCTAGGAGCTGGTGTGCAGCCATATTTTGAGAATTAATACGTATGGAGACAGAAGACTTTAAGAAATTACCTTTCTGCTGTTTTTAACGTTTTTCTAGCCATATTTATTAATTGGTATGACCTACAGAGGGCTTCCAGAACACTTGTGGTACTGTGTGTGAGCGATCTGAGGTGAGTAGAGGAAAGTGCTGTGATGGAGGAGGAGGACTGTAAGTGCACTTGTGCTTTTTAAACTTCAGTTTGAAGTCAGTCACATTTTAAGGAAATAAAACATTTCCTGTTACCTGGCATCTTTTAGCCAAACTTAGGGCATCCTTAAGACTCAGATGACTCTGAAATATATGTCCCAGTTGAATCAGTGGGAATCCTAGAGGTGAGACAAATAACATATAAATTGCTGAATGGTAAATAGTTCTTCTGGTCTCTAAATCTTTCCTTTGACACCAAAACGTTAAGTGTCAGAATAGACTTTTTCTCATTCTGGAAGTGTTTCAGTGCAGGAGAAAATGAGCATAAATGTGGACATCCAAACTGTCAAGCTTAATTTTTATGGTTGAGACTCCATTGAGCTGAATCGGGCTTGCATCCTTGACAGTTGTTTTGAGGGTCTTTGAAGGTTGGGAAAGAAAGCAAAATATATTTTGCTTACATTTGGAAAGTATTGCTGGGCTCCATTTTAGAGGCAACTAAAACTGCAGCATAAGGTTGCAGGCACCAGGAGAAGGTGCAGGCTGATGGTGTGACACGGCTTGACTTCTGAACAGAATAGCATCAATGTGAAATAAACAGATAACGTAAGTTTGACCAGGATTCGTTAATGAGGTCAGGGCAGCAGTTCTCAAAGACATCAACTGTGCTGCCATCATTTGCTAGCACGATTTGCTTGATATCCCATAATATTTCAGCTTTATGTGTAGAAATTGCAGTTGCTTTGTGTTTGCTCTGGTCACACATAGTCATGGTGGGGGGGGGAAGTCCCCATGTGAGGGCTCATGCTCTCAGCAGTGCAGTGTGGACTGTCTTGGCTGAGCTGGAATTAGCTGTGACAATGATGCTTAGCTTGGAACACAAACCTTTTCAGAGGCACTTACTTTGACTGGTGTGCTTTCATCGTGTTACTGCAATCAAACCCAAGTCTGTCGCTTCCCTAAGTAATATTGCAGGTACTTAATACAAATTATTTACTTCTTTAGTTTTAAGGAGCAAATATGACAGCATGCCTCTGGGGAAATTTCTTCTTAGACATTTCAGTTTCTTGTTATCTTGATGAGGTATTACTCACATATTTTCTTTTTCCATGCTTGACTCTTCCTTTGTCCTTTCTTTATTACCAGGAATAATAATGTGGCTTTTTTACTGTAGAGTTATTTTCTCAGAACACAGTTTGATATCTCACCTGAAGTCACCCTACTTCCCTTTTTATGACATTGCAACATCTCTTGTTAAGCCAAAAAGAGCAGCTTATAGAGCTCCAGTGAGAGATAAATACTGTGAGCTCATGGAATCGAATAGATG
Organism: Empidonax traillii; assembly: GCF_003031625.1. Classification (NCBI taxonomy): domain Eukaryota; kingdom Metazoa; phylum Chordata; class Aves; order Passeriformes; family Tyrannidae; genus Empidonax; species Empidonax traillii. Next base: position 2,424,643 of record NW_020955277.1, read on the forward strand.
GCACTCGTGTTTGGGCCTCGCTCTCTCCTCTGCCATTTCCATGGCAGGGTTTGGCCACACTTTGGGGCAGAAGCAAGCTGGTTTCTTAGTCACTTGTTCTTTTCTGGTTGGCCTTTAATCCTTTTAGTGTAGTGTTCATTTTGGTATGCTGACTGTAATTGGGTTTTTCTGTACTTGATATTTTAAGTACAGAATATACAGTAATATACAGTCTTGCCAGGTGTTGGCAAGGACAAGCTGGAAGGAATGTTTTGGTTTTAGCAAGGAGGGGCAGTGTCTGGTATCTAGAGGACAGGTGAGACTGGGCACTGCAGAACAGTACTCCCCATTTTGTCTGCAAGGGGAAATAGGGCAATTTTGGTCTGGAAAAAAGCAGACTTCTGTTCCTCACTCAGTAGCTCTGTCTCCTGTGTGCTTGCCAACTATACCCTGCTTGTCACCTTGCTAATGCTGTCACCAATGACAAGCACAAGGATTAGTCAGGAATTTATGTCTGAAACAAATGTCTGTGACATATCTAATACTGATATTTTCTCCTTTGTTTTTAAACTTCACTTGTGTGAGTTGAGTGTTTTTCACCTCTGTGAGTTACTGCTTTAGGCCGTGCTCAGACCTAGGTGGGTGGTAGGTGCTGCATGAACATGTTCAGCTCACTAACTGATGGAGAGAGGAGTTTACAATTATAAAGCACAAAGGTTTAAGTCCATGAAAGTTACACTTAAGTCTACTCTAAATCCCTTCCATACTGCCAGAATGGTAAGTACCTTCAGTGTAAATAACAGGCAGCATGAACATTGGAAAAACCCTCACCTTAGCTCTGGAGTACAGTTATGTAGCAATTTAAAAATAAATTACAGTTATGCAGCGTGTCAGAGCTTATGTAACCTCGGCACAGTCGGCATCCTGGTCTTTGTTTCCTGCTTTTCTTTATTTGACAAAGAATGTTTGTGTGCACAGGCAGAAAAAAAGTTATGTTTGTGTGCTTAAATGAGTGTGTTTCATCCACAAATTTTTTGTTTGTTTCAGTGTTGTCAAACTGTGTGTAAGAGGGGTATGCACCTACATTTTAAAAATGAGCAAATTGTTTTAAACTTACCCAACTGAACGCCTGCTCTCTCTTCTGTCTCACCTGATAGCGATAACCTGCTACGAAGAGCTGCATGCCAAGAAGCCCAGGTAATACCGTTTAAAGTCATAAAATTAGATTGAAATCTCCCTCTTATCTCGGTTGTGCAGGGCTCCTGAGATTTTCCCAGCGGGTCCCTTCTGCGTGACAAGCCTTGTAATGGTGCCATCTGCGCTTCTTTGCTGAAGTGCCAAAGGGTGCAGGAGGCCCCGCCTGCAACAGGGACGCTGCACCTTGTGTGCCCTCCCTGCTGCCGCTGCAGGGGACGGCACAGCCTTATCGCTGGGGTGATCTTAATTCCTGCTGTAGCTACCGGCCCCACAGTACTGCAGCTGCAATTGCTCTGTGCCTGTGGAGTTGTGGTAGGAAGGCGATTTGTTGATCAGAGTGAAATCTCAGACCCACCGCGAGGGGTGTCGTCTGGGCAGGAGCATCGCAGACTGCTTCATGTCAGTGCTCAGCTGGAGAGACCCTGACCCTTGTCTGTTCAATCCTGAGGGACTGACCCAGCTCTGTTGAGACCCGTGTGCTGGGAACTTAATGGAGTCGACCTGTTTGCTGATCACTGACAGGAAAACAAGCATTCGGGGGGAGATAGTTATCTCTGAGGGGACTGACTATTGCGTTTCCTAGTTTGTGGCCTGCCTGGGCAAACAGCAATTAAAAAATTCTCATGCTGTAGTATTCCTGTAAAGAAATCCTGTCCTTAATAAACAGTCTTTCAAAGGTATAAGTGCTGCTGCCCGTGACTGACATCACTTCTGTAGGATTTTAAGAGTCTTTTCACCTCCCACAAACAAAGTTTACTCTAAACTTGCTTCTCCGTGACAGATCTTTGCGATTTTGAAGGGTGTAACACTGTTTCCATCACTGCTACATAATGGGGCCTCAGAAGAATGGGGAAAATAATTTTTCTCAGTAGAGAACTTTTCTTCAGATTACTCTGCCTCTGTGGTGCACCTGAATAATTGCAATTTTAGCCTGCCTGCTGTTGAGAGGAAGAGTTTCACAGCAACTTGTCTTGTGCAGTGGATCTTCATGCCGGAATAGATGTAAGGGAGCTCAAGTCTCAGGAAAGAAAAAGAAAAATTTTTCCCTGAAAATACTACTTTCATAAATGATACTTATAGCTTCAGAGTATCAGTTGTTCTTGATTTTTATGTTTTCAATATTCATTTTTACTGCATAGTAACGAAGTGATAGAAGTTTTTTATATTGCCAAAAATAGCTGTTAATACCTCATTATTTGAAGCATGCTGGCCAAATTAAAGCAATTTTTTAAAAGGCACTGAGGAAATGGTGAGTGCGTGCTGTCAAAAAGGTATAACTGCTAAGGAAAGACTGGTACAAGAAGATAGTTAAGTTGTGGGAATTCTGAATTTCCTGTTTCTTAATTCTAGTCATTAAGTGACGGGTTCTGTTCCATTATGGCTTATTCTTATAAAGGAAAATACAAAAGCACTGTCAGTAGAGTTTTCTACAATTTCAAAGGTGAAAGCCTGGGAAAATATCCTGCAGAGGACTCCTACATTAGAATGGAATGAACCAGAAGAGGCTAGTAATCAATTCTTGCTGTAATTTCCATTTTTACTGATGTGTCAGTGCCAAATAGTTCTTGAAAACACACAACAATACAGCAGTGAGGCATTAAGTATCTGATATGTTCTTCAAAGTAACAGCAATCTGAAATTGTTTGAAAAATGCTCCTTGAATTTATAGTGTTGTATAAATATTGGGAAAAAAATAGCAGCAGACTCACCCAAGAGAAAGTTTAGTCTGAATGAAGTGGTGTTGGGGGGTTACTGCTATTTTTACATTGGATTTTTAAGATTTTAAGCCTGTTACAATATCAAATTGAGGAGGCAGCTGCCTTTCTGCCAGAGTATCCACTACAGCAGTACTTCATGCAAAGGTTCCACCATGCGTCTGAATTTAAATACAATTTTAGGATGACAGTCTTGGTGTGGCAAATGACTGTAGAAATATTCTATAATAAATAACTCATTTATCATATTTTAACATTTTACACCTCCTTCTCTTGAATAAGCCAGTGTCAGCTGACTTGGGCTTTGCAAATCAGTCCTGCTGATTGACGTTGTTGCTGAACTCAGGGCCTGTGTTAAAGGTGCTGTTTATCTGGCAAACAATTCACTCAAGGATAGTTTTGTGTAAAAGAATGTAGTTTCTTTGTTAGTATTCATAAAGCACCATAAAGGCTTTGTATAAAGGGTTTTTTATAGTTGCAGGTAGTGATTGTCATCTTGGCAATGCAGAAATACAATACCTGGGAATGTGCACTTGACAAGAAAGTGAAAAAGGCATTGGCTTACCTAAATTACACCTTCACATATATATTTAATAGCCGTTTTTATTGTCTGACTTTAAATTATCTTTACTTGTGTTCTGCTCTGAAAGACTTCTAGAACGTTGCATTATTATTTTTATATTTCCTGTCTTACAAATCAGCATTTGCTTTAGAAATGCCCCTGTACGTAACATAAATGTCTAAGTGCATTACATAAAGAAGTGATTATTTCGTTACTCATAAATTCTTTATGAGTCTTGTAAGGTTGTTTAGAGCCTTGTTAGATTGTTCAGAGCATGCAAATACATCACATTGTGTCCCCCAAGCAAACAATTAGTTCTTTCTAACAGCTGTAACATGCTAGAGGTCCCCTATTCCCCAATTCCCGCCCAACAGTTGCAATATAATAAGTTGGTCTGTTTTCCAGCAGATCTTTGAGTAAAGCTTAAGAGCTATTGATTTGTTTCCATCTCTTTGAAGATTTCTTTTCTCTCAGCAACTTCTCTCATCCTTTTCCTTTCTTGAAGAAGAAATTTGAATGTTTTAAGCAGCGTAGCGGCTGCACCCTTCTTTTGATTGAGGTTTTCTGAGCAAAATTGGCAAGTGGAATTAATTGTAAATTTGAACAGCTAACAACCACTAAAATCTGCTGTTCTTTGTGTTCCATATCACCTTCTTCAAGTTAAAAATTCAAGTTAAAAATTCAAGTTAAAAATTCAAGCCAAAAATTCAAGTTAAAAATTCCTTCTAGGGGGATTAACTTTCAAGATAAAGGGGAAAAGAAACCAGGGACAATTGACTGGGCCGTGTTCAGCTCAGTAGTCTTTTGTTCCTACTTTATTTCTGTGGCTTCTGGATAGTATTGCTGAATACCTTGTCATCCTTCTGCTCAAAACCAGCTTGATTTGGTGTGTTAGTGAGGATGCCTTTAAGTGACCTAAAAGAAGTTTACAGAGTGGGATGTATGCATGGAAGCTTTGCCTTTTCTTGCCCCTCCTGTGCTGAAAAGCTATGGAAATAGGTATAAGAGTCTGTATGGAGTAACTCTCAGAGAATTTAAAATAGAGGTGCCTCTTCAGAATTGCATTAAAAATTGAAGAGGAATTAAGTGATTTTTATAGAGAGACATTCAGGGGAAAAAAAAAAAAAAGAGAAACAGTGAACTTACTCTGGTAATTCTTTCATATCTCCAAAAACTGAAGCAAAGAAAATACTAAAATGGGTAGAAGAGACTGAGGAATTGAAGTTCAGAAGTGAGAAGGGATGCAGAAAGAAGGTGGCAGGCAGGTGTATGAGAATTACATAAGGAAAGAAAATCAAGTAACCTTGGAGTCAAGGATAGCTCCCTGGATCTCTGCCCATGGCAGAAAACCAGAGGTTGACAAAAACGAAATGGTGGTGGAATTGTAAAAATGAGCTAAAGAGTACTTATGACAGTGATGTGAGCTGATGCTAAGAGTGCAGGTCTTTAAATAGGAGACCTGTACAATGGCTGAAGATGGAAGTCATTTGAATGTCATGAGGCTTGAAAGCCCATTGACATTTGTAGAGGAGCATTATTTTGACCTGTTTTAGTACTGTGCTTAAAAGATAAACTGAGCTCTGCTCTTTTTCTCTTACTTAGGCTTTTGGCAATGAGCTGATCCCTCCCACTATGCCACTGAAGAAAGCAACAGTGTTCCTCAACCCAGCAGCTTGCAAAGGGTAAAATTCCTCTTTTCCAACACTCTCATTTGAGGCACTCTTTCTTCATTTTTGCTCTGCCATCCACTACAAAAGCCAGCCAGATTCTTGAGCTCATTTTTGCCTCCCTCTGATACCAAGCTGGCGCTATATAACTATGCCAAACTTTATTTCACCAAATATATTGGGATGAGAAATAGAATTAGAGGCTTGAGGTGAAAGAATGTTTTCTAAACATATGTATATTTTGAATTTTTTTTTCTTTTATCCTGTGTTTTGGCCTTTGTCATTCCTTCGTGTGTGGCATTCCTCCATATTCCATCCAGACTTTTGCGTGTGATACATTTCCACCTCAAAAGCTTTAGAAACGAGATGACCTTGATTGCTTCAAGACTTGACATTAGCCAGCAGTGCTCTTACTTCAGGGGGAACCTGTCCTTGAAAGGGATGTGCCCACAAACTGAGAGGCTAAATATGGGCTCAGAGCAAGACTCCTGGAAGAGGTCGGCTGCTATTTTTACCTGCTCATTAGCAGAAAACCTGTAATCTTGGATATGATGTGTGTCTGTTTCTGCTGATCAGCTAAGCTTTGTATCAGCTGCATTTTGGGGAGGGGCAGGGAGTTGTTAGTACCAATATGAAGGGAATAATATATCAGACGTGGAAGTGCTTGGACTTAGGTGCTTTTGTTCAAAATACACATGACTGGAAAATGCCAAGTATTAATAAAGCCTCATATTTCTACTTGAAAGCAATTTATAGTTAGTGGTATAATTATTTTATTATGCAATTAGAGGTAGAAAATGTATCAGTTTTGTAACAAAAAAAAGGTCAGATACAGTTTTTCTTCTAACCCTTACTTAATAATATGTTGTAGTAAATAGTTGGGGTTTTTTGATGTTTCTGAAAACCTATATGGGCCTTCTTTGAGGTCGTAAAGCCTGGTGCTCTGTAAGTCAATAATTTTCTAATAAATTTCTTTTTGGAGATCTTATTTTGTTTCGATGGATTTTTTAAATTATTTTTGGAGAAAGGTAGATAACATTTTCTGCATTTGTTAAAACTGCAATAAAAAACCTGACATCTGAGATATGAGACTAGAAAGGTAATACATTTGAACCACGTGAAATCTCATATTTCCTGACTGGCAGATTGAGTGACTGATTGTGTAGATTGTATGCTTGGTTTTAAGTAATTTCTTTTTGCTATTCATTTATTTCTTTTCTTTTTTAATTTCTTTTTAGCCACCAGCCTAATTAAATAGTTTTTGCTCTGTTATTTCTAGCAAAGCCAGGAACCTTTTTGAAAAGAATGCAGCACCAATTTTGCACTTATCTGGCTTGGATGTAACTGTGGTTAAGGTAAGAACTGATAGGTTCTGCTAATATAGGTACATTGTCTGCTCTGCTTTCTCCTCTGGAAGAATTAAAATTAAAATCTGTATGCATTTGAAATACTCATTTGTCCTGTAGCCATCTAATGGGAAGAAATAAATACTGAGATATTAAGCTGGTACTCAGTCTTTTTCTTTTTTAATTGACAGTTAATTTACGAACAGTATACTGAGATTTTAGTTTTCAGCTAAAGCAGTACATATGCTTGTTTGTCTGTCTAAAGCAGCCCTTCTGTAATTCACATTTGAGAGAAAACTCTCCAAGTACTTGAGTGCTGGCTCGTGGTACGTGCCCAGTGCTGTTGAAATTGTCATTTCTGCCTGAACTTGCAGAATTCCGAAGTGAGGAACTTGGACGTGCAGTGGAAATGTTCAGGTTAATTAAAAATAACCTCATCTTTTCACAATGGAAATATCTCAGTGTCTCTCCAAATAATTTGACATTCCCATTACAAAAGCAGAACACTGAGATCTAAATGTTGTGAATTAACAGACAGGTTTTCTTTGGAAAGACAGGAACAAATAAACATGAAGGGATTCTGATCTTTTTGCAGGTTTTTGAGGTTGTGATATGAGGATTATTTAACAGTCAGTGGGTTCCAGCAGTGAAGTACTCTGATGTGCATTTTTCTGTCTTGGAATCCTTTTCACAAGGTTTAATGTTAAAATGCTATTTTTATTAATGCCTTTCTCTGATCATTGAAAATACATAGTCCTACCCAAAGAGAAGAAAATTATTTTGCAAGACTTGAAACTGATGCCTGGTAGCAACTGATGAGTTGGCAAAACAGGGCTGAGCCAGCAGATGAGGCTGAGATATCTTTGTAAAAGACAATAATTTTTCAGAAAACAGTTTCCATGGTTTAGAAAGTCAGTGTTCCCTGTACTGTTAAACCCATGGTCAGCAGCTTGCTGTCGGGCATGTCATGTAGCTGATGCTGCTTCAGGAGGTGCACTTGAGCACTTTGGCTGCTAAAGGTGTCGGGAGTTTATCTGCGAGAGCATGGTTAGCTTTTGGTTTCTCTGTGAATTTACCTGGAAATAAGGTTGTTGCTGTGATATTGTAGATCTGTTGAGTAAGATATACTCTGATATTTCATTTAACCTTTGTGTGTGTGTGCCTGTGTGTTTACTTGCACATGTTGTATTAGGCAGCAGCCTGGTATTGAAGAAATCTCCATGAGTGTAAGTACAGTACTGCGTGCCTGTGTGACAGTAACTGTTAAGCAGATGGACAGATGATTCTTTTTCCTCTAAGAGAGAGAAATTAGAAATAGCCATCTGAGTTCTCATGTTTGGATTTCTGTTTCTTCAGACTGATTATGAGGGACAAGCAAAAAAGCTGCTGGAATTAATGGAAAACACGGATCTGATCATTATTGCAGGAGGAGATGGCACAGTACAAGAGGTACTGCAGGAGCCTGGTTGGCGGGAGTCGTGGTTGGGCTGAGAGTGAGAAGATTGAGTCTGTGCAATGTAGCAGCACCATATTACTAGAGATTTGTCAAGTTTAATGTCTGTGTTTTCAGTCAATGTTATAATCTCCTGGGAGCAGTGACACTCTGCTAGTTGGTATTAATCTAAAAGTGATGATGGGAGTGGGGGCAAAAGGAGTGTGTGACGTGTCTTCCAGAATTTTATTCAAGAACAAGCAAACTGTTTGGAGAGACACAATTCTAACTTTTTCTTTCTATGTGATTTAGTTTTAATGGTTTAATTTGCCAAGTTCAGTCCTATCTGTATGCTCCCCAAGAGGAATGCATATTTTGCTAAGTGGGAATCAGATAATTTAAAAGTTATATGGGAATGATAACAAAGCATGGTACATATTTAATAAATGCCTATTGTCAAGATGATTAATGACAGGAGCAAACTACCAGCAGAACTGGGGGATACTCTATTTTTCAAGTAAGACTGTATTTTGTTGAAGCATTTCCTGGAATGCTAACTACTTCATGAGACAATGGCTAAATGAAATGCAGTGACCTTAAGAGAAAGTGGTCAGAGTACATCTGCAAGTTCCTCCTGGCCTTAGAGTTGATTATTGTTAATTGCACTGGCCAGTGCTATTTTTGCACTATGCATAGCGTTATTCAGTGTTGAAACATTTACACTGGCAATGGTTATGGTGCCAGCATATGGTCAGGCACACTCATAACCCTGCTGTTTCCACCATGTTTGCACACTGAACATGCCTCCTGTCCCGTGTAAACAACCATAGCACCTTCCATGAAAGAGTAGGTGCTCCTTAAATCTTTCCAGAGAGTAAAGGTGGTTAAGAATTTCTTAGCTTTTTACTGTAACCAAAAAGTAAAATCCTTGGGGCTGAGCATTTCCCTTGTTTTTCAGGTCATAACTGGACTTCTCCGCAGAGCAGATGAGGTGAGAAAGTGTAATTTTTAAAATTCTGTGCATTTCTTAGAGTGTCTTGTGCATCCACTGTGATCTCTTGGCCTCAGCTGTCTTCTGCAGATACACTGCTTCCTAATCTGGAGCCAGCTTGCTACGTACCAAGTCAGCCGTGCTGGTGTCCTGCAATGCTGCCTGTTGTTCTTCTTTCTGAGGGATGCAGTGGCTCCCAAACCATGGCTTTGGGAGGTTTCCAGCATCAGAGCAGGGATTGTGGAGAAGCCAAATGCTCAACTTTCAGAGACCCGTGGACCAGCTGTGCATGCCACTTTGTTTGGCACAAGCATCGGGCGAAAGTACATGTTTTTCTTTCTTGTATTTGTACAGGCTTGAAAACGAATTCAGTTATGGTCACACTCCTACTGCTTTGGGAATGCTCTGCTGTTTTTTCAAGCAGTGAATATCTACCTATGCAGATGGCTGCACTAAGCAAATTTTAACCTCTCAAGGTGGATCGCTCCAAATGGAAATGAGGGAGATTTTTCTTTTTAAAGTGGGAGGACAGTGTTATTGAAGAAAGGAGGGAATCATTGTTCCCAAAACCTTCTGGCAGGAACTGGCAGAAACTCAATTAAATGATCCAGACAAGATTATGATGATACCCTTGGCAGCTAGAATTGTATCTGTTTAGGCATTTGCTTTGTCTGAATGTGACAAGAGGAACTTTGCAACCAAGCCAGTATTTTTAAAGGAGGGCTGGCTGTATCAGTTCTGAGAAATCTTTTTTTAAAGTTTAATATTATTATAGTTGGCTCCTGAGACCTCTGTAATCTGAAGATAGCGGAAGAAAAGTTTTAGAGGCTTTACTGGCTGGTTTCTCTTCTCTATTTTTTGACTTACTATCTTGATGTAGCTTGGGTCCTTTTGCAGCAGTGTAGGAAATTCTGCATCCAGCACAATTACAGTTGGAATACTGCATTGTAGTATTACCGCTGTGTCACTTTGTGTCTTTGGCCAGGGAATCCTTCTTGTCCTTCATATCACTGTGTCCTAGGAGTAGAGATCTGCACTTCAGCCCCCTCTTTCTGTGCTCTGCTTCCCTTTCCACTCGGGTATGTCATACCACTGTTGCCTGGATAAGAAGAACCTGTGCAAGGCATTCCAGAAACATTGTTCCTGGCAGCCGGGGGAGCAGAGCTTGACTGCATGAGCTGCAAACAGCCTCTGGTCAGCACACTGTAAAACAGCTCTGAGGAAAATGAGAGAAGGGTGTTTGAGATGCATTAAGACTGGCAGGTGACATGGAGATAGCAAGGGAGAACGGTTGGGCAGTGAGACAGGAATTAGTGAGTCAGTGCGGATTGGCAGTGTCCCGGTGCTGCTGGCAGCAGTGCCCAGGAGGGAGATGGTGCACTGTGGTATATGGTAGTTCACAGTGATTTGCTGACACGCTTCGAGAAGCACAGTTTATTACGAGGCATAGTGTAATAACTTGCTCCTTCAACAAGCCCTTTCGCTGAACTGTGGTACAAAAACCCAACATTGTCAATGACTTTCAAAAATTAGACCTTCTGCTGCTTCATGATTTGAGTGCCAGAGGAATCAATTAGTTTCCTCTCCTTAAGTGAGAAAATCTCTTTGCTGTGCAAGGTTACTCTGTCAGAGTGGGATTTCTGCAATGGTAAATGAGATTCAGAGCTTGTGGTGCCACCGTCAGTATTGCGAAAGATGGCAGATTACTGACAGAATCCATGCATTAGTTGGGATGTGGCTGCCAACCTGCGTGTAACAGTGCTCTTAATGATTACAGAGAGCTCCTTTGTACCCGGTTGGCAGTGGTGGATTCACAGATTTGGATGCCATGTTCTGAGTCATTATGTGTTACTGCCTCGTTTAAGGAAGTGCCTGGCTGCTCGGTGCCAAAGGGGTGATACCAGACACAGCTGTGATCTCCACACAGGAACTTCCTTCAGCTGATGCAAATGTTAATTTACTCTCCTTGTGTCCAGGCTGCCTTCAGTAAGATTCCCATAGGATTCATACCTCTTGGAAAAACCTGTACTCTGAGCCACACGCTGTACCCTGAGAGCACGAACCAAGTCCAGTAAGTATTACTTGTTTCTGAAACATGTTTGTTTGTTTTCAAGGAGCAGTGCTTCTTGGTAGCTTGGATACTTTCCTTTCTCTTCTGAGTTATTTAGAAGTTGGCAGTCTCTGGTCAGAGCTTGACGATTCTCTGAACTTGCCTGAGTTAATGACTTCCAAAAACTGACTAAAAATTAAAAGAAGGAAATGTATGTATTATTAGAACATGATATAATTTGCTGTGGCTAATTTCTCTGTGATGGTGTGATGCTCAGAGTTTTTTTTTAAAAAAGAAGGGATTAAAAGGATCAGCCTCTTAGGAATAGCAGAAAGGGTATGACAAGGATATAGCAAGGATATGACAAAGTAAAACAAAAATAAGTCCTATTTTTGTCCCTTCTCCAGTCTTAAGAATTCTAGAAACGAGTCTGCATATAACCTGGTTAGCACCTGCAAAGTAAGGAGTAATACAAGAATATGGGAAAGGCTGGATCCTATTACTGACTTTTGCAGAGCGGGACTGGCTTTTCCCTGTGGTGGGACTGATGCTGGCAGCAGTCCAACAACCTGATTCTTACGTTTAGCATCCTGGATGTGATCCAACCTGCCGGTATCTGTTGCTGGCATTTCAGGTTGTTTGCAAGATCATTTTGTCCAGTTCTAAAGTAAAAAGCCTGGTCAACTAATCTTTCTTTTCCCCACACTTCACTTCTTTTCGATTGCTCCCTTCCTCTCCTCTCCTACTGATAAATACGTTATTTTCTTGCTGCTGAAATCTCTTTGCTCTCGCTCTCCCACTAACTCATTAAAATTTTTCTTTGTGGAACCCTTGCTGGTATCCATCATCCATAAAACCCACGAGTCAACTGGCATAACATCCTTCATTAAAACTGCCAGAGTGCTTTGAAGCTCAGCAAGATGGACAAGGCTGTAATCAGCAGCTTAGATTAAAATAATAATTTATGTTTGGGTTCCAAAGAAGCCTTTTGAAATGAATGATCTTCTTGTCCCAAGGTAATGAACTGTGCAGGTGAGTCTGCAGCATATTGGTGAAGTTGAAGGTAATTTGGTCAATAGACTGCTTAACAATCCACACCAGTAATGGAACCTAACTTTAAAAGTGCAGAAGGGATATTTTTAAAAGGAGTATTTGGGCTTTGGTTCCTTCAGCACTCCTACTTTGGAGTGTAGGAACTGTAAAGGTCTTACAGAAAGATAAGAGTTAGGAGAGAAGAAGGACTGTGGGAAGATCAGCTTCCTTATCTGTCTCAGTATTGTAATCCTGATGGATCCAAGGGCAATTTCTCCCCCTGATTCACAAGAGTATTGCGCTGGATCTGAAAACTGCATTTTTTTCTTGTCCAGCTGAGACACTGGAAATGTATGCAATGTGGAATCTGAATTTTACCCAGCTTTGAAAACAAAGGAGGAATTTTAATCAAGTAAATGCTTCAAGGTTTGAACATAAACTACTTAATGGACTTAAACACTTTGATTACAAAATCTTTACAGCTTGAAATGACAAAGTACCTTAGCTACTGCCCACAACTTAATGGGGACCAGAAGGACAGGAGCACTGCTGATAGGTAGATTTATGTTGATTAAAAACTTCAAAACAAATTAGCATACTAATGCAGTTCAGTCCCAGACACATGAGCTGAGGCCAGTCTTGTGTTATCCCCACCTAGTAAGATAAAACAGTGATTTGGGTCCACAGTGTGTTAAGTATCTGAAACAGCAGGTAACACAGTTGGCATGTGATCTGCCACGTTAGGTGAAGAGGGAGGAATCTCTGAAAAGCTCAGGCTGAGAATTTCCTTTTGCTTCTTGTCTGTTTTGCTGTTTGTTAGGACGCAGGTTTTGTCATGTGTTGCAGCCCCCCATTTTGCTTTCTGATTTCAGTGAAATGGAGCACTTTTCCCTTGGGGTTGTTACATATGCTGAATAAAAGCCCCACCTGGACTTGTACTGGAATTTTCTGGAAAAAAATGTAACTATAAAGCTTACTCATTTTCTTCCTTCCTGTTTGTTTTTCTTTGCTTTTTTTCCCCTGTTTGTTTTGCAGACATATTACTAATGCTACACTGGCCATTTTGAAGGGAGAGACAGTTTCACTTGATGTCTTGCAGATCAAGGTAAAAGCATCTGCTTTTTTGGAACTCAGCATTCCTAAAACTCTCCTATTCTCATGTTCTTATGTTTACATGAACTGCTTTTCCTCTGTTTAATGCTGTTACGAATTTTGGTTTATGATATCAGCAGTTCTGATGGCAGTCATTTCTCTGCTGTGACATCAGATAGTCTAACTGGGAGGAAACACTGGAATGCCTGAACATCATCTCTTCTGAGGCTCAGAGAGTGTTGATGAATACAAAACTTAGTAACAGTGGTGTTTCTGTACCAATGTTGAGAGACAGCAATAGCTGCCCAAGCTGATTTGATGCATTCATATGTAGTGTGCAGTTAATAGCTTGCTTTGACATGCTGAAAAATGTAAAAGCAGACGGGATGTATAGTGCTTAAATTCTGCTAAGCTCTTTTTGCTGTTAGGTGTTTATCAAACACCCTTCTGTTAAATGTCACTTCTGGGATTAATCAGAAACCAGTTTTTACTTAGAAATGCTGTTTTCCCTACTTCAGAAAATAAATTTGGAAACAAGGTAAGAGAAAGTGATTTCGCAATTCTTGTTTTTCTTTACAGGGAGAAAAGGAACAGCCTGTGTTTGCAGTCTCTAGTTTGAGATGGGGATCTTACAGAGATGCAGGAGTTAAAGCTAGCAAGTAAGAAAATACCATTTTTGAAATTGTGCCTTTTTTAGCGTCTGTTGCCAAAAAGATATAACCCCCTCTCTTAAGTAAGTCTTTTTTTGAGTGTAGGCATTTGATAGACAGAAGCACCCACTCTTGTTAGGTCTGGCATTACACACATGGGAGTGTAAGATGTGTCAGCATTTTTGTAATTTCAAATAAACACTTATCTGATGCCGACCTGTTCTTTTAAGTATTTACTTTCTTCTTGCCTTGTGGTATCCGCTTCTGCAACTTTATTCAGATTTGTAGCAGGGGGAAAATCTCTCCCTTGAGTCAAGTCTAAGTAAAGTAATTGGCCGTTGTTTTTCATCACTGCCAATGAAAAGGTGCACGTGGACTCTGTAACTCAATTCCAACAAGGGACATCAGATGCAGTCAAAACGCCTTGAAGTTCCTGCTGGAAATGGCATGGACTGTGCTGTCTGATGCCTGTTCTCTGAATGCTAAACTAATAATTATTGGACTCTCTCCAGAAGGACATTTCACGTGCCATGTCTGTGTGTCAAATTACAAGCATTGTCTGGTGAAGGAGCAGCAGTGCCAAAGCAACTCACTTCATAAACTCTTGTGGGGGGAACCCAGCACATACCTCGGGAATGCAGCTTTAAGGAAATACCGTGTGCTTTGCGAATGTGCTGTCTTTGTCAGGAAGGAAGAGGTAGCAGACCTCTGGAGTCTGTCTGGCAAATATTTGAGAGGTTTGAGAGGTGATGTGGGATGGGGGAGATGCAGTAAATGGTCAGGTTTGTCCCTGGGAAGCAAGGAACATTCTTAGTAGACTGTGCAGGTGCTGACTTGGCTTTGCTGCAGTCTCTCCTGCTAATTGTAGCCCCAAGTTCAGGGAAGTACACTTCTCTTTGCTCTGCACTCTTACTAGACTTCCTTCCCTGGTTTTTCCTAGTGCCAGCCTTCCCATCTTTTCCTGCAGCAGTTCCCTTTCGTAAGAGTCTTTTGGACAGAGTACTAGAGCCATAACAGCACCTCTGGTATGTGAGGCAACATGAACATCCTCAAACCTCATCCCCTTCCATGACTGTTTCCTAATGCAGAGAAAATGTAAAGAAAATGTGCCCAGCTTGGAAAGCACTTCAGCACAACTGGCTGCTCAGAGTCTGCTTGGAATAAGAACCATGTGTGCTTGTCCTGTTTTTATACTTCTCCGCTTCATCTGCTTTTGGTCCCCATGAGGGATGAGTTACTGGGCTAAAATAAACATTTGGTGTATTCCAGTCCAACTGATCTTATACTGGAAAGAAGGCACCTATTTAAAGGGAGTTAACCTGTAAGACAAAATTCCAGAAATTTATCTAACTATCCCTCTGCTAAGCACTGTCCTGCTGGAGACTTGGTGCTGATTTATGTCATGATTTTACAGACAATTTAATGGCTTGATGGGAGTGGTGGGCAGCTGCACTCCTTAGTAGTTAATGATAAACTTTGATCTGCAGTACTCTTGACTTGATGGTGTTTAATGTGCTTTGCTGACCTTATTTGCTGGAAGGCAGTGATCAAAATGTTCACCAAGCCTGCCTAACTATAATCTAATCTTTAGATTCTATACAGTGTGTAGATTCTACCAACTGTGTGGCTGGTTGAATTTTTATTTTGTAAAACACTGATTTTGATGTGAGAATCCCTTGGGACAAATGAATGTTTTCTGGCTTTGTTCTTCTGTCACTGAAGCTTTTGATTTTTGTTTGTTTCCTCCAGCCTAATGCTTTATTGCATATTGTGGAGGTGCAGACCACCAGCTGTTGGACCACAGGCCTTTAAATCATCCCCAGTTGTGTCACATAACTAGGTAAAATTCTGCTAGTGAGATGTCCTGCTGCCTGTAGTGAAGATTATACACTGCATTTTGGTGATCTGTAAATCAGGAAAGGGATGTCACTGCTAAGCTGCTGGTGATGTGTAGAAATTATCTTACAGTATCAAAAAGCTAAAAGTTGTCAGGGAGCACTAACTCAGTGGCAGACAAGTCTGTGTGCTCTGACTGCATGCAAGGTTTCTCCCTTTCCCAGTATTGACCCCTGGATATCTTAGAAGTTCTATTTGTGTTCTCTTTTCAGGTACTGGTACCTTGGGCCTTTGAAAACCAAAGCAGCTCACTTTTTCAGTACAGTTAAGGTAAAAATTAATTGTGAGAAAAGTGTATGGGAAATGAAAAGGCTGACTTTGCTTTGTATAATTTATCTGCAAGTTTTTGTGAAGGATTCTGGTAACAATATAAAATGGCAGTGAAACTCGACTTGTTAAAAAACCTGCCAGTTGATAGACTTATTTCAGAAGAGATGAAAGGGAAGAGAAAGGCTTTTTTTTTAAAATTCCCTTTACTGAAGATCTGTTGCTGCAGGATCACCAGGGGGAGCCAGTAACCCCCTGTGAAACTAGTGAGCAGCAGTGGTGGTGAAAATTAGCACCTGAGTGCTCAGTCACCTTTTCTCAACAGCCTTTCTTGTGATAACATTTCACTCTGATTTATTCAGCCGGCAATATAATTAGGCTGCTCATGCACATTGATAATCAGGCTTCCTTGTGGGGTAAAATGAACATGAAGATTAATAGCTTATATCTCACCTTAAACTTTTCTGTCGCTTAAAATCCTGGAAAGATTAAAATTTGATCTACATGAAAGGTGAGGCAGTTTCATACACGTGCTTTTCCTCTTCTCTGAACATACAAGGATCCTAATGACAGGCTGTGGAAATACCCAGGAGCTGGTGCAGTAGATCAGACTGTGCAGTCTAGTCATGCTGTCTGTGATAGTGCCAATGATTCTTTTATAGGAAGCTCCTGTGAAGGAGAGTTTAATTGTAATGTATCCATGAAAGTTGGGTTGTTTGGTTGTTTGTTTTTTTAAATCCCCCCCCCATCCCCAGGAAATTGGAGATGATGAATGTGTGCTGGCATTCTAGGTAGGCACCTCCTCTTGATTTCACTCCAGCCCCCTTCTAAGTTTTGTTGAGTCCTTAGTCTCAATGATAGTGGATTTCAATGGTGAGCTATTCACTGTACATTAAAAAGATCTATTTAACCTGCTGAAAGTTGAAGAGAAGTGGCCACTTTTTATGCTATTACAATAGAAAAGTTTCTTCCTGAACTCTCCTAATTGTGGTATTTATTGGTTTATGAGCTTCTTATGTTATCGTTTTGTTAATTTCTGTAAGAAACAGCACCAGCCTGTTCAACTTAATCTCTTCCTGGCTTGTCTTTGCTGCTGTACACTTCACATTTTCTGGTTTTGCTGTAGCTGTCTTTTGAAACAGGATGACCTGTAACTGAAAAAGTGTAATGGAAAAGGGCTCACCTCTGGTACTGGTAGGGGCATTGTTCTGAGGTGTTATCATCTAGTCTTAAACATACAGGCTTAAATTATCACAGCATTGCTGCTTTTCCCTTTAATCATTAATATTTATTGTTTGTGTATTGCCCTACTGATACAACCTCTGTTTGTCCTCTTTATTATGTAAGTATGATAGTGGAGCCCTTCCTTGCTGTCAGAGGTGTGAGGTGAATTAGCTTAACGACCCGTGCTCTATAATCCAAAACTACTTCTAAAGTTTTGTGCATAGAAAAATAATTATATTGAGTTCACGTGGGCTCTTGGCTGTTTTGTTTTACTATATATGTTTAAAAATCTATTAAATGATTCCCTCCCTTAGTCCTATGTTTGGAGCGTTTCAGAAATTACTTTCAAAACAAGAGGAAATATCACCAAGAATAACGTGTTAGTACTTTTTTTCCCATTTTTTTTTCCCCCTGACATGCTTTTTAAAGTACACGTGACTTGCCTGAAGACCTATTGTATTGCTGTCTATAAGCACCTGGCTATCAGATCAGATCTGGATTGTTTGAGTTGTTGGAGAACAAAGACCTGCCAGGTTTTAGTGCCCCCCGGCTGCACACAGCACTGTCTTTGTCTGTTTGCACTGGATCCTGCTGTGCTCTTTGAAGTTGCCTTTGTGCCGTGCAGAGACCAATTGTACTTTCAGACATTAATATTGACCTTGCTGGTTTTGGTTGTTCCCTCCAGCCAGAAGCAGCTGTGTCACCCTGCCGCACATCAGCAGCAAAGAAAACATCCCTTTACCCTCTGCTCATAGAGGGAAAAATGCCTCACTTTGTGTGGGGAAGGAGTAGATTAGTGGACTTGGTGGACTGTGGGTAATCTTTTGGAAGCTGCAAAAAAATGTCATCTCACATATGGATCTGGAGGCTGGAGACCACAAAGTAGGCTGAGGCAGTGGTGGGGCCTGGGTAGATCTCAGGAGTACTTGGGAGCACAGAATAAATAGGCTACAGCACTAAACTAAAGGTAGGTGCTAAAATGCCTTTTATCTTCTGTCTTTTCGTGTAAACTCAAGGAGTGGCCTCAGAAACATCAAGCTGCTCTCATGTATGTGGGTCCAACTGAGAGACCTCCAGAAGAGCCAGAGGAAAAACCATCGAGACCTCCTTTATATGTGAGGCTTTACAGACGACTTCGCTCCTACTGGTCACCGCCAAAAGGTGAGATGTGTCTATTTTGCCATAAAATCACAGACAGGCTCTACTCCTCTATTAGATTGAGGGGGAGGTTTGTAGTGGGGGTGTCTGCTTTACTTTTGTGCTCTTTTTTAATTACTATTATTTATTAATTTATTTTTATTTGTGTTTTTTTTAATTTCTTTATTAAAACTGTGATTTCGTGAAGATAGTTACGGTGGTATCTGCCAGAAATGGAACAGAGTAGTCCTGCCAGTGCTTGTGGTCTCTTAAACAAAGATTCATTTGTAAAGAACCCAGGGCATTCCCTGGACTAACAGTTGCTTCCCATTGCTGTGGAGGCCTCCTTAGGGAAAACTTGGCACTTCTGGGTGGGCTTCTTGAAATCTTCTGGTGGAATGGCTTCTCAGTGAGCTGGTGAGAGAGGAGCAGCCCTTGTTTTCCGGGGTGGGGAGAGTTGCTGACACAGAGCAACAAATGTTACTTAAAATAGAACAGTAAAATTTGGGCCCCGAGTTTCTCATAGTAACATTGATGTTTCATTGTTCATAATGATCAGTGCAGTTGATTCCACTTAATGATTTATGTCTTCTCCTCTTGATATGCAGAAGTTCCCCGGGAGGTAGCCCCGGAGGACTGGGAAGAACTGAAGCTATCCACCATTGAGCTTTCCATTGCAACTCGGAACAGGCAGCTTGATCTAACAGTAAGACCATAATATAACTGGATTCCAAATGCTGGCTGCTTACAGAGTTTTCCTTTCTTGTTAAACTCCCATTCTTGTGTCTATATAAATAAAACTTGCTGCCTCATGCAAGGAGAGGCCCATGACTGAATCCTGGAACGGGCAAGTTTCAGAGCCAGTGTAAAAGCACTGGAGATGGATGTAAAACTGGGATGCAGTGGGATCAGGAGGAATTTGTACAAAGACTGCCCATGAGAAAACAAAGCATCAAAACAGACATTTGATTCCTTCTTCAGCATGTGAGAGTGATTCTGTTTGATCAACCAGTGCTAGAAGGAAGTTGAACCTGAATGTCTGCCTGGAATTTTGTCTTTTTCTCTCTTCTTTTTGACTTGCAGAGCAAAGAGTTAAAAAGAACTAGGACTAGGGGAAGGACAGGGGCTACATTTATTAGAAAGAAAGGAAATGCAGGTTGTTGTGGAAGAGTAGAACCAAGCAGCAAAGGAACTGTCCCTGTCATAACCTTCTCAACCTATTCATGCTGTTCGTTCATCGTTTTAAAACCCGTCTTTGGCTTATGCCTGTGTTTTGGTGCAATTTTACTGCTATGAAAGCTGTTTGGGTAGATGTCAGTCTTTGATTTTACTGGAAAACACTAACACAGTGATCCCATACTGGTGAGCTTCCCTTCTTGTCCTCCTCATGGCTGCAGGAAACCATTGCCAGTACACCCAGAGTAACAGGAGGTGTTGAACTTACCGCAACTTATTTCTTGCTCAGAATTTACGGTCTTTAAGAACATGAAAATTTGAGTTACATTGACATGTTATCTTATAGGATCAGAAAAAAAAAGAAAGGTAGGCAAATATAGTCTTTAAAATTTTTTCCTGTTTTCTCCTTAGAATGTACCACATGAACTTTAGTTTCTCAGTCCTCAGAGGCTTATGATTTGGACTGTCAGTGTCTTAGTAATGGCAGAAGCTAGACAGAGAGTGGTATTTGTTGTTTTAGTGGTTTCTAGATGGCACTTGAACGCAAGAGGTTTGGTTGCTGTACTGGGTTGGAGTCACTGATGTAAAGTAAAAACAGACCTTCCAAGAACTGAAAAGTATCTGATTGCCACAAACTAGCCCTTATGTCTCTTCTGTTGTTTTGTTGGTTTTGGGTTTGTTTGTTTTGTCTCCTTTATGCCTTCAAGAGACACTTTAATACTCACTGGTATTGAAAAAAAGAAGTGACAGAGTTCTCAGGTCTCTTGCATAGTTTAGAAAAGTGGACAAGTTTATGTTAGGCCAGTTGTACTTCTCTGTTGCTAGATCTGGAAGTATCTTGATGCTGCATCTTTCTTTTTTTTTGTAAATCTGTGGACCCCTTACAACTGCTTATAACTCCCACTCTTGAAGCCATTGTCCCTGCAGCCATCAAGGCTGAACAGCAGCTCTCGCAAATCGATACCAGGCCATGTCTGCCGACTACTGTCAGCCACTCCTGTCTCTCTGTCTCACCTTAGATTCATGCCTAGGCTGCCCTCTTGATAAAGCCATACAGATGCAGCTCAGACAGTGCCAAGACTACCTCTGCAGAACAGCAAATAAACCAAGTTATACTAATAGATGCATTTATTTTTACTTTTGTCATTTTGATTGCATCTGCACTAGGACTTCTGCCAGGACACAAATGTTAAAAGAAATAAAAAGAATAAATTGCATCTTAATCAAAGTTGCTTTCCTGGAAAAGGCTTTACTGTATACTCAGTTTAAGGGCAGGCTATAAATATGAAAGAAGCTAAGTAAGGAGTTTAAAGGATTGATACCAAGGCCACTTTGATTTCCAATTTGTATTGTTTAAAATTCTCCTACTGTAGTGTTCGGTGGCCAAATGTTGTGTCATTGTACTGTTGCTGAAATTCACGAAAGACACGTTGAATAGAAATAAATTAGTAAACCTAAGGGTTCTGCTACTGTCTTTAAATGTAACAAGAAGCCAAATGTGTGACTCGTTATTTTGCTTCTTGTGGTGTTTATCTGAATATTCATCAGTGGGAAAATACTGTCTATAATTTATAGACAGAAAAAATTATGAAATGCAGAAATGCATCTTCCGAGTCCTTTTGTGGGACAAAGGACTGGGCATTGTGTGAGCATATTGCAGTCTCATGGGTGTGGCATTTTCAAATGTTAACTGCTTCATTTCTGAATCCTTTTTTGCACAGCGCACTGAGGACTTCATGGACATTTGCATTGAAGCAGAGACTGTCAGCAAGGGAGAGTTTGTTCACAGAGGGTGAGTGTGGGAAGGCTGTGAAAAGGTGGCAATCTCTGTGTGAGTGGGAACAAATTCTGAAAAGCTGATTTTCTCTAATCTTGTGCTGCAAAGTTCAGAAGCAGAGGGACTGCAAAGGACACCAGTTGGTAATGCTTCATGAGGGTTAATGATTTTGTCCTTAAAATTCTTCCTCATTTTTTCTTTCTGTAAACAAGGCAGAACTCCAGAACCTGGAGTGTCAGTATCCAGGACCTGGAGTTCTTCCTAGCTTCTGAGTTTGCTATACCTTTCGTCTTTTCCCCTGTTGCTGCAAGTCAGTACTAGTTGTACATTGCTGTCATAACCAAGTTTTATAGATGGCCATGCAGATTTATCCCCAGAATCTTTTAGCTCTGGCCCATTGGATTGAGAGGTGGGTCACAGAGCTGACAATATCTGTACTAGTGATTCCTGGAATTTTTGAACTGTGATTAGACAGGCCCTGCTGTCTAAGGGAAAAGCTTCCTTAACTCAATAAGTCTTGTGAGAAATTAGGTCTGAGCTGGAAGAACTTTTGGAAGATGTGCATTGAAACAGGGACTTTAGGCACATGTCTTGGTGCTGCTTTTATGTGGAGTAAGAAGGCTGCAGGTATGAAGAAGCAGCATGTAGAGAAAAAGTGAATGTTGTCTTGTTCCTCCTGCTCTCACCAGATGCAAATCAGAGCTGTCTTTTCCAGTTCCTTCATACAGTCCCTCTCACAAATACATTGCGTCTTTAGTGCAGTTTGTACCAGCAGCAGATTTTCCTGCTAAATCCAAGTGTGCTCGTCTGCCCATTTCCTTTTTATTTGCTGTTTTCTAAGTCTTAGAGCTCCCTCTAGTGAAATCAGTGGGAGGATTTCAGCACAGTTTTACCGGTTTTGTCATCACTTTATTAATTCCTGCTTGTATCTCTTGTTTATGCTACTAATGGCAGCTGCAGGCCCATTATTTGGGCATCCCACAAGCCTTAGTGGGAATGGAATCTTCTGACCTAGGCGTACACTGTAGGTCAGGTTGTCCTCCTACAACTGCACGAGCCATGTGGACCATAGGTTGATTGGCACTGAAATCTTGGCTTTGAAAGCTACAGGGGGAAAGGAGGAGGAAATTCTCCCATTTAGAAACCAGAGGAATCTGGTCTCCTAAAGGAGGGAGACAAAGGAGGTGCTATGCTGGGTTCTCAAACACTTCACTAGTAGAAAAAACGTAGATGAACTCGTGTGATTTAAGGGAGGCCTATCCAAGTGTATTCCCGCTGTAAATAATGTCTCCCATGGACTGGACATGCTCCATGCAGTATTTTCTGACTGCAGTTACAGTGTCATGCTGAAAAAGTCTCTCATGAGCATTAACATTGCCCTGCTGTCTAGAGCAAATTAGAGGCAGTACCAAAGCTTTGAGCTGCTGTTCATGCAAAGTTCAGAGAAAGAAGCTCTTTTGATTAAATAGTGCCCAAAAGTCTACAGGTAACAAAGAAAGAGGGGTGTATGGGGTGGGGGAGCAGCAGGAGGGACTAGTTAGTTGTACAGAGAGGAGTCAGAGCAGAAAAAATGTGCCCTGTTTGTGCAAGGCAGAATCAGGGTGTTCAGAGATCCCACAGTGCCTTTGGCAGTGTGCTCTGAGTCAGGCCCATTATCAGAGGCTCCCCATTGCACAGCACCAACAGGGTTTGTCTTTGGAAATGTGTTTTTCTTCTCTTTTTAATGCATAGTTTAAACTCCACCAGAATTTGGGGGGGGTGGGGAGGGATGGTGAAAAGGTTTTTAGGGAAAATACCTTATTAGTGCAGATATCAAAGGTTTTTTATATTGAAGAGGGCACTGACAGGAGCTGATGAGAACTGATGGGTCACACAGAGGAAACTGCACATCCAGCAGGAAACTACCACACAGGTTCAGGCAGTGTGTGTATGTGGGAATGCATCATAGTGCTGGAGGGCAACAGCTGATGGATTTCAAAGAAAAGAGCAGGTCATCCCAGGTGTATAGAAGTGCCCTCTGGCTGTGGATCAGATTTGTGTGAACAAGAGCATTTGCAGCAAGGGTAGAGCTGATGTTTAAGATAAGGTGGGGGAAGAAGAGGTGGTTTACAATGGAGTGCTTACTACGAAGTGCTGGAGGGATGGAAAGGTATCATCAGTAATCCACATTTTGTTAGCCAGCTTAGATTCTGTGTATGAAAGTTTTGAGAGCTGTCACTCCAGGGCATGAATACAGTTACCAGCTACAGTGCAGAAGACTGGACTGTTGTTGGGTTTTTTTTTGTTAGAGGTCTTCCTCTGAATCAGTTAACTTTGGCCACTTCTAGACATGAAAACTAGGTTACAGTTGTGTGTTATGTGCAGTAGGTGTTGTGGTTCTCTCTCTGCCTGTATTTTTTTGTGATTCAGCATATGGAGTGGGATGCAACAATCATTGGAAACTGTTGCTGTTAAACTTTTCAGTCTTGTTCCTATTTTACGTTGCTGTCATCTTGAGTAAGGAACGGAGTCTAACGGAAATGGATTCTGACCCTTTTATACTGGGCCACTAGAGGGGCAGTCACTGCAAGTGGAGTTGTGTCTATTTGCTTCTTACCAGTGTTCTCCTTTGACTGATCTTTATTTCCGTGTCTTGGCTCTTTTGTCTTGACCCCATAATTGCATCTCTGTAGAGCTTCGTTTGCTTTCATTGACCAAAAAAATCTGCTTGCTCACCAGAGTGCCACATCTAGGACCTTATATGTTAAAATCCAAGCAGGTTAAACTTTAAGTGGGTAATCTTGCTGCTTGTTTGTACAGCACTGTATAAACTGACAGCATTGCATGCCATTAATAATTTATAATTTATATTGCTGGAGGATGTTTAATTCCCTCACAGTCACTCATCAATCTTTTATTCTATACATATTTGATTAAAACCAAATTTTCCACAGTTAATATTGCTTCTGTCCTTCCCTGCCCTTTCCTTTGGTATCTTAGCTTTTCTTCCTTTGCCTTTGATTATCATCTCCTGTTTCAACCCTTGCTTCTCATGCTCTTTCTCTGGGATTTTCTGTGATCTTAAGAATCAATTGCATTCCTCTGGGCATAGAAGACGTGGTGTATAGGGAGATTCTGACATGTTTTTGTGAGTTCTTTTCTTTGGGCAATATATAAATAGACTCTTCTTTCATATCAATCAACGAATAAATGCAAAAGCTGGGGACAGCTGGCATTCCTGTCAGAGGAATATCTGATAATTCTGCCATGCTTGAGAGCAGTGATGTATTAACACTGTTATTCTCTGCTGTCCTCTTTGCTGTTTGTGTGTGTGGAGTTTGTATGCCCATACTGAGAGGTTACTGCCTGGGGTGCAGTGACCCTTTGTCAGTGGTCACTCAAAAGGTGATGTGTGTTGTCAGTGAGGAGGCCAGAGGCAGGTCAGCACACCCAGGAGCTTGTGCTCACTCTGCAGCAGCACACATGGGGAGGGGGAATCACAACACCCTGTTCTGTAACAGCTGATGCAGTGACAGGACAGCATCCTAAGTCTTGAAAAAGACCCTGTGGCACTTGCACCACCAGCTTTCTAAGACGGGCAGCTGCCTTCTATGTTGCTCCCATTTGACATCACAGAAGTAGGAAAGAAAGCAGCACTTCTCCAAATACAGTACATAAGTAAGAATGTTATAGGCACCATAAGAGAGACACTGACAATACTGGATATGTTATTTAGAATGGATAAAATTTGAGTTTCTGGGGGTTTCTTCACAAGAATTATATAAAAGCAGTTGGTAAGAAATGTAATTCTGGCTGGTGCTGATGTGAAGAGTGGGGGTTTTGTTTGTTTTTAGATGGTAATTTAGTGGTTCGATATAACTATAATTCTTTCATTTTTTTGGCTTAGAGTTGTGTAGGTTGCTGGTAAGTTATGTGGGTGTATGGGATATGAGGACATAGCTTTCACTGCAGGAAGTGAACAATTCAGCATGTAAGTGACAAGCACAAAACTCTGTTCCATGTTCAAATATGCAAAACTATGTTCAAATACATTCAATGAGCTCAGAGCAGAAGCTGAGTGGAGGCTGTCAGTGCATACTGATATGTATTGACAGCATCAGAAGAGGGAAGGTTTATTTTACTTTCTCACAGTTAAACTCACAAATATTTGTATATATATATATATATATATATATATATATAACCTCTGAGTTTACCAAATGCATAGTGTTTTATCACCCCACAATGAAATGTCATCCCTAAAGAAGGCTGTTTCCTTTCTCTCTTTCTGAGTGAAACATGTCCTTACCTTGCCTCTCTTTTGGATTGAACAGAAGTCAAAAGATGCGTGACCCACATACGTGTCCTGAAGGGAGTCAGTGCATCCAAGCCAGCAGATGCATCTTGCAACTTCCAGAGGTGAGAAACAGAGCTGGAAAACTTTGTCACTTTATTTCCTTGTACCCTTTGATGCTGCTGCACATTAGGAAATCCCTGTTCCAAATCTGGGAGATGGATTACACTGAGACGCTCAGTTCCACAGTGCAGCAACTGAGTCCCTGGCCAGGAAAAACATACTGGAGTTCCCCAGCTGCTCTTTAAACCTGAGGGAGAGCTTCATTCTGACAGTAAATAGTGGCAGATCGTGTATGAAGAAAGTGATGATGGTTGTAGAGGGTATTGCATATACACAGGAAATTCCACCTGAATATGAGGAAGAACTTCTTTGCTCCGTGAGTGACCACACAACTGGAACAGGTTACCCAGAGAGGTTGTGGAGTCTCCCTCACAGAAGATACTAAAGAATTGTCAGGATGTAATCCTGTGCTCTAGGATGAGCCTGCTTGAGCAAGGAGGTTGGACAAGATGATGCACTGTGTTCTTTTCCAACCTGACCCATTCTGTGATTCTGTGACACACAGATCTCCTTAGCACTGAAGACAGGTACGTTTTGCCCTAAAAGGGATTGTGCTGTAGAGAAGAAGATAAATATTAGAGGCTTTATGGAGACCAAGGAGGGTGAGACAAGGCAATGGGGCTCAGAGCAGAACAAGGAAGTGCCTCAGAACTTTGAACTGATGAGGCTGAGAAAGAAGACTAAATTGTGCCTGCCTGTGTAATTTAAATTCATCTTTTTCTGCCTCTGGGACAGAAGCAGCTGTTATTGCAGCCCTGGGGAGGATAGTTTCTTGTTTTTACAAGGACATGAAATCAATCCCCTAGATAATTTCTATCTTTGAGTGATATATTATTTGGCAAAATAATTCTATATTAAGGGTGAATAGAATGTGCCAGAAGGTGAAAAAAATCTATTGCTACGAAGTGAAAATCATGAATTATGATGTCATGATTAGCTAGCATCGAATATAAATAGTTGCATCAAATTCATATCATGGCAGTTTTGTGATTCTGAAGGAATACTCTGGAGAGCTCGGCTAAGTATGGCTGAGCCGTAAGTAAGGGCTGTGGTCTAAAATGAGCTGTTCCTCCTGCGGCTGCTGCTCAGAGTGTGTGTGCATGGCACAAAGCAGTGCTGTTCCACTCCATGAGCCAACTCCAATGAAGGAACTGGAGGCAGCTCAGAGGAGCCTCACTAGCTTTGCAGAGAAGCAGAATATGTTGATCCAGCTGGACTGCTTTGCTGTACCTCTGACTTCCAGAACCTATACTAGTTCTGGAGTCCAGTGCATGCAAAGCAGTCGCTGAATTTGTTTTTAGGTAAAGTCAGCCTGCCATTTTGATGAATGGTTTTAATCACTGGTGACTTTATCAGCGTTAAAGAAAACACTTAAGAAAATTCTACTGCTGAGTAATTCCTGAACAGTGAATTACTTTGCATCTCATGTTTCAGATCAATATAGTGAAACAATACCAAAAGGGGTTTGTAATATGGATTTAATAGGAGTTACTTAACAGGCCCTTCTTTGGATTAGCTTGTGTCACCACTGGCAGACTAAGATCTAAGCGTCTATAATTGAGGTTCCAATAGCAAAGAATCCTTCAGTATAAACAATGTGGGTCATTAAAGCTTCTTAGCATTTAATTATCACTAATTAGCAACTAAGTGAGGTAACATCTTATGCAATGGACTCTTAATATAGTGAAGGATAGCTCTCCCTGTGTCATGGAGAGCAGATGGGCTGGAAGACAAAGGGAGGGGGGTTGTCCTGGTTGAGACTCAGCTAAATATTCAGCTGTAGTCTTCTGGCAAAATCAGGTATCAGTGTTAGAGTACTGCTGAAATAACATGCTTGGTGTTTAACTGTTGTGTGCACACAGGGCACTGAGGGATCCTTTGGCATTGATAACGAGGAGTATGAAGCTATGCCTGTGGAGGTGAAGCTGTTACCCCGGAAACTCCGGTTCTTCTGCGATCCCAGAATGAGAGAGCAGTTGCTCCATGCAGCAGTACAATGAGAATCCATGAGAATCCAGGGGCCAGTGTTTACCAGTCTTACCAGGGTCTCTTCAAGGTTCATGAGACCTCACTAACTTGATTAACCCCAGCAGACTAATAAGCCTTTTGGCTACTTCTACGCACAAGTGGATGATTTGACTGGTCTCAAAGGGGTTAAAAATGCAAATGAAAATTCTGAGAAATGCATGTTAACTTGATGGCATCTTTTTTTTCCCCCCCTCCCTCTGAGAAGTCATCAGTGTTCCACTTACAGCACTGCAGGCCGAGTGCTGTGTGCCAGATGCTACTGCTGTAGTGCAATTGTATATTAAAGTAAAACAAAAGCACACTTGTTCTTGTGTTCTAAGAGTTTAGGACTGCTTTACCTATGTATAAATCTGGCAAAACCTGGGATCATCCTGGAAAAAAAATTATTTTGGGGAGAGTGATGCTAAGGAATTCTGTCAAGTGTTGGAATTGCCACATTAAAACAGGTGGTTTGTTATCCACTCTGTCACAAAATAAATTGGAGATCGGTGATACCAAGCTTTGGAGCAAGTTTAAAAATTCCCCATATGTATCTGGATATTTATGTCAGTCTTTTTCAGCTTGCCAGATTCAACAACACAGAGTTCCGGTAATAATAAAGTAGAAATATATTCCTTTGATCAAGTTTAGGCATATTACACAGAAGCAAATTGGAAAACATCATTGACCCAAAGCTGTATGAAGGACATGTGGAAAGACTCTTTAACAAGCTGAATGAGTCTTTTTTTGTAAGTATTCCTTTTATTCCTGTAGTAATATAACACAAATAAGGGCATCCTAATAATTTTTATTATTCATTGTGTCTGGTTGCTCTCTTCTAATGTAAACAGTGCTCACCACTCCATATGCAATCTATATCCCCTTGAGCCTCAGTACCTTAATTAGTTTTGTTGCTTTTCTGAGATTTTGTTTATAGCTTTTCTTTAATTGCTGAAAGGAAATATTGACTTAGGCAAGGTTATGTGTTGCCCTTCTCATTGTAGCTTATAAATTCACATGATTCTGCCTTGCTTACTGGAAGAAAAAGAATTCATTCCCCTTATTTTTCTGATGTGACTTGCTCGTCTGTAGTCTCTGTGTTACACTGTGATCTAGTCTAAGGTTATCTGCTGACTCTCTGCTGTAATCAAAATACGAACTTTAGTGACTTGACTTCCAGCTGCTTTTTTTAAAGACTGCATTCTTGGCTACACGCTGCTCCACTAGCATCCTCTGCTGGAGACTTCATAAAGGAAAAATGCCTTGAAATGGGAAGCAGGGTTGGGTTTCTGCATGATGCTGGAACTACACTGATTGTTCTCCTTCCCTGGACTATTCTGCGGAGAAACTAGTTACCTAAACTAGATGATCTTCAAAGCCCCTTCCAACCCTAACCCTTCTTAACTAAGATCTCAGGGAGTAGAAGCCTGCTAGTTCTTTTCAGTAGTTATGCTGGTGATAGGTCCTGTTTTGTGCTGTCTTTCTTTTGGTTTGCAGCAATTAAGAGTGCCCAGTGGACCCCTGGGTCACTCTCCAAGGAACATGTTGGCTGTGCTCTGCTCTTTTTGCTTGCCACAGAGACACCTGGGACATTGCCCTGCAGCCACTGGCTCATTCAGAGTCAGGGGCAATTCCCACCAACAGAGTTTTTCCTCAAGCTGATATTTCTGTAATAAAATCAGCAGTGTTTTTTCTCAAGTGGCAGGAAAGACAAGGCAGCAGCCATTTCAAAAAGGTAAGCTTTAATTGTTTTTAAAAATACCCATGTTTTTAGTAAGCAGTTTCTCTACAGAGCCACAGGCCTATGGGAGCAACCACACATCTGCAAGATGCAAACAACTTTAGAGCTGTTAGAACTACAACCAGCCTGCTGCAAGGGGGGAGATGATAAGAACTAGCTCCTTGTTCATCTGTAGCATTTTACAGGGAAAACAACTAGTTCTCTTCCATAGCATCAGATGCACAGCTCCCATTGCAATTGTGATTCCTTGCTTGAGGGTAACCAAGAGCTCCCTTCAGAATTGGTGCTGTTAATGCTATTCTGATGTTAAAGTACCAAGTATCATCTGAGACACAGGCTGCTATTTAAATATTCATATCGGCATAAGTTGAGTAGCTTGTATAAATATCCCTCAAGTAATTTTCCTCCTTCTGCAGTTCAGGGTTCTTCCAGTATGGGGTGGTTCTAGACCTCTAAACTGCAATGTTCAGAGGGGAGGTGTGAGGCAAACATTACATAAAATAAGCAAGGGCTGAACCCCCTATCTGCAGTGTTGAGAAGAGGACTCAGTTCTCATGTTTCTGTCTGACAGCAACATAAAAAAACCTTCTTTGTACAAATTCCCAAGACAGGAAGGAGAAGTAGAATCCTAGGTCCCACTAATGAAAACACTCTGGTTTAAACCTACAGTCCATTTTAGGAGGGCTTAAAATACTGTAACAAAAATAAAAAGGAAGGATAACAACCTAATGATGGACCAGCCCAAGGCACCTGTTTATTTTGACCACAATTAAACATTCCCATTTAAAGGGTATGTTGCATTATCCAAGACCTGAAATCTTAGTTCACAGGTATTTAGTACCACCTGTTTTAGACAGACAGATCACATTGTTAAGTCAGTACATTTGACTCCCTCAAAATGGGCATTTGTGTTGACTTCTCCTATAATCACTATACCGCTGGCTTTGGGGAGGTGGAAAGAAGACAGCAACTAACTTAGAAGTAAAGGCTAGGACAAGAGTTTGGGTTAGTGTGCATGCTTTGTACCTAGACTTTTATGTTAGGACAGAGTGCTCTCGCCCTGCTATTCCAGAAACCCCTGCCTTTCCACCTCCCAGAGCAAAGCTTGCCTGTCCCTTGCATAGTCTGTCACTAAGAGGGCCACAGCTACTCCCAGCTTTTTGTTCATTAACTTGGACAGTTCTTAAAAAGAGGGAAGTATTACCATAACCCTGCTTTACAGAATAACCTGTACAGTAAGATATTTTCTCTTGAAAAGGTGGTACAACTTTCTTCTGCCCCTAAGGGTGCTGGACAGGCAAGGACTCCTGTGACAGATGACCATTAAGATACACTGCAGTAACTCCTTCATATCTGCTGGAAAAGAAGGTCTGTAAGACACATCTGAATTCTGATTCCATAAAGTGCCTTTCTCCAAGTATCCATTATAATTCTTAATTGGTTCTATGCAGCTTGGCCTAACCTAGCAGTAAGAAGACTTTTGGATGATTTAAATGTCTGGTGTGTGTCCCTTGTTCAGACTGCAAACCTAGCTTTTACTTCTCTCCCAAACTTTACCTCTCAATCTAGGTAGTAAAAGTAGTAATAATTCATTGCTCAGTGATACATTTCTAGTGCAATTTGACTTAAGATACAGTTATGAGGCTCTTGTTCTCCTGGTTAAACTTAAGCAAGTATCAGCTGAGAACCTGCAATGGCTGTACAATGACTGGGACTGCCTACCAGGGCACAGGATAACCCTGGTTACTGTAACCACCATTCAACCTGGGCTCTGATCACAGCAACTAACGAGGTGTTACACCAAAGAAACAAAAGGCACCACTGTAAAGGCAAAGTACTTTGAACGGAGGATTTCATACTAATCAGCAATATCCTAAGTTATGCCACACTTTCCTCCCTCTTTTAATTCAAAATAACCAGATAATTGTCTCCCATCCAGCTGCTAGCATTCAGCTGTGTATTTTAAATGTCTGCACTTAACTGTTTTACCTTGAATTATGTTATCTCCTGGAACGATAAGACTCAGTTAAACTGGTTCCATGCAAAACCAGCCTCATGAACAGGCCTAAGCCATAACCATTTGTTCGTACAGTGTACCCACTTATCAAGCATTTTCCACATGCAACGACAGTAAAAGCAGTGTCTTTTAGAAAAGGAGTGCAGGTGGAAAGTACTTTTGCAGCAATTTAAATAAGGAAGCGTTAGGAGAGAGAAATCTTTTTGTTCTGTCAGGCAACTTCCTGACTTCTGTAGCAGTCACCTGGCAAAAGAGGCTTGGTAGAGAAGCAAAATTACAAGGAAGAGCAGATGTATGTAGCATGGGTGTTACTTCTACGATAATCTGCTTGCTTTGATATTTCTGCACCCTTACTACTGCTAAAAACTGAAGACCCAACTTCTGGAAAACAGAGGTTTAATGAATGTCAAATGGTAATTTCTGGAGGTTCTGCTCAGTGGTGTCTAGCAGTGCTGTGTACTGGGCCTCATGTTCTAACAGCTTGTGAACATGGTGCCCTAATGCAGGGGTGTTGGAACGCCTCTGACTGCAGTGGCTGTAAAATGTCAACAAGTTTAAGGTTTGTGGTCTGTTTAGTTTAGCAAAAGAACTACTGACAAAGAGAATAGAAAGTCATTAATAGCTGACCACAGCTGAACTATGTAGCAAACCTTCAAGAAAGTCAGAGGAAAATTTCCTAGAGACTAGTTTGAATTTCTTTTTTTTTTTGGTGGAAGTGACAGCACTACATTGCCAGCTGTATTTCCTCAGGGACTGTATCTGCAGGCAGCATGTTAAAACTAAAGTGGAAGTTAGATAACAAAAGCTTGGAGATTGTGGGTCACTTTTATGCTTGAGGTGTCAATTTAAAAACAAAGCTATTTCTTAAGCAAAGAGACTGGTCTTTCCATTAAATGATACTCAGCTGTTTTTACCTCTTTCCCCATTTTTTCTCTGCAACCTCCTAAGGATGATGATGTTGCAGTTGTGAGCAATTGACAAGCAGCAGCATGTTTTCTTCTGTACAAAAAACATCCAAAGCCTTGAAAAAGAAGGCAGGGGAATGACTGCTCAGAGAAAGGAACATAATGTGCTGAAGCTCATACCAATGAACTCTGCAATGAGCCTGGTGAGGCTCCTTGTCCCACACCTCAGTAAAACTCCACAGCAAGCAAAACTACCCCTTTGCTGCAGACAGCCTTCAAGGAAAAACAGGACGTGCCAGCCTCCTCCTTTCCCGAGGGAAACAATCCACAGAGGTCTACTTAGGGAACATTCGCTCTACCTGTTTTAAAAGGTGCTCACTTGCTTTAAAGCAGGTGAGACTTTGGTGGTTCAGGCTCTGTGTCGTCCTATAAACTGCAAGGACAAATATATCAGCTACAGTTTGCATTTCTACAAACTGCAGAAAGCCTCCAACAGTGCTGAAGTCCATAATGGTGGAAGCAGCAACTAATTAGCCACAGTTCAGGAAGAACAGTGAGTTTAAAGGTGATGCTACTACTGGCTGAAGGATTTGGGGCAAAGCAGTATGTCACACCTGGAACCCACAGTACCATTCTTGGATTTTGCATGGCAAAGGGATTACTCTTTACTGGGATAGCCTTCCTGGAGGTAATGACTGGTCCTTCATAAACTGAATCTTATTCTTCCCACAGCATAAAAATTAGAAAAAACACTGTTCATCTGGTTCTACAGTTCTGCCCAGGAAAAAGAAAGACTTTCTGTTAGACGTTGCTTCTAGTGGTTGTGCCAGTTAAGAACACCAAAATCCAAGGGAACCCTCCAGCAAACTTTGAAGCTGTTCCAGCTGAAAGGTCACAGACTGCTCTCTGCCTCACACCGAAAGCCAAGGACACCAGCAGGCAGCGCTGAAGGCTCAAAAAAACGAGGATCAGCAGACAATGTTAGAGCAAAGGAGTGGCAAGTACCATCAGCTACAAAGGAAGGGCTAGTGACATTAGTTAAAGCATACTTATTGTACCCAGTCCAGCCAGCACCATCTGAGCTGAGGCTGGAGAACGTAGTGTCTGCAAAGTGGCTCAGTGATGTTGGTCCCTGTTAAATGGGAGACCGTCTTGCTGGTTTGAAGATTTTAAACCAAAGCAGCAGGAGTGATGCAAGTAAAACCCAAAGGAAGTGGTAGGGTGGGTTAAGTAGAGATGGTGTTCTTCTCCAGCTGTGAGATAGGTAGGTGCAGTCTTTGCCAGTTTATGCCCTCTCAGGTGCTGGAAGTGAAACTGTGCTGCTCCGGTAAGCAAAGTCATGAGATCCTGTAGCACCCCTGATCCCAAACTTGCTTCTCCTGTTGAGGAGGAAGGGTGGCTTTACTCCAGTTCAGCTGCTAGACGTTGGGTGAGGAGTGAATTAAGAAGTCCTGGGGTTTATCATTGGTTTAACTGTCCCCACCAATGAATGTGGTAGGGGACCACGAGACTGGGCCGTTAACAACCTGTGCCGAAGCCCTCTTCAGTCCCCAGGTGGAAGGGGGAGTTGATAGGAGGGTTTTCCAGTCAAGTCTGAAAGCTCAGCTATAGCATTTCACATTGGTTGTCATCAGACAAAGTGCTTTCCTGAAGTGTTCAGCCCTCAGGTATTCAGGCTAGGGCAAAACCTAGCTATCACTGCCAACAGTGAGGATTGGTGCAAAGGTGCCACTGGTCCTAGCTAAACAAAACCAAAAAACACGAATGAAAGAGAAAGGGAGAGAAAACAAAACAAAACAAAAAAAAAGAAGAAGCCCTAGAGCAGGTTCACTGGGAAGTTGAGGGGGAGAAAATAAAATCACATTTTGTTTTAAAATTATAAATACTCTCCATATAAAGTTATTAAATAACTGTGGCTGTGGTGAGTTCCAGTGATCCTCCTAAGCAGTGTCTGGTAGTCTTTAAAAAGTGATCTTTGCTCCCCATCTCTCTTGCCCTTGGTTTAAGTGCAGCAGGGGTTGTCAATGACTAGCATAACATCAATGCCATACACTTCCAGCAAGTCCATAAGGAAACTTCGATCCCCTTGGGGATCCAGGCCCATGCCTCGTGCGTGGTCAGCTGTCAGTGTCTTGTCCTGGCTGGCTGACACCTCCATCAGTGTCTGAAATATGCGGTTGTTCTGCTCCATGAAAAACCTGTAGGATAAAGTCAGCAAAGGTGATAGCATTGGACTTCCAGAAATACAGTATGTTTACCAAACGGGCTCCAGAGCCCCAGAATGGCATTTAACCGCCTTAAACCAGAGATCCCAACTTCTTGGGTGATCCTGTAGTTTTCCACTCCCCCACGGATGACCCAGAATAAACAAAGCACTAACTTTTCCTTTACAGTGGTGTTTCCATCTGTCTGGTTTATGGGAGGCATTTCCCTCCTCAGAATCAAGGCGTGTTATCAGCTAACATGTGCCTTGTGGTCACCAGCTGGGTGAATCAGACCTGTATCTCCCATAATGTAAATGAGGAAACAGTGTTGTCACCCATCTGTTAAGCCAGTGGGTAAATGAATTCTCCTGGTGCAGAACACACCAGTGAGAGCTACTTCTTACCTCCTGCTTTCCTAGAACCATGCAGAGCTATTCAGAAATAGCTCTGACTGCATCCCTGCAGCTCAGTGATCAGAGCCCTGCCCCAACAGCCCTTCACACAGTTTCATCCCATTTCTTCTCACCTGCTGCAGACTGTGAATAGCAACAGGCAGGGAAGGGCTTCAGAGGCGGTGGACGTGTGGCCTTCATCTAATTCTGTACCTCCTACCCTACACCCAGTTCTGGTTCCACTCTTTGCCAAGTGCAATACCAGCCACATCAGTGGGCCAGTCCTTCGCATGCAGGTCTTATCTCCACACCGTACCGCCCCCAACATGGAACAGTGCCTACTTCCCATGAACATTGTCCTTTCCTGAACCAAACGTTCTGGCAAGAAAAGTCCTATGGTGCCTGTTTTCAAAAATGGGAAGGGATTCTTGTATTTCTGATTGTGTTTTTAAAATTCACTTCTCCCTCTCGGCACTTAAGAGACCCTAGTAAATACTAATACAGCTGCATTTGGCTTCTCAGAAGGAAAAGAAAATTATCTGAAGAGGAAGAACCGGTTTGGGGAAGAAAGCTGACGATGGAATTATGTTAAACATGATGTTTCGTAATATGGCAAACCAGTGCAACATGAAATCACTACAAGAATCTCCCTAAACCTAACAGGCACCAAGTATCAAGAGGTAGCCACTCACAAGATGAAAAGGTCCTCTTCACAGGAGCTGCAATCCTCACCCACTTCTTGAGAATACATTAACATCTGCCTAAGAGAAGGGAGACAGATTCATTGCATAAGTGAACCTCAAAGCATTATGTGAAGACCAGAATCTCCAAGAGATGAGCTGAAGCAGTGGAATACTTTGAAAATACCAAGACAAGGAATAGAGTACAAAAGAGCAGTGTCCTCTTTATCACACAGCTCTCCTTTCAGGATCAGGACCACCCAGACATCTGTTATTACCTCTGGTCGTTGAGCCGTCGGTACTTCTCCTTGTCAGCATTGTTAATTTTCAGGAGTGGCTGCAGATGCTCGTGATGCGTCTTCACGTTCTGGTTGTCCACGTAGACATCATAGAGATCCCGTTTCTGCTCAAAGATCTTTTCTGTTGTACCTGCCAAAATCAGAGGAGGTTTTCAGAGCAGCACATTGCTTTCCCAACAGACTAATTGTTCTTTCCTGCTCTCATAGTTAGTCATTCCATGCACAACCTATTTCTCATCAGTTTTATTCCACAGTCTGGTGTCTCAAGACATTTTTGCAGCCCGAAGTTAAAAACATCACACCTAATCCATCATACTTACAGGCCACGTATGATACTTCTGTCTCCAGCATTTCTATGTCTGCCACGTTCACATAAAAGAATGGTTTGGACTCTGGGACAGTTCCTCCAAGACCAGGCA
Organism: Empidonax traillii; assembly: GCF_003031625.1. NCBI lineage: Eukaryota > Metazoa > Chordata > Aves > Passeriformes > Tyrannidae > Empidonax > Empidonax traillii. The sequence goes on from NW_020955277.1 coordinate 2,460,893, forward strand.
GAGAAACATTTGCAAGGCAACAGCAGCAATACACTGCGGACAAGAGAAGCACATCCTGAGATGCTTTCAGTTTTCCCTCAAGGGCAATCTGAACCCCACTTACTCAGCCCTCCCACACACTTCTACGAAACAATGGTTTGAGCTCTGAAATGCCCCTGAAGAGCTTCTCAAGTGACAACAACCTGTTTTGGATAGGAAATAATCGGTTCTCCCGTAGGAATCTCAGTGTTCTGGATTCCACAAATTCAGTCAGTGCTCTTACTGTCCTGTACTAACAGGAACTGTGTTTGACAGTGCCAAATACAATCTTACTCAAGAGGGCTGAAGAAAAGCATTGTGTAGGAAAGGCTTAAATGCGGAATGAATGGTATCTTCGTGAGGAATGGTCACAATGGATTTTGAAGACCTGCATGATGTCTGTCCCCTCAGTACCCACAGGCATTTCTGCAAAGTTTCAGCCTACTAGATCAGAGCTCTGCAGTGTCCCTGGAAACACACCTCTATAGCAGACAACTCCAACTGGGGGTGGTGAAAATATCAATATGCGCTTGCGCAGCAGGGCAAACTTCCAGAGGACAAGGATCTGCTCACCGAAGAATTTGATGAACTGAGACATACAGCCAGCAGGGTGTGTGATCTGCAGGTGGAGGGAAAGGGAAGAAAACAGCTCAGAGGTGAAACAAGGATACATGCACAGATGCTAAGTCTAAATGTGGGAGCAAGACCAGCTTGTAACAGTCCAAGTAACAAAATCTTATCTAAGGCAGCCTACAAAGCGCAGGAGTGACTGCTTACATAAAGACGTATGAGACACCAGTGAGGAGCAGCAGCACTCTGACCACTCCTGCAGGCCTCAGAGCACCTGCCTCACCTTCATCTCTGGGTACATGTATCTGTGGATGGAAGGCAGCCAGTGGACAGGTTGCTGAGAGCCGGGGGTACCCTTGCTGTCAGGGAGAACTCCTTTCTTGTCATCATAGAACGCCTCTAGATGGGAGTAGTGCCCTGGCATCTCCAGCTGGTGTCTGGAAAAGAAAGGAAAAAAGGGGAGATCTGTAGTGTCTCCAGACTATTTAGTGCCTTGCCCACAGCCAACATCTGATCTCCCAGCCAGAAGGGGTCCCGGGTGCCTCAGTTGCACAAACTCATCCAGGAGGACAGACAAAGCGTCAGGATTGACCAGCAGCTTTCAGTGCAGCCAGAGAACAGGGGCAGGACTGATGCCAGCAGCGAGCTGGTGTATGCATAGTACTGATCCTGTTTTCAATACTCTCAGGTAGGAACAGTTTTCTTTTCTACCATCACCATTTTCCCTGCTAGATCCACTCAACACACCTGAAGTACACACCTAGCCAGGATCACCATCATAGGTTTAGAAGGCTTTTGTAAGCCCTTAATAAAATGGTTTTCAGAAGGAAAAAAGGGGAACTTCCTGTCCTCTCAACTCTCCCTGGGACAATTATGTCCACATAAAATAGGTAGGGCTTGAATAGCATTTCACTAGCCTGTTAGCAAAGAACAGACTGCTGCTAATTGCTTCCTTATCTCCTTCACCTTGTGAACCTGTAGCACTTTCTGGAGAAATAATCATTCAAGGAAATCACAGCACAGCATTGTAGACAAATCTCGCTCAACACCTAAAACTGCTTTCCACAGAGGCTGCATTACCTCTACCAGTCAAGGGAGTGGCCAGTCCCATTCCCAAGGGAACTTACCTGACCTGGTTCTCCAGGAAGTGCATGTACCTATACAGCAGAGTGTAGGAAGGGGAGAGGATCCCCACAGACTTCATGCGGGCACCACGCTCTAACTCACTCTCCACAGGCATGTTGGCAAAGCAGGCCAGGCCAAAACAGAGTCCTTTCCGGAAATAACTGGAGACAGATGTTTGACAAAAGGGTTAATGTTAAAAAGAGGGGAAAAAAAGGAGAAAGAAAGGTAACTGACTGCTAAAAATACTCATTTGGGAACACAGTTTCTTCTTTAAGGAATTCCCTGAAATCCCACCCTACTATCTGAAGGGCTGAGGACAGGCCTTGGGTGCCCCAGTCTTCTCAGGAACAAGACAGGGTATTTAAGGCAAGAGTGCACTAAAGCTCCTACCAACCACATCACAGGCCAGTAAGGAATGCAAATAAGGAAATAACTTGGAAGGAAGACTAAGAGAGGATGCACTCAGTCAATGCAGTGCCCTTGCTCCAAGGAAGAAGCCTGCAGTGCATGCAGCTCTGAGTACAGTCTAGCTACCTACTCATATTTTGGGTGCCAGCACATTGAAGCACATTCTAGTTGACTGCAAGGGTTCAGTTCATGCGCCTTTGAGAAAGTAACTGTTCTTCCTGCCCAAAAGGAATTGTGACGCTGCAGTTCATTGCAAAACGTTGCTGCATTGCAACACTGGGTTAGCAAAATGCACAAAATTCTTACGTCTTTCTGCTGAAGGAAGGAGCTAGCAAAGAAGAAAGTGAGCAAGAACTGTTTATCAGAACCTTTAAAGGACCCAAAAGCACTGGCAGAATTAAGAACCTTTTTCTAAGACCTGTTTCTGCAAAATCCTTCCCATTTCAGTTCTTTCCTCTTCCCCTAGGCCTCTGCTGACAGTCCCAATAGTGGCAGTGCAGTGTAATTTGCCCCATACACATTAAAATTTGCAACCCCCCTGAGAAGCTGGCCTGCCCCATTCACCAGTTGGCCTCCACAGCCAGACCTGTCATACAGCAGACCCCTGCATCGAGCTGGTACTTGACACAGTGCTGAAAGTGTCTGAAAAGTATCTTTGGCTCAGCTAGAAATAGTTTAGCAGCACATTTATGCAGGAACGTAACTTCCTGGATGGTATTTTTGCTTGCATTTTCTGAATTAAGGGATGGTGGTGTTAGACGTACAACTAAGAAAAGGAAGAAGCAACATAACATAGCTCAGACATACTCACATGAAATCTGACTGGATTTTGTGGGACCCGCTTGCCATGGATTTGAATTCCACGCCTTCCAAATCTATATCTTGGGGTAAACACCACTCCACCATGTTACCTGCAGAGAAGCAAAGTTATTTGGGTAAGCTTGAATACAGTACTCATTTCTAAAGTGCAAAGAGCATCAACAGCAGGTTGTTGCTTTTACAACACTGGGATGCCAGCAGTGTGCCCTAACACAGCTCCTGAACCCCTAAATTGACAGTAGCTGACATACAATACTCCATGCCTCCCATGCAAAGTTTTTACTGTTGTAACTCAGATATTGCAGGACTTTTGGGGCCATTTCTGAAGCTAGTGCTAGACTGGGGGCTTATACTTGATAAGCCTAATCACAGAGCAGCTACAATTTTACCTGACAGTGGATAAGCTTTGGTCTACATGAGTATTCCATACAGAAAGAACCCAAACTATAAACAGTTGCTCTTTAGGATGAATTTTTGTGGTAGCTCACACCACCACCAATACTGTCCTTTGGCCACATGTGCTTGGCAGGGCTGGTCAAACAGGAACCCCTAAGCCATCATTCCAGTCATCACTACTTCCCTGAAATCTCTCCTATTTTCTTTAGGATATAAGGAGTTAGTTGAAGCTTTATATGCAGGCTGAGGCAATCCCTGTACTGCAATGTGTTTGTGCATGCTAGAATAACCAAACAAAAAAGCACATAAACTACAAGCCAGATCAAGATTAGTAAACATCTGTCACCTGCCAAGCCAGCTACAAAGCATGCAGTTGTTCAGGGGAAAAGGCCACCTGAGGAGCCTGATCCTGGAACAGATGATGTCAGAGAAGTCACAAAATGTCCCTAAAGGAAATGAAGCCCAGCAGCAAGTTTACCACAGGCAAAAAAACGGGTGAATTCTCACGCTTTCCCATGCCAGCATTTCAGAGCCTCATCCGCTTACCTGGGCACTCTCACTGCACCAAGCTGTGCTCCAGAGTTACCCACATTATTTGAAACAATGTGGTTTAGCTTTAAAAATCAAGGCAAACAAACATTCTTCAGTATAATGCAATGGCAGATGCAGCACAAAGGTGCTTCCTACAGGTGCAGTCCTTCCCCTGCCCTTTGGGATGAGCATCCCAGCTGTGCTTGCACCAGCAGCACACATTTGGAAAGGCCTTACACTCAGCTGAGACTCTTAGAGATATTTAAATTTGAGGCCTCATTTTTGAAGCCTGTCTTTTGTCTCATTACTCATACTGCACAAGTATATGCCTGCATTCTCACACAGGAATTGGGCTTAGCTACTGACATTTAAATAGGCTATTTTTCTTCACACATAGATGCTGTATTCAGCAGACCTCCCCCAGCCCTGCCTGGCAAGGACTTCAAAAAAAACCCAGCAGCGTTAGGCATGGCAACAGGAGAAGTTTGCGTCCAACTAACCACTTCTAGTGCACAAGTAGACCTCTCCCACAGAGCCGGGCTGGCCGGGGAGCAGCGGGAGCCTCGTGACCCCGAGCCCAGCTCTGAGAGATCACACGCGAAACCACAGAGCTCTGCTGTGAAGCGCCTTCGCCTCTGAGGCGTGTGAAAGGCTGGCAGGGAAAGCCAATGACATCATGTCAGCCTGCGCGGTCCCCTGAAGGTTTTGCATATTATATATAGATGGTGGCTTTTGTTGTTTGGGGTTTTGTGGGTGGGAGGGGGCTGTTTGGTTTTCTTTTTAAAGGCACAAGGCCCTTCCTTGAAAGAGTGAGGAACTCAACTCTTGAGACTGTCTGTTGTCTCTTAACCACAAAATTGCGGGTTAAGGTCAGATCTGCTTTTAAGCCTTGCACCAGAGAGGATCATTTACTGGTAGATTACCTGTAGATTAACAGATCGATATATAATATATAATGGCCAGTCTTCGCGAACGAAGAACCGGGGAAGGTCTTTACACCTTCCAGCCTGCGCATTGGATTTTTTAGGTGAGACACAGTGTGCGCGGAACTGAGCCCAAGAGTGCCATCAGCAGCAAAGGAAATTGGCTTTGCTCAGTTTAGTCACAAGCACTGTCAGGTGTCATATCCACTGCAGAGGTGTCCAGGTGGACATGGCTCAAACAATGTCTGTTCTGTAGCAGTTCTGAGGAAAGGCGCCTTGAAACAGAACTTTGCCCTACATGTGACCACAAAAACAACTCACATATCATGCAGCTTTTTTTTTTTTTTTTTTTTTTCCTGGGATCTGTCAGGAGCAACCTGCACCTGCACTCCTGGCCGTTCCTCACGCCACCGTGCCCTGGGAACATACGGGCGACGTGGCAGTCGGAGAACAAACGCAGAGATAAAAAAAATAAGAAAGTTGGTCTGGTGAAACAGCAGAGCAAACAAAGGAAAGACTTCACCCAGATGCGATAGCGACTGCCAGCCTGCCTGAGAAACCGGAGGAGGGAGGAGGGAGCAATGTTGCAGAAAAACAGGAAGCATTGCCCTTCCCCGTGGAGAAGGCAGGTCTCGTGCACACAGGAAACTTTCCAAGTGAGAGTGACCCAGTGTCAGAGAGCGGGTGAGTGATTTTGCTGAGAGTCAAATCTGCGGATCTGATCTCTTGGGAGCAATCTCCCGGGCTCAGGTCAGGTCAGAACCAACGCTCAGTTTCTGGTGTGCGAAGTTTTGGATGTTCTTCCTCTTTCTGCTGTATTTTCTTTCCACTCAATTTTCCCATCCTTACAAAAAAGGTGGTTACACTAGCATTTGGGGATCATCACCAGGCCCTCCTCAGCATTACACGTTTCCCAAGAGCTTTAGGGTCCCCAGCTGTGCAGTGCTACCATGTTGTGCCAAGACAGGAGAAGCATAAAGTGTGACCTAGCCATACATTGGCTCTGTTTCCTGCATGGAAGAAATGTGGGACAGAAAAACAGAATATATGCATGTTCACTGGTGCCAAACAGATTACTTCCCTCTCTTCCCTCCTTGTCTCTCTCCATTACATACATTACAGACTATGTGGAACCTCCACAAAGTTGATTATTACCATCTCCCCTGCAGTAGTGGTGAAGAGAGCTCCTTCTCAAGTGCCACAAGGTTCACCATGCTGGAGCTGAGAGCAGCACCACTGATTTAGAAGCTGCCTCTGACTCTTAAGTTCAGTCACTCACATGAGCCCTGACACAGTCACAGGGACAGAACTGTAACAGCGACCTGGCAACTCCAAAACCCATCTTGTGAACTCATCACATGCTCCACTGTTGTACACTGAGCTTGTCTGCTTCAAGCCCTTCTAAATTCAGGAGTAAAGCCATTACATTCTTTATTGGCATAGCCACCACATCATCCTCCTACAGTAAAACATCTCCTGCCCAGTTGCTCGCCTAGTTGAGCAGACATTACCTTGCATAACTACCAGCCCAGCCACCACCAGAAATGCTGCCTTTCATATGCCTCAGCAAGCTGCCAAAGGAGGTCTGCTATGCTCGTCCTGGCCAGGATCAAGCAGGTTTTCCAGCTCAGACACTAACTGGATGATTTTTATTAAGTCACACACAAGGTCCAGATACTCTTATGAACATCACAGGAGTCCTTCACACCATCTGATGTGGTTGACCCAGGAACTGCCATATCCTCTTTCTGACCCTAGCAAGTTCACACCACTCAAGATCTTTTTTCCAGGTCCACATCTTTCATAAGGCACTTTGCTCTCCACCTGTGAAGCTGACGTGTGTACCTCACAGTCCTGTCCTGCTCCCTACATTCATCATCCGTGCTGAGTAGCAGCTGGAGGATGAATCTTCCTGGACTTGACAGACTACTCCAAGGCTGATGACACCCAGCATTAACTGCACATCACATGTGAGAAGAGCTGTTTCCCAACTTTCCCTGGACTTCATTCAAAGCAACAGCTGGTTCAAACAAACTCCTGAGAAAGCTCAGCTTTCTGCCAACCAAGAAAATCTCACCATTTCGTAGAAGGCATATGCTCTCAGATTGAAAGACAACCTTCTGTTGCTGCAATCATCCAGACTCTTTCATGTTTTGGATACTTAGGAAAAACACATCCCCTTCCCATATCCTGTTGGAAAGATGGCATCCAATCTCATTTTGGATTTTGAAACGTCAAGAGCCTCTGACCTCTGAACTGAAGACACTTCTCTCTGGTGCAGTATGGAAGGGGTAACTTCTTGAAAGCCCTCGGGCATTTGAGGACATAGCAACCATGCTGTCTGGCAGTGTGCATTTTTGACAGTACATCCCACCTGGGCCTTCCTTCTCTTTACTACTTTCTTAGGATTTTCTGTTCAAGATCAGCATCCACTCTTTACTATCTGGGCCCTCTTGTGAGCATGATGTCTGTTACCTTCCCCTTCCATTGAAGAACAAACCCTACTATGATTCACAGACCTCTTTCCTGTCTCTAGTGCTTTTGCTATGGATTTGCTAAGGAAGTGCCTGTCTACAGAGGAAGGAGGAGGTCGCTCCCACACCTTCATGGAAATGGGCTCCTGAATCTCCCAAGCTGATTCCTAAACTTTCTCACTATACCAAATCTTTCAGCTATGCACCACTCTTGCCTTTTTACTCCAGGCTGGCACCTGGCAGCCAGAAGACCCAACAGTCTCTCTCAGGACATCAGATCCCCGCACACAGTAGTACCCGTGCTCACAGGTGCCAGGCAGATCCTAACTTCCTATCTGTGTTTTAACATCCTGTTTCTGGATACCGCTGGAGCACAGGACTAGGAAAACAAAGTTAGGATGTTTTCTGAAATGCTGATTTACAGATTTGAAATAAACCACCTCTGTCAGTAAAAGAAGTGATAAAACACCAAGGTCCAACAGCGCTGAGGGAGATGGATATGGCAGCAAAAAGTGGAAAATACATTCCCTTGCTGTTCTCCTGTGCCCTCATGGATTGCAGCACTCCAAAGCACTAAGTCCCAGAGATCCTAACAGAGGCCAGCTTCTAAACACGCTGGTCACTTAGAAATACACAGCCGAGCTGCTGCTGCTGCCGCCAGGAATCGTGCTCTGCGAGCCTGCCACAACCACCATCCATCACCGATAGCTGCGGGCAGGTCTGCGCCACGCCACGGAGACAGAAGGATGCTCTCAAGATGCTTTAACAGGTTGGTGCCCTCCGGGCAGCGGTGACCAGAGGCTCGGCCTGAACCTGTGCTGGGCATAGCGGGTGCCCCAGGGCCGTCCCCAAAATCCCTGTGCCGTGACCCGCTGTGGGGTAGAGACACCTGTCCCTCTCCTCGGAGCGGCGCCAGGCGCGGCGCCTTCCTCCCGCCAGAACTTCTTCTCGGCGGGATGGAGACCTAACGCAATCTCTCTTGTGCTCCGTTTTCGCAAACGCCCCCGGCCCCCGCGGTCCCCCGTGGGGGCAGAGGGTAGCCCAGCTCCCGCCGCCGCTCTCCGCTGGCTCCAGCGGCGGTGGCGGGAGAGGTCCTCGGGAGGCGGGATGCAGGGAGAGCGGTCCCCCAGGGATGCCCGGCCCTGGCCGCATCCATCTTACTCCGGCGACGCCGGGAGCCCCAGGCCCGGCCCTCCCGCGCCGCGGCGCCGCTCACCCGTGCGGGGGTCGAAGGTGACCACGAAGACGGCCACGATCTGGTCCTCCTCCGCCTCCGCCCGCGGCGGCCCCGCCACCTCCGCCGGCCCCTCGCCGTCCCACGGAGCCGCGCTCCAGCCGCCGCCGATCCGCCGCCCGCCGCTGCTGCTGCTGCCGCCGCTGCCCGGCTCGGCCGCGGGTGGCGGCGCCGACACCGCGGGGCCCTCGGCCCAGAACAGCAGCGGTGCCTCGTCCGAGCGCTCCACCATGGCCGGGCCGGGCTGGGGCGAGCCGAGCCGAGCCGAGCCGAGCTGAGCCGAGTGGAGCCGAGCCGAGCCGAACCGAGTGGAGACGAGCTGAGATGAGCCGAGTGGAGCTGAGTTGAGATGAGCCGAGTGGAGCCGATCCGAGCCCAGGTGAGCCGAGATGGAGAGAGCGCAGCGGAGCTGAGCCGAGCCCAGCCGAGCCGGGCCGCGCCAATCCGAGCCGCACCCCCCGCGCCGCACCGGCGGGGGGCGGGACCGCGGGTGGCCACGCCTCCCAGGGGCGGGGTAGCTGGTGGGACCGAGCCGGGGGCGGGGTCTGACACCGAAGGGCGGGGCTTCCCGGGGAGATCCCGGCGGAAATCTCGGCTCTGCTTCGCCGGGGCAGCTCCCGGAGGAGCACGGGAGGACCGGGGGTAGCTCGGTTCCGTGTCCTTCATCTCCTCCCACTGCCCGCCTTCTGTCCCCCCAGGCTGTGTCCCCAGTGCAGGAAGGCTCCGGGGGGCCCTGTCGGGGCCACCCTACTGGGGCAGTCAAGGGAGGTGGGCAGAGCAGCCTCAGGATCAAGAACGGGGCAGGCTCACACACCCACACCCCCAAACTACTGCAAGCCCCAAATCTGAAGGAGTCAGGGATACTGATCCAGTATATATTGATATGTATATATATACACATACCTTATATATATATGATACATATATATATGCACAAACGTGCTACAGAAAGATATGAAACATTTTTAGAAGGAACAGGCAGAATCATCTCGGTTTTGAAAGACGGAGACACAAGCATGACCGAGGCATCCACAGGCAGCCAACTTTTTGTAATTACCGTCCTCGTTATGCTACCACCAATGTCATTAAGTGTCATTAGGTTTAATTTGGTTCCCTAGGTCTTCCTGATTAATTGAATTACCCAATTAAGCAGGCCACAATTAAAAGGAAGATATTGTCATAAAAGCCTTAATTGTCCAACTTTTTTCCTGTTGAGCAGCTCTGAGTGTTCAATATGCCATTAAGAAACCCATCATTCAGCTTCCTCAGCAGTGAGATTTGGTTTTTTCCTCTTTTTTTTTGGTGTCATTAGTATCCATTTGCTGTGAGCTTCATTTCATCCAGCTCCAACACTGAGTGGGCATTTTGTTTCACAGACTCCATGCACAAGTTTACTTTGCAGAGCTATAGACCAGAGTAGGTGGTGTTTAGCAGATGGAGCTTTTCATAGAAGGTGACTGGTAAAGAAAAAAAAAAACCAAAACACAAACCCTGTACAATATTTTGTTACTGTATAAAGAAAAGCCAGATTTTGCAAATACTTGGCCACATGCTTTCCTTTAACCATACAGACAGTGCCAAGCTTCATTTGGGTAAATATATTTTTGCATGTTGGCGATGCTTAAGTGACAGCTCATTTCTCTCTTCTCCTTCATGCCCATAAATGTCAGTCCCCAGTGATCCAGACAGGAAACAAATCCCAAATAAGAATTCCTCCATGATCCATATGAGGTGTTTGTGATGCAGAGCTCTTCCTGGTCCCCTCTGCAGTGCAGTCACACCAGGGTTGTCCCAGCTTGAGGGAGAGGATGCAGTGGGAAGAGCAGCCAGTGACAGGGAGCAGAGGCTGCCAGTGCTGGCCCCAGGATATGTGAAATGTCATCACTCTCTGAGCTCTCGGATTTTGGTGAAAAAAACCCATGGGACAAGAGATCTGGAGGCACCACAGCTATTCATACTGCTTTGGCCAGCAATCTGGGCCTGCTGAGGGTACACTGTTTGCTGGATACATGCAAAAAACAAAGGCCACATTTGCTACCTTATTATTTCACCAAAATTGAAAAGATCAGGCCAGGGGATAATATTACCCTTTTAGAAGAAAAAACAAAATGAACACCTATTCCCTCCAATCTAAGGCTAAGAAAATTTTCATCAGATCTTTGGGTAGTCCTCCAGAAAAAATATGAAATGAAAATGTGGTGCCTTCTTTAAACAGCAGCTTTTCTCCTTTATGTATCACACCCCTCCTGAGAAAAATGGATCCCAAGGGGAAAAAAAAAGAAAAAAAAAAATTAAAAATTTTTTCAGGTAGGATTGAAACTGTGGTCTGAGGGAGTTTCATTGATGGGTTATTGATGAACATGTAGTTATAGGGACTTAAAACATTATTCCTTCAGATTTAGGATAACAGATTCCAACCCAGCACTCCAAGTGCTGAACATCTGATTTATACTGTCAGCTCACAGCAGTGCTAAAGTGGTCCTGGATCTCAGCTGGCCAGATGCTGCAGAGACAGCTCGTCACAGCAAAAAGCAGCCAGCGCTGGCACTCCCAGGCTTTTGGACCTCGCTCAGGGTAAGGCACGGGGAGACACAGCAGCTGCATTCCAGGCTCACAGAGGCTGCACAGCAGCAGCAGGCCCTGTGCCTGCAAGAAACACTAGAAATACAAGAAATGCTGGCTCTCTGAGTCAGAAGCAACCAGTGCTGAGTTCTTGGCATGTCCTGCTGGTACCGTTTTGGGTGCCTGTATCAAATGTTCATCACAATCTTAACAGGCAACTTCAGAGACCCATATGGACATAGTTTTCATTCAAACAAAGGGTTAGGAGAGCAGATAGACCTCAGACCAATATGTGCCTTTATGTTCTGGTGGGAATTTTCCTTGGTGTGTGCATAGGAAAGCAGGTGCTGGTTCTGACAAACCCCCGTCTTGTCTGGGCTGCAGCCACTTCCAATTTCTGCATGTCCCTCTAGCAGTTCTCCTCCATGCTAAAAAAAAAGGCTGCTGTAACCTTGCTCCCAGTTAGTTAAAACTCTCTCTAGTCCCTCTTCGAAGCTCAGGCTCACAAAGACACAGAAGATCCCTGTTTTTTAGAGAGAAGTGCAGTGAGAGGAGACATTGACCTGCTCCCAGTGAGCCACCCTACCTGAAGGGCTGCTTTCACCAACACAGGCAGCTTTTCCCTCCTCTCCCTTGAAACCTCAAGATGGGAACCCATAAGAAAACCTGTGTGTGGCTCCTAACTCTCTCCTGAAGTCTTATAAATTATACAGCTAGGAATTTATACATTAGAAATTACTAACCCCTCCTCGCAGGCTGCAACTCTTGCCCGAATTAACACACATCTAAGTGCAGGAAGTGAAATTCAGACCTAAAAGAAGGAAGTACAGTGCCCCATCACCAAAAGACTAATAACTTAAGTAAAGCCCACAAAGACTGGATCTCTGATGGGATTATCGTGGGGCACAACGGCTTTCTGCAAACAACATCCCCCTCACAGGCCCCAGGAAGCTGGAGAAGGGAAGAGTGTGCAGAAACAAGGAGATGACTCAGATTCAGAGGGAGCTCTGGCTCCCTACAGAGCTGGTTGCAGGCACATCAAACCCACATCCACAGCAAAACCCCTCATCCACCAGGCAACTGTGGACAGGTGCTGCCAAGCTCCAGATGTTTCCCATTAGCATTGGCTCAGGTGTTTGGGGTGGTTATAAAAGCTCCAGGGGAGAAGAAGGGCTCTCTGGGGCATATCTGGTAATTCCTCAGGGTACCCTCTGCTTTTACAGCTGTATGTACCATGGGGTTTTTTTCTCTGGTTGAGAAATTTAAGGTAGAAAAGGGTGAGGGGAGCATTGGTGTGTGTTGTTCTTTAGGATGGGATGGCTTTGTTTCTCTGTGTGATGAGAACAGTGAATGAAATATTGGTGGATGGAGGAGTTCTTTTGGAGCTATACTGGGAAAAGTAGTGGCTTCTGAGTCGTATCTGACTTGGATCAATAAGACAAAAGGCAAAACCTGTTGTTTCATGAGCAGTAGCTGAATGGGTTTGTACTTAGTAATTCTGGGGTACTCTTTGTTACCTAAGGCAGTCTAATGACACCCATGAGTGATTAGGGCTTCCATGTCTGAGGGTTTGGGGTGGGGGAGTGCAGTCAGCAGAACTGATGTCCTTGATGAAGCAAGGAAAAAGGTAGTTAACGTGTGTAAAAACACTGTCTTCCTCTTCCTCTGCCCTTCTCCCTCTTACAAAGCAGGCCAGTGTCAGCTATACCTGCTGTGTCTCATTGTGGTGACATGGGTGACTGGGACAACAGTGACGAATTTGTTCAGCGGCTGGATTTTTCCAGTTGTGGTGAAGAGAGTGAAGACAGAAGCGTGAATGAGGAGGACTCTCTGTGCTTGACCCCTCCCAGGAGGTCTGAGTTCCAGAAGTGGCAAGAGAGTAGTCCTCTGCCAGCAACCCCCCCTCAGAGAAAGTTTAGTGAGATTTTCCTGAGCAGGACAAAAGCCTGGATGAGTCCCACCCTGAAGGCTTCCCCAGCCATGAACAAGACCTGGGGCAGAGCTGAGACACCACTGCACATCACCTGGAAAAAGCTGCAGCTGTGTGACACCCCCCACACTCCCAAGGTAATGGCACGTATCAACTCTCTGCCTGAGCACTCAACGTCTCTGGTGTTGCTGTGGCATCACTGTGTGGATGGTGAGGGGATCTGTTTCCAGCTCTGTGGAAAGCTTTTCTTGTTATTGTTGAGAGCTTGTACTCTTCCCTTAGAAAACTAGACCATGAGCTAAGGAAGGATTGTTCTATGGGTGTGAGTAGAAACCTGTGTGTGGGAGCAACTGCCTTGACTCTTTTAAAGATGCTGTTAAAACCAATTAGCTGGTATTGAGTCAGTCTGACTTAGAAAGCCCCAAGCAACCATGTGCTTTGGCTGTCCCTGTGCACTTCACACTCTGCTTAGAGAAGTGGATGTCTGTAGCATCTCTGTAGGAGATAAATGCGTCTCCCTTCAGGAAGCTCATCATTCCAGAGGGAGCTTGGAGATAGGCAGCTGCCCTTACTGCTCTGTTCAGCACATTTGTTTGCAAGTGGGCTTTCTCTTGAAAGCTGGAAATGTTGTTGTGGCTGGGATACACTTTGTGGCAAGTCTGGATTACTTATCTACAGAGCTAGTTTCTTAGGAGAATGATCCCAGCCTTTATTTCCTGTGAAACTTCTTGCATGGAATATAATACAACTCATTTTTTTCTCTTCTGTAATCACAGATGGAGTCTTAGCACCAGCTTCTCTGTTCCTAGGTAATGTCTAGTGTGTGCACTGGCTCCTTGCCATCAAGACTTGTTCCTCTTGGTCCTTCTCTCAGTATTTCTGCTCTACTGATGGACTGGTTGCTCCTTTGCTTAAGTGATAGCTCAGAATATCAGTCCTTTTAATACTTCTGAGCTAGGGTTTGACTTCTGTCCTCCTGCAGAAACCTGATTATGTGGAGAAAAGGATGATCCTCTGGCCCTCTAGGATCAACTATGTGGCAGTATTTGCTGAGGTGTGGCCTGCCGCTCCCTAGGGAGGAGCAGCTCTAAATGGCATCACTCCAAGAATTTCCTGCAGTGACCCTTTATAGAAAAGTCTCCCTAAATCTCACCTTAACTTACATGAGAGGTTGTCTTGGTTTTGGCTGGAGTTAATTTTCTCCCTGGTAACTGGTGCTGGGCTGTGTTTTTTTTATTTAATATGAGAACAGTGTTGCTAACGCACTGATGTTTCAGTTGTTGCTAAGTAGTGCTTACCCAAAGTCAAGGACCTTTCAGTTTCCCATGCTCTCTGCCAGTGAGCAGAAGCACAAGAAGCTGTGTGGACAGCTGCCAGGAACTAGCCAAAGGATATTTCATACCACAGAATGTTGTGCTCAATGTATAAATGGGGGGGAATTAGCCAGGAGGGACCGATCAGTGCTCAGGGATGGGCTGGCCATTGGTCAGTGGGTGGTGAGCGAGTGTATTGTGCATCTATCCTGGGTTTTATTTGTCTCTTTTTGTTGCCACTTTTCATTGCAATGATAATAATAATTATTATATTTTAATAATTAAACTGTTCTTTTCTCAGTCCACAGGTTTTACCTACTTCCCCCCCCCACCCCTGGCCTCATTTCTCCTCCTTATCCCACTGGGGGAAGGGCTGGGGTCAGGAGCAAAGGGCTCACAAGCAAAGGCTTAGTTGCTGGCTGGAGTTAAACCACAAGGAAGGTCTAGAATCTTTTCCAGGCTGCTGGTAGTGGAAGGGTGCTTTCAGTGTGTGCTCTTGTGTAGCTAATATGTTGGCTGGATGCTTCAAGACACGCTGCTTAGTAGTTTGTCACCTTGTAGCTCGTGAGCAGCAATTGCACAAAATCAACAATTTCTTTTCCTTTGCTGGGAGAAAGGTCTTGGTTTCTAAGCATGCTGCAAAAGATGGGCTCTAAAGGGCCCAAAATCTTATCCACAAGGCTGGGAGCATTGATCTTGGAACATTTCAAGGTGATAGAAAGGGTAAGAGAGCAGAGCCACATCTAACTGCAGACAGATGAGCACCAGAGCCCCAGCTGGGATGTGTGGCAGGAGGCAGATGATTGCATTTTGTAGGTTTGCTCAATCCTGGAACAGGTTGCTAGAGCTGGCTGTGGTAGCTGCCCTACACTGCATGGCAGCAGCTACTCTTAGATGATGTTACAGGGAGACAAGTCTGCTGGATTGTGAAATAAAAAAGAAGCCCCTGTAGAGCAGACAGGAATTGCATGTGTGCACACATCAACAGGCTGGAATGGTATTTGAGATCCCTTCCTTGGCTTGTGGTTAGACTAGAACACAGCCACAATCCTACACAGCTTTTGGGCTGCTGAGTAAATTGGGCTTAGATGTCTACTGCTTTTAATTCAGCCAGAAGCAGGACTTTCCCATTCAGGAGCAATGAGATGCAGAGCTTGAGAAAGAGATCAAGAGTCATTTTCAGGGTCATAGTAAACCAGGAGCAAGATTTTTCAGCACAATACAGAAATAAGGGAATTTCCCAGAAGTAGCTATATCCATGAGTGCAGCACCAGTTAAGTGGATGTAGGATACTGCATGCAGCTCTAGTTTTTTTATCTTCAGGAACTTTCATTGAGAGAAAAGAGCAACTCTAGATGTGAGTGAAGATGTGACTCTGGGACTATAAGAGTGAGAGTGCTGCTGGATTGGAAAGATATAGGAGTACCTTCATTTTCAAAGGGGAGAGTTCTGGGTTCTTGAAGGACTTTTAAAATTAGAGGAAACCAGTATATTAAAAAAACCTCTAGAGCTAATATTGCTCTCTTGAAGCTGAAACAAGTCAAAACAAACTTATATTTTTGTAAAGCTGATGGTTACTGAAGAGGTTAAGTCAGAGCGAGTAGATTTTTGTCTCCAACTCAAGAGTGGTGTGTGCTTCTCTGAAGGTTTAGGAATAGTAGGTGGAACCAAGTGGTCTGTCTTCTGTGGGAAGCTGAAGTATAGAAGATGCAGAGGTTCCTTCTGAACTTAAATTTCTGAAACTTTGGTTTTTACTCATGAGGAGAAATGGTTTTTGGTTGATTTGCCAGTAGCTATATTAAAAATATTTCTACCAATGCACCCTATTCTAATTGTGCTGGGGAACCACAAGGAAACTTGGGTGGTGTTCCAGCTCACCTCCTGACAAACCTGTTCAGACCTAACTGATGCAACAGTCCATGCCTGACAGAACTAGGTCTTCCATGTTAATACAACATACGATGCAATTTCTGGGTCTCTGTAGGTGGGAAAGAGGAGCAGCTGGTGCATCTTGAGGACTGTGCTTGCCAAAATGGCTCTGCAGGCCTCACCCAACTGAGCAGGGAATAGAATTTGAAAGCACTTAACAAAGAATGAAATGCTTTGTGGAAGAAGAAAACCATCAGGAGTAAACTAGGGACACAGGGATGTAGGAGTCAGCTGTCCCAAGGAAGGGAACTGAGTTCTCTGAGGAGAACAGAAATTCTATTCTGACATAGCAGACACAAAAACATTTTGCTGTTTATTTTCCACATTTCTTTTCCTTTCTCAACACAGAGCCTGTTATCGAAGACAGCTTTTCCTTCAGCTGGGACAAAGGTCCCAGCCAAAGGCTTCCGCCAGCCGAGATACGTTCCTGGTGCTGACTCAGATGACTCTACCCAAGCTTCTCTTGTCAACATTAATCCCTTTACACCGGAGTCGTATCGACAAATGCTCTTTCTTCCTAATGGCAAGAGGAAGACCAGAGGAGAACTGTAAGTGAGCTCATCTTAAATAGCAGACTGGAAGCAGACTGTTTGAAGGAGATAAGTAATGGAGACATTCAGTATCTGTACTTATTTACTAACAATGAATCATTCACTTCTGTAGTATTCATTGGTGCAGAGCAAACATTACTAGACGTGTAAAGGTAAGAGAAATAATAAATAAAAATCAATCACTTCCTTCGTTCAGGAATGGAAGTGGAGGATCAACAGCTAAACCTCGGTGCTATGGCTGTAGCTCTGTAGCTTCACCAATAATAGGGTGGCCAGGAGAATGATGCCTCTGGACAATGCCACTCTGTCCTGTGGGCAGTACTGAAGTTGCTTTGTGAAGGCTTTCTAAGTGGAAACA
Source organism: Empidonax traillii (assembly GCF_003031625.1). Lineage (NCBI taxonomy): Eukaryota > Metazoa > Chordata > Aves > Passeriformes > Tyrannidae > Empidonax > Empidonax traillii. Next base: position 2,478,034 of record NW_020955277.1, read on the forward strand.
AAGATTTCCTAACCTAGGACTGCAGTCTTTAGGGCTTCAGCTGAAAACTAGAGTGTTAACTCTCTATAAACACATTTTTAAGCTGCGAAGCAAGTTTGGAGGTTTTTTTGAAAGATATTTTTATTTCAAATCTAAGTTGAATTGCTTCACTGAAATGGTAACACCAGACTTTCCTAAACTTCTGTTGTAGGAAGGATCCTTATCCAAGAAGCCAGATTAAACAGGAGCTACCTACACAGGTGAGTGTCTCTATATTTCCCTCCCACAGAGCAGATAAGATGCTAGTAAAGACTTGGTGTTTATACTTGGTGGTGATTTATACTTAAGAGTATAAATCATGGCATCATGCCAGAGGATGAATCCTTATGACAGAATCATTCCAAGCTGAATGTTTTGTTAACATTTGTTTGAGATGACAAACCTGGGAGTGGTTCCTATCTCTAAAGGAAACTTCTACTACAGCAGATCTGGAACTTTGACAAGTAATACTATAAAACTCACTGATTTTGGTCAGGAGGTCTTCCTGGGAAATAGAATTTGGGATTCTCAGAGGGAACTGTATTACTAAACTACTGAGTTAGCATAAATAGGGATTGTACCTTTGTGGTTCAGAAAACAGGTATGTTGCTGTTCCTGTGAATTGGTGTACTGAGCATCTTTGGATGTTAATGGAATACAGCTTCTATACTGCAAATAACATATGGACCTGCACTGCAAAACCACAAAGACTGAGCTGTGGATAAGTCCTGAGGGCACAGTCTGAGTTGCAGCAGTACTGATGGCAAATGTCTGAAGCAAGGTGGCAAATTCTGTGCTCTGTGGGAAAATGTCCAGCTGAGGGGTGTCTGTGTGCCTTGGGGTCCAAGGGAAGGCCCCACCACACCTTAAATAGCTCCAGGACAGCAAGCCCTATCTTAGAGCTCCAAACAGAGTCCTCTTGCTGTTGCTGACTGCTGTACTTTGCTGGCAAATCTCAGCTTTAGCCTTGGTGGGAGGCCCCATCTACTCCCAGCTGTGATGGCGGAGGTGGACAGTGGTGTGGGAGCCCATATCCCACAGTCTTCTTCCTCCTTCCCAGTTTTATCTGAGGGCATGCTACTTATCCAGCTGGCTTTTGGAGAGCAGGCCAAGCCTCAACTAAATATCTTCATTTAGATGAGATAAAAATCTCAATTTTCCTGAGCAGCCCCTTGAAGGCAATGTCTTGACTTAACGCAAGTCTGTAGTTGTGAGTCAGGCTTACAGAAGAATAACGGTACCCTCTAGCCGAGCAGACTGGTATTGCAGGAAAACTGGTCTCCATGGAAAAACTACACCTGCAGAGGCACTCTGCTACCAGGCAACATCCGGGGCTGCCCCAATTATTATGTTCCCTAGAAGAAAGCCTTAAGTAGCTTGTGATTTACTGAAATATTACTCTGCTCGAGTGCTGATTAGATTATGTAACGTAGATATAAAATTGTGTACTATGAGGTATCTTTATTCCCAAACTTTTTAAGATGGTGTAAAATACAGCTCTCTTATGAAATGCAACCTGTTGTGAAGGGCTGCTGTTTCATGTGAGCCACATCTTGCTGGCTGTGAGGACCAACTCTTGCCCCCTCCTCTTTAAGGTCATATACCACAAACCACAACAATCACAGCAGTGGTTTCTGTGGAAACCACTGTGCCACATGAGCTGCTTCCCTGTGAGGGATGCAGGAGCATAGAGAAAAATCACTTAGTCCACTCTCTTGTTGTTCACTTCACGCTCCGCTGCTTATCTGTTCTTTACTCATCTACCCTGCCAGTAGGCATCACTCTGCAAGCGGAACCAGCAGCTCCTATTTCCCTAGTGGCCATTATTGTAGCAATAATGATGTTCCAACTGTTCTGCAGGCTTTCAACCCTTTGTGGAAAAGTGTCTCCGGGTGAGAAATCAGTGGGAATACAAACAAATACACAGAGAGCTGCTAATCTGCCATTAGTCAACAGCTGGTGCTTCAAACTTGAAGAGCCTGAACTGATGCAGAATGGCCTTGCTGCAGGCAACCTCAGCTGCCAGAGTACACCAGCTCTGGAGCCACTTGAAGCCAACATTCAGGCCATGAAGCTTCTCTCTTGTACTCAAAATAGGCAATAACTCTTTCTTAAACACAAATTCAGTACATGGGTCAGGCTAATTCAGAGGTACTGGATTTCTACCTATCAAAGCTGGTAACAGGTCTTCTCAAGCCTTGTCTTTAGGCCAATTACTTCAGTATTTTGTTGTTGCCTGCTGTTCTTCTCTGACTGATTCCATCAGTTACAGGTCTAGAAACTGGTCTGGGCTGCCAAGAGAGGGGATGGGATGGCAGTAACCCAAGAAGGCTTAGGCACATACACCAAACTAGACTAAAATTGTCTTTAGCTGCAGTTTCTACCTCTATGGCTAGCAAGTCATGATTTTATAAAAACTAAAGCAAACACAACCCCACAATTTGGCCTTTGGTAGGTGGTCAGAAAAAACACTATGGTTGAGTGAAAGGTAGTATTTCAACAAGAACAGGCAGTGCACCTGCACACATGCCTGTGTGCATCCAGAATGGGAGAGAGAGAGACATGGGTAGTCTGAGAGCAAGTGCTACACACCTCTAAAAACATAAGATATTATTTTTTAAACCTTTGTTTAAATCTTTCAGCTCAAACTTGTCTTTGCTGTTTTTGTGACCTTTTAGAGATATCCTCTGAAAGAAAGCAATATGGTTTCCCGCTACAAGAAGGAGTTCCTGGAATTAGAAAAAATTGGTGTGGGAGAATTTGGCTCTGTCTACAAGTGCATCAAACGCCTTGATGGATGTGTTTATGCCATCAAACGCTCCAAAAGGCCTCTGTCAGGATCCTCGGATGAGTGAGTTTGCTGGCTAGAAACTGCCAGTGGAAATGATGGGCATGTTCTTGAGAGGTGTGATGGGGAAGGAGGGAGTGTGGATCTCAAGGTGTCTGAGGGATGGCATGAGCAAAAATTGGCTGCTGTTGCACTTCCAAGTAACAGTTAGAAGAGATGGGGAAGATAGCACTGTACAGATAGTGATATAAATGTCTAAGAAAGGAAGAAGTCCTATGCATTGCAAAGTGAGATGATGCCTTACCTGAGCTCCTTGGGTCCATTCAGATATTTTCTGTAAAGTAATAACTGTCAAATCATTTGTTTGTGGTATGTCCTTGCCCTGCTGAATGGCCAGCATTGCTCACGTCTGTATTGACCAGCTCATGGTGTCCTGCATGCTAAAGCAAAGTCTTTGAAGTTGTTGCTGCTTTTGCCTCTTCAACAAAAGACTTGCTCAGTGATTATTTGGACAGCTGCTCAGCACAGTTGAGCAAGGGCAGGTTTTTCTTCAGCAGCTGTGAGAGTCTGTCTGTTAAAACTCAAGAGAAAGTCCTGATCATCTCTGCTCCCCCTTTCTCAAGCCAGGCGGCAATCTGGGCTCTCAAACAGACTCTGTCACTCTGTAACCTCTGCTCTTTCTGTGTGTGCTTCTCTAGGCAGCTGGCACTGCGTGAGGTTTATGCTCATGCTGTCCTTGGACACCACCCCCATGTTGTGCGCTACTACTCGGCCTGGGCAGAGGATGACCACATGATTATCCAAAATGAGCACTGCAATGGTAAGAGCTGGGACAGTGTCAAGGGTCGAGATCTCAGGATGGGTGCAGTTGTCCCCTTAAATATGGGGCACTTTGGTTTACAACAAAGCAAACAGCACCGGGGCTACATATCCATGGAGAATCCAGTAAGGGCTCATAAGATCTAGATGAAGCTCTGAATGGTGCCAGTGTATTAGAAGATGTGAAGATCCTCTAATTTCTGGAACTTTAAAACTGTTTCTCTGTGTTGGCTGGCCTGCAGAAGCATTTCCTGTGCTGATGCTTAGAGCTGTGCCTGGGACTGTCCAGGTAACATCTGATCTAAGTGACTCAAGAGCAGGTAACTTAAAGGCCACGTACCTTGGCAACAAACTCATCTTAATGAAAGTGGATAACGATTGGAAAAGTGGCTACCTGGTTGAGAGGAAGGTACCTTGCATCTTGGCTAGAAGAAAAGGGTTGACAGCTGCAGAGGAATGGAGTAAATAATGAGGCAAAGTGTAAATGGGGTGCTGCAGGCAGGTTGGTGCGCTCTTACTTGAGTTTGCCCTTGGTCACAGCACTGTTTGAGAGAAATCTGAAAGGACCCATCTGGCTACCAGAGGAGCTAAAGGCAAATATGTAATGCTCATCTTTCAGCTGCACCTGCAGTCCTGGGGCTCAGTGAAGAGCGGGGATAGCTTTTGGAGTAAGGGTGGAGGGAACCATGAAATATAGTGCTTGTTGCTGCGGCATTGACATTATTACTCATCCACTAGAACACAAGTATCTGAGGCTAAAGGAGAAGTGGTGAAAAGTAGGCTGATGGAGAGAGAAGCCATGGTATTTGCTAGTGCTAAAATAGCCAGAGTGCCTCAATGGGGACCCACAAAACTGTGCCTGTGTCAAATGTTACATTTTTCAAAGTCTGCTGGTGGGAATTTAATTTCCTTGCTTCACCATTCATATACCTGCCTTCTGCTTGTTCACTTTGAAGCACCATCAGTGTCGCTACCAGGCCAGCCCTCCTGGTGCTGTGGGTAGAACTGCAGTTGCTCATTCTTTGCTGAGCAGGAGGTAGAGCATTCTGAGGCAATTGGAAGGCTGAAGCCAAACGGTGACGTCCAGGTTTGATCACCAGAGCACATATAGAGCATATATTAGCTGGTCTGGTTGGGGTTTGCCAGTGCATCCTTGCAAGCCTGTCAGTGTTCTGGGCAGCAGTTTCTACTGAGCTATTAAAAACATGCTGCTCTATAAAACCTTTGTGAGGTCTCAAACTGCCTGTTTTCACCTAGGTGGGAGTCTCCAAGATGTTCTGTTGGAAAATGCAAAGCTTGGGCAGTATCTCCTAGAAGCAGAGCTGAAGGAAATGCTGTTACAAGTCTCCATGGGGCTAAAATACATCCATAACTCTGGCCTTGTGCATCTGGATATCAAACCTAGTAAGTATAGTGCACTCCTTTGTGGAGGGTCTTGCTCTTGACCCTTCAGGGGTAAGATCTGTAATAGATCCTTCTGATTGGACCTATCATAATGCTTCAAAGGAAAGGAAAGAAGACTTACCCTAAAAGGTGAATGTCTTGTGGTTTGTGTGGGGTTTTTTGGGGTGGTGTTTTTTTTTGTTTGTTTGTTTTTTTGCTGGTTTTTGTTGTTTGGTGGTTTTGTTGTTGTGGTTATTTATTTATTTTATTTGTGCCACTACTACTGCTCTAAAAGTGCTTCTCTGGTAGTTGGCAGCATTTTTACTTTTGTCTTGTGATCTCTGTAATCCTGGCTCATGGGAATCACCTTCATACCAGCAGAGCAAGTAGGGCTGCTAATGAAGACAGGGACTTCCTTATTTGCTGCTGCCTCGTTGCACAACACTTGGCTCTTGTATGTGTAGCTACCCTGAGGGATTAAGTTCCAGCAAAAATAGTAACAAGGTTTCCTTTCTGAAGCTGAGGATGGGCACCTCCTGGGCAGTGCTCTCCCAGTCGCATAGTTAATATTCTTATAGTGGAGCTCCTTTTTCCTGCTGAAATCATGCTTTTAGCTTAGAGGGTAGAGGGAGGGGAAGTTGATTTTGCTAGGATATTTTCTGCACAAGATACAGCTGTCTTCTGCCAGCTGTGTTGCTAAATACGTGAGGTGGGCAGAAAACAGACTAACTGATGGGAAACGTGCACAGTTTCTCTGGCTGCAGAGCTTAACTAGTTTGACAGGTGGGATTTTTGCAGAGTTGTCAGGCTGATGCAGTCTGACTACTCATATCGCACTTGCTAAACTTTTCTATCTTGCAGGTAATATCTTCATCTGTCACAAGCTGGCAGTTGCAGGCCCCGCTGGGCAGGAGAGTGACAGTGAAGATGAATTCTCTTCTGGTGTGGTGTATAAGATTGGTAGGTTTTAGCCTACTTTACAACTGGTTTAAGATTAGGGCTGCCCATTATTGCTTGATGTTGCTCTGTCCTGCTGGCTGAAGAGACTCACATACAAAACTGATAGCAAAGTCCTGAATGCCCCAGTTACTTACTGGAATTAATAAGGAGGCAGCTCCTAGAAAACTCATGAGCTTGTTTCCAAACCAAGATTCATGAGTAGGAGCAGACTTGCTTTTTTACTTAGCGCTTTCTTGTTGCTCTTACTGGTGCCTATAAAATGCAGGCTTTTATTGATGGAGAACTACATCAGTTTGCTTCATTACGTTCCAGTTGTTTGTTCTTTGTCCCAGGTGACCTTGGACATGTGACATCAATAACAAACCCTCAGGTGGAGGAAGGAGACAGACGGTTCTTGGCCAATGAGATTTTGCAAGAGGTACCTACAGCTGCTGGCAGGGCAGTGGGAAGAATGGGGTGGGGAGAGACTCAGCTGATATTAAACTGCTGGATATGATTACTGAGGAATATATTCACCCAGAAAGATGCCTTGTCCAATGAACACTGAACAGGTAGTGGGGCAAGGTGAGAGGCACAACACACCTCTTAAACTGACTGCAGTCTTGTCACTGGCCAGTGGAAAAAATGGAAATCTATACTGAACAACCAGCTTGGATGTGTTGATCAGCTCAGGTGTTTAAGTGACAGTATCTGTGCTGCAAGTGGATTTGGGAATGGCTAGGTCAATGCATTAGATGCAATCTTGAGTTGGGCATGGCTAGCTTATTGCCTTGTGGTGAAGGCTGGAGGCACACATCTGTTAGACCATCCTCTAGAATTGCTGCAGTGACCATAAAGTGGGCTGCAAGCTTCTTGTGGCTGGCTGAAAGCCAACGTGCTGTTAGTTACAGTACTACCTGATGTCGATGTTTTTGTCCTAAAGAGAAGAAAGCAGCTCACGAGAATGGTGATGCCAGTGCCAAAAACATACTTGCTTGGCTGTTTCTTCTTGAGCTTGGACCCCAACCCACCTTTGTTTAGTATAGCAAGATGTTTCCTTCCTATAACCTTTTACCTTCTCTCTGCAGCAATACTGCAACCTGCCCAAGGCAGATATCTTTGCCCTGGCACTCACGGTAGCTCTGGCAGCTGGTGCAGCACCGCTGCCTCACAACGGGACCATGTGGCACCACATCCGCAAAGGCAACATCCCATCGATCCCCCAGAACCTTCCCCAGAGCTTTCTTGAGCTCCTTAAGGTGAGGAATTAGTCTTTGACAGAATGGTGGCTTTTGCAGCTGTCACGTGGCAGGAGTGTTAAACTCTGAACTCCTTTGCCTTCTAGCTCATGATCCATCCTGACCCAGTGGAAAGACCTTCTGCCACAGCTCTGACTAAACACCCTGTTCTCCGTCCTTCATGTGGAAAAGCTCTGCAGCTCCAGCAAGAGCTAAATGTGGAGAAATGCAAGACAGCCATGCTGGAAAGGTAGGACTGGCTTGGGCATGAAGAGGAGAAGGCATGGGCATAACTAGTGCTGGTCACTAGCCTTGAGTGTAGGGTGGCAGTGCTGGGAGAACACAACTGCAGAAGTACCCAGGCAGGTCCTGTGCCTGGAGCTGGGAGGATGGTGGGGCTTGCAGCACCCAAGCAGCTGGGCCTCAGTTCTAGCTCTGAGGAGCTGGCTGAAGTTAGAGCAGTGAACTTGTGCATTAATTGCAACCACTGATGATGGAAATATTGATACAGTAAGCAGCCACTGGGCAGATGAAGAATTGATAATGCACTGAGATAGTGGTCTAGCACAGAAGGAAGGGAATACTCAGGTGGTACCAGAACTACAGATATCCTTTTCCCCCTTGTTCCCTCTCACTGCTGTTGGCAATAATGTTTTAGGGTGTTGGGACCTAGGAACTGCCCTACCACCCACTTAGTGCAGCACTCAGCTGGAGAGCAGGTTTTTTTGTGTAGACCGAAGAATGTATTCTCTAGAAGAGCAGCAAAGGAAAAAAGGCAATGGAAAAGAAGCATGTGCCTTTATAAGTTTTGCCATTCACAAATCTCTGAAACAATGGGAGAAAAACTGAGCTAAGGGTTCTTCATGCTGGTGCCAGTGTGTTACTGACCCGATACATAGTTTTCTTTTGGTAAATCTCTAGAGACAGCTACAGTAATCTTCATGTCACCCTCTTGGGTGAAAAGCTGCCCCCCTCCTGCTGGAGTATTACAGTAACCTTCTAGTGCAAGATTGTTCATAGCTTGCTTCTGTAGCTGGTGGGGATTCCTGCATGACCCGGTTTTCTTCCTCTCCTCTTCCTTCCATCTCCCCCCTACAGGGAACTTAAAGCAGCTCGCCTTGCCCAGACCCTCATGAAGGACCAAGCCTTAGGAAGTGCCAAGTTGCAAGAGTCTGAAACCTCTTCTAAGCAGAAGAGCAAGCGCCTGGTGGGAGGGAAGAGCTGTCGCTCATTTAGCTTTACTCTGGGTTACTGAATTTTTGTGTTGTCCAAAAAGCTCTGACTGCTGAAGGGCCCTGTGAAAGCTGAGGGTCTGCATAGACCAATGCCCCATATTATCTCTCCCTATCGTGTTGTTTTTTTTTTTGGTAACCACTTAGCTATGCTGAGACATTGGCTGAGGGAAGAATGACTGGTTTACAGGTGTTGGATTAGGGAATTTAAGATTATTGTCGCTAGTCTTTTAACTGTTACATTTCTTGTGTAATTGGTCTTGATACAGACTATCTGCCATACAAGGGAAAGGATGGCATTTTCTCTCCTTACTTCCCTCTTTCTTTAGTTAGGCCCTGTTATTGATGGTTTTGTGGACCTAATGCTCTGGCTGAGTGTATCTTTAAGAGGGGCAATAGTGGCTGTACCTGAAGACAGCATCTGCAGCAGGGCCCTTCTAGGAGTGAGTAGGTAGAGACTATGGCTATGTTAACTACACATCAGGAGTCAGACTGGTTACATAGCAGTCCTGGTGGACTTGGGATGCAACTGGAATGGCATTTCACTGATGGGGGACAAAGAGTAAAAGGAAACACTGAGTTAAGGAGTGAAAGCTGAAGAAAAACTTTCCTTCCCTCAGCTTTCAGCAACAAAATTCCTCTAGCTGAGTAAGCTTTTGCAGACTTAGTCCCTGATGCCTGACTTACTTTCTGTCGATCGGCAAGGACTCCTTGGTTGGGGTGTTGGTTGGGGGGTGACTGTGGTGTGCTGTTAGCTGGGTTTGGTACCCACTTCTGTTCCAGTATCTCACACTTGGTGCAGCTGCCTGCCTTCAAACTGCACCCTTTCGGCAAAGATGAGGGGTAAGGGCTTTTCCAGGTTTTTGGAGTTGCCCATGTAACTTGTGGTACGTATTTCATATTTATTAGACCTCACACTACGCCACCGTCTCCCTCCCCGCCAAATGTATTTTTGTGGGTCCTGGTCGGCTGTGTCCTGGTTGGACAGAGCGCTGCACTGTTACGAGGGAGAGTGTAAACTTGGTAACTCGCTTATTTGCAGTTTTTTACTGAAATCTGTTTTTATGATGCTGGCTTTTAACTGTAAGATCCTATATTTTCAGAACTGAAACGTGCAAATAAACATTTTATGTTATTTTTTTTAACCGATGATGGAGTGACTCCTTTTGTTTTTTCCCTCCTCCCCCGCCACCCGAGAGCTCCCGGTCCCCCGTGGGCCGAGGCGGGTGAACGCAGCAGTCGCTGCCCGTGGCCGCTCCAGCGCCTGTCCCCCCGGGATGGGGCGGGTTTCCGCCCGGAACCTCCCGTCGGTCCCTTTCCTGTTCCGGGCGCGGCGGCGGCGGGAGAGGTGCGGAGGGCGCGGGGTCGGGCGGCGGGAGCGGGCCGGGCCGGGGCTCCCTCGGGCGCTGCTTCAGCCCTGCTTTTCCCTCCGCAGGCTCGCCGGAGAAGGCATGTGGCGGCGACCGGCGTGGCAGGTACGGCCGTGCGGGGCGTGGGGCGGCCCCGGGGTCGCGCCGCGGCCTCCGTGGGGAAGCACTGGGATCCCGTGTGCCCGCCGCGCCCGGGGCGGGGAAGGGCCGGCGGGAGGAGGAGGAGAAGAAGGAGATCCCTCCGCTCTCGTCTGTCCAGCAGTGACTCTGTGGGCACGGCAGCAGCCCGGGAAGGGCAGGGGCAGGAATAGCGCCGGGGCCGCTCGCCCAGCCTGGCCGGGGCTGCAGCCCGTGAAGATGCTCTTGTTTGCGCTCGTATTTCAGGGAGGCGAATGCCGGGCCTTGGTTACTGAGCTGCCGGGAAAATGGTGAACTGGAAGATCTGCCTTGTGTGTGGAACGAGAGTGAGATGGTTTGCGTGTGTGTTAGAGAGGAACACATACGCACCAGAGAGCTTCTGGTTTGCAAATTGCGTTTCCTCTGGTTTAGCTCCCCTGCTCACATCCTACAGGAAATGAGCTTTCTTCCCAGTTCCTGCACATGGACCTTTTGCAGGAGTGCTCCTGGACTTTTGTTTTCCCTTCCTTTCCTCTAGGACGGGATATTTGCTGACATTAAGGCAGTTCCTTTACTCTTTTCCCCACTTTTGTTTAGTTGCAGCGCTGGGGTTTTTGTGTCCTTGATTTGCTCTCTGCTCAGGAGTGTGGATTGTCAGTGCATCCTACCGCTCATGGCAGCAGATGGATGTACAAGTGGGCATGTCTTGTTAATCTCTGAAGTAAAGCAGAAAATTGATGCGACTATCAAAACTGGTTTTCTTTCTGAAAACCAAAAGAACTGAAAACCCACTCTGCTTCAACCCTTTCTTTTCTGATTTATGTATTACAGAATAACAGTAGTTACTGCAGGTCCTAAAAATAGTTTCTGGAGATGTACCTGTGGACCTCTCTTTCTCCTAGGCAGCTTTTTAATGGTGCTTTAACCAGATGTTCTTTGGATAATCCCACTGGCTTCATTTAGCTGAATGGATTTATTTTCTCAGTCCCTCCATCAGTTACAGGGAAAAGAACATACTTGCAGAACCTCCATAAGTGTTCAGAAAATGAGGCGTCAGGGCTTCTGAATGCTGTTCATACTTTATGTCCTGGAAGCTAACATGTGTTTGTTCCCTCAGGTGTTTCACCAGTTTGTGAGACATGAGTCTGATACAGTTGCCCCTTTGGTACTGGAAAGATGTAAGTAGCTCCTGAGGTGCAACTTACTGTTACTTGTTGTGTTTATCTCGGTTTTTAGAACCTCTGAAATATGGTGGGAGAGAAACAGGTTGGTGTGGTAGCCCTCAGTGTGGTAACTAAGAATGTGTTGTTTCAAAGGCACAGGCTCGAGTAGCTTCCTGTCTGGTCTTTGTGAAGCCAAGCAGCACTTTAGAGGGGACAAGGGAAAAACCCTGACATAGAGTACCACCTGTAAAAGGCAGGTAGTTGTACTTCATCAGTGGCAGTGAATTGGGCCTGCTGTTGTGATTTCTAACACCTGCCTTTAGGTGTCTAATGTCCTTGTTTCCGAGATGCTTCTGCGCCTGGGGGACTTGTTTGGGGGCTGCTGCCCCACTGTGATTTCCTCCAGGTGTACACTTCAGACTTCACTCTTCAGTTCACAGGGTTTTGCAAGAGTGATCCTTCCCTGACCTCCTCCAGCTGTCCTTGAACACGCAGAAGGGATAAACTGTGTCTGCCTAGGCCTGATACTTGTGTCAAAACTAGTCACCCTCTAATTCAGAGGATGGAGTATAATAATGCAACTATATTATTTTAAAGTCACTGTTTTAAGAAAAAAAAAAACAAAACAACACAACAATGCAATGCTGTTGTTTTATCATAATGGAACAAATAAAAGTCCAGACAAGTAAAAGCAAAATAGTCTCGTGACTCAAGGATATGTCTGTGGAAAATGATGATAAAGGAACATTTGGCTTTCTAAGTGAGTTATTTAGTGATAATGACAGTACAGGCACAGTAAACCAGCTGCTGGGGGCCTGAATAAGACAAAAGTCACAAGAGCTTGAAAAGTGTTTAGGAGGTGCAGAAAGTTGTGGTTCTAGCCCTTCACAAACGCTGCCAGTTTGTGTCTTGCTGTGATAAGAAGCATCGTAGTTCATCTGTATATATGTTTACTCTCTCTTGTTTCAGCCATGAATCGTGTTCAGTTACTGGGTCGGGTTGGACAGGACCCTATCATGAGGCAAGTGGAAGGAAAAAATCCTGTTACCATATTTTCTCTTGCAACCAATGAGATGTGGCGGACAGGGGATAGTGAAGTAGGACAGGGAGGTGAGTCTGCAGTGAGCAACCTGCTTTTGCTGTGTTCTGAGCTCATGTTTGCATGTTCAGCAGCACCCCTCCTTGTCTCCACGCTGCTGTGTAAACCTCTTGGGTGCAGGAAAGTTCCTCTGGGGTCAGTAGAGATGCTGGTGTGTTTGTGTGTCTCATACTGACCCCCAGCAGCCTGAAGAGAGATCGGCCTGTCAGCCTTCCTCTGGAGAAGAGAGTGTTGAGTAGGCAGTTTGTCACTGTTTGGGTTTGTCAGAGGTGTAGTGGGTTCTCTCCTCTTGTTTGTAATTCAAGAGAGGAGGAAAAAAAAAAAATGCATTTAGTCTTTGTTTCTGTCATCAATCTGAAGATACAGGTGTCTTGTTTTCTGTGACTTCTACTCAATGTGGATCATGGGGAGGGGGGTGGGAAATTATAGTATGAGCACTGTATTCCTGGAAAAATGATCTCTTGATTTGAACTGTGCTTCTGCACAATACTTGCACTTGGACACTGATGTGTGGAACATGGAGTTTTGGAATGAAGTGGTATATTGAGTGCTAGTATGCTTCTGTTTTCAAGTCACTTCTCATAAAAACTAGTTTCTGAGTCTTGTAGCAAAAAGAGAGTTTGGCATCCAACATAGTTATTTTTATGTAACTTAGGTGATGTCAGTCAGAAGACGACGTGGCACAGGATCTCTGTCTTCAGGCCAGGCCTCAGGGATGTTACCTATCAGTATGTGAGGAAGGGGTAAGTGAACAAGAAATGTGGCTGAGGATTTAATGCCTTAATAATTGATTATTTTAATAATTATAGTGACCAGGAGCTATGGTAAGATAGAGGTGCCATAAAATGTCAGCAGACCTGCTACAAATGGCTGTGTACTTAGATTCTGAATTCAACCTTTTCATCAGGAATAACGATGACAAGGAGTAACGAATTCAAACTTAAAGAGGGGAAATTTAGTTAGATGTATAGATGAAATTCTTTATTGTCAGGGTGGTGAGGCACTGGAACAGGTTGCCCAGAGAAGTTGTGGATGCTCCATCACTGCAAGCATTCAAAGCCAGGTTGGATGGGGCTTTGGGCAACCTGGGTTAGTGGAAGGTGTCCCAGCCCATGGCAGGGGGGGTTGGAACTAGATGGGTTGGAAGGGACCTTAAGGACCAAATCATTCTGTGATTCTAGATATAGAGTGGAAAACAGCAGCACAGTTCTCTGACCAGAACTAAATTGTTGTGGTTTTTTTGTTTGTTTGTTTTGTTGTTGTTGTTGTTTTGGTTTGGTTTTTTTTTGTTTTTGTTTTTTCCAGTTCTCGAATTTATGTCGAAGGGAAGATAGACTATGGTGAATATACAGATAAAAACAATGTGAGGCGACAGGCCACAACAATTATAGCAGGTAAGGAGCAACACATCAAGGTTCCCTTTTAAAATAGAGAGGGAGTGGAGGGCCTCTGAAATAGAGCTTGGTTTGTCTATATCCTCAATATTCACACTCAGGGATTTTGAGAGAATGAATAGTTTGTACCAGTAGATTTCCTCTGGCACTGCTTGTGAAGACACAGAGTATACACTTGCATGCTATTGGCATCCTTTGCTCACACAAACCAGTTGATGCAGGAGGCAGACATTGTGTTTTAAGAGTGCTGGTGTGTAGTACTGCAGGTCAGGCAGATTCCTTTTCTAAGCAGAGTTTGTTTAGTAGCTCTGTCTCAGTTTGCTGGAATTTTTTCTTCCTGTTAAAGACTGGAGACTTCACCAGCTTAAAGGACCTCTGTGGATGATTGTTTTATGTGCAGATAACTAGGAGGAGAATTTAGAAACACCTTGTTCTGGTAGCCAGTAGTGACAAGAAGAGCACAAAATGCATAAGGAGTACACTTGTGCCTTGGATAGACACAAGGAACAAGAGAACTAGAAAACTCTTTCCTTGAGCATTTAAATAGTGTGAGCATCCTACATCTTTATTGTAGGTAGAGCTGCTACCTTGTGGCTTTTGAGGGAGGGGTAAATTAGTGGGGTAGTAGAGCAAACATTTCTATTACACAAGTATGTCTAAAAAAGCTAGGACAGAGGAAAAGGAAGGAAAAAGAACAATCATAGTTCTGGATGTTTCTGCAGCCTCTTTAAAACAACAGCAATCAAACTTTCACATGAACAGTTCAGCTTGCGGTTGTGTAAGTTGCTGTTTAAAAGTTAGTGGAGGGAAGAAGAAAGTATCTTTTTTTAAATTTGTATTATCCTAATGGTTTCCGTGTGTTCAAGAGGCCCCATCTCAAGATGGTTTTGAAATTCCTGAGTCTTGATGAAATAGGAGCTTTCTATAGGCTGTTGACGTGGTTGTGCTGACTGAAAAAGGAAATAAGCTGTATCTGATACAGATTATAATCAAAGAATTAAACCATTATTTTAAAATGTGCCTAGTGTCTTTGACTGCTCAGCAGCTTTTCATCGGCTTTAGCACACTGGTTACATATGACCACAATTAATTGTCAGCTTTCAGGGGAACAGAGGGAGAACACTGTTTCGGACCCTCTTTTGTTCTAGTAATTGTTCTGCTCTAAAATATGCAGCTTGTTTTAACACAAATAGGTGGTCTTTGTGTGTGTGAAGGCTTGCAAAACAATCCTCAAGATTTAACTTTTTTATTTCTTTTCAGATAATGTGATTTTTCTGAGTGAGGGCTCTACGAGAGATAAGGTGTGAGGTCATTAGTGCTTGAACCCAGGCCATTTCATTCCTTTGGATTTTCAGTGCTTCATAGTCACTTATATGTCTGTAGTTTCTTTAATAAATAAATAAAATACTTGTTACCTATAGGGTATCTGTGTGTTTTTGTTTTTCCATGTGCTTTCTCTCTGTTATCATTGTTTGGATTACTTTCTTTTTTGTTCTTAAGAGAAAAGGTAATCCAGACAGCTGTATTAATTCTTGAGCTGGTGAATATATAAATGGAAGTTACTGTTTGCATCTTCAGCCATTTTCAAACCTTATATCCTTGGCTGCCTTAATCTCCTCCTGTCTTGTGGGGCCTGACATCCCCTCTCACTGTTGACATCCGTTCTCTGTTCTATGGGTATCATTCCCGTTTTTCCTCCACTAAGCCAGTTAGACAGTGAGTTCAAAGAGCTGTTGGCCTCAACTAGTGCTCAGCTGGAGGCTTTTTTGTCCCGGACCTTGAGAAAGCCTCCTGAGCGCGTGCTTCTGCCCCTCTGCTGATCCCAGTTGATCAAATCAGGTGTTCTCTTTTCAGCAAACCCTGCTTAGGTCTTGGTTGGTATGGCATTTCACACAGGATTACATCAGCATTCCCACCCTTATTAGGGTGCTGTGCCCATTGTTTGCCATCAGGAGGAGCTGGAGGAACGACTGCCTGGTGCGTTAGGAGAGGTGTGTGAGAAATATCCCTAGTCCAGGATTCTAAATGTGGGAGTGGCATTTGTTTAACTTGGTTTTGTTGTCACAAAGAGTGAAAATTATTTAGCATTATTAGTAATAAATTCCACAGCTAAAAGGTGTTTCATTTTATTACATTCCCGTTCTAACACAGCATGATGTGAACAGGGAAAGAAAAATGTTAGAGGTGACAATTTCCTGCCTTCAGAGCTGGTGGGATTTTGTATCTCATCTCTTTCTGAGCTGAATCTCTGCAGCTCTTCCCCCTACAGAATTGAGTATGGTTGTTTTTTTTTTTTTTTTTTGTGCTATCTGTGAGCATTGTCTGTACTAACAAAAACATCTTTCAATTCAGCAGTTATTTCTGGTTGAAGTTAAAGCTTTGACTATTATCTGAGCCCCTGCCACTGGCATAGCAAGGTGTTAGATGTACTGCAAATGCTTAGCTGCTTCAGAGAGTTATCCACAGGAGATTGTGGTATCTTTTTAAATGGGAAGTTCTGACTTTAATTCCCTTAACTACCTGTTTAATCTGAGCCTTTTGTATTGCCGGGAAAATTGTGGTGTTGCGCTTAACACGGCGGTGATCCAAGTACAGCTTGTGTTTGGTCCACACAAATTTTTCCTGCTTGCTGAAAGATGGGGCTTGTCTTGAGCTTTCTAAGAGGCCTTGAGTGAATGTGCTGACTTTCTGTCCATTCAGTGGTCACCTTGTTTGCACTCTGCTGTGGTGGTGGAGTTCAGCACAGCTTATGACAGTGTCTGCTTTGGAGCTTGGAGCTGGCTTTCCACTTCGAACTCAGAGCAGAAGTGGCAGCATGGATTCCCTTTGCCACTCACATGGAGTGGCCAGAACTCCTGCTAATCTCTGCCCCTGGCTCAAGTTGGAGACAGCCAAGCTAGCGCAAGGTATTGGATTAGGTGCCAGCAAAGAAAAATATTTGCTCAAGAACTGAGTTTTCTCGCCTTTCCAGTTCTATTTAAAGTAGCTAGTACACTTTTAAAGGTTGACCTGGTACAAAGGCGACACATACCAACTTTGAGCACACACACTGAAAAGCAGTGCATTATTTTGAGTGTTCATCACAACTTGGAAGTAGGGTAGACTTTCACAAATGATTCTGATCGTTTCTGATCTGTCTATTACTGATAGACTCAGAGCAGAAAGAACCAGTGGCGAAGGCATGTTGTGTGTTCATCTCTTATGTCTGAGTTGCTGCTATTGGGCAGAGTTAATCTGTAACTTAGGTAACTTTGTTTATGAGAAAATACAGTGTGAAATCAGCATTCCTGTAGCATCTGGGGGTCTTTTGGCTTTTCATGGTTAGGTACTCATTCTGTGAGGAAGTGTTACAGAATGGAAGCAGTATCACCTGAGTGAAGTACAGCAATTCTTTGTTTATAATTAGGCAATGAGTATTTTTCCACACTGTCCCCTGGAAAATGCTTGTCTGTTTTAACCTCTTGTGTAAACTTGATTAGGCAAACCCTGAGTGCTTGCACCAACCAGGACATTCGGAAGCGTTTGACCTTAACGAGGAATTTATTTTACGTATCTCTGGAGATGATTGGAAAAGATGAAAAAATAGAGGGGATTTGTTTTTTAAAATGGCAGCATATTCACCAAGTAGTTGGAGCATTTTCTTAGCAGCTCTGAGAGCTATTCTAGTCTGCAATGCAGCTCCATGGCACTCAGTTATTTCTGTCAGCCTGGTGTAAGGTGTAGGAAACAGTCTTCTCCTGTGTTTGTTTCTGTGGCTGGTTGGAGGAAGACACTGTAAACATCGTGCCTGTGTCAGACAGCAAAGAACACTTTCAACTGTGATTCTTATTTACCTGCAGAAATTACTCTGCAGGAATTATGAACCATTAAAAAAAATTTGGGCAAAGAAATAGAGTCGCACCTCACTGAAATAGCCCTCTCGTTAACCCTCCGTGGGTGGGGGAAATTGTGTCTGTTCCCAAACACAGTCACACGTCAGTTAAAGACCAGCAATGCCTGTGGGAGCCTGGTGGAAACCCATGCAGAGGGGCCATGGATTGCGAAGGCAAGAAAGCTAAATTAGTGTTTTGAGAAGCCCCTGGGTACAAGAGCAAGGAATGCTCTGGTAAAGTGGAACTTGTATCAGTGTAACAATTATGTGGGTTTAGTAGTAGGCTGTTTTCAGTACTGGCTATCCCAATTTCATGAGTGTTCATGTCAGAAAAGGAATAAAATGCCAGGATTGTGGGAAGAAAACTTCACTATTCTCAAGCACACCTATTTTTAATTCTGAAGTTTCTGTGGTGGACGCCTTTTTGCCAAGAAGTTGAGCGTGTCTGTATGTACCAACTAAGACTTGATGTCTGTTTATCTTGGCAGGGGTGAGCTTCTCTGCACAGCTGTGTGATTTAGATCTCATTTACACAAGACATTTTCTTTGTTAGTGCACTACCAGGTACTGGGTAGTGCAAGTAATGTGTTTGCACAACACTCAAATAACTTTCACAGGGTTTCTACAGAAACATCCTCTTGTGGGAAATGTGTTAGTGTGTGTGAGATTTTTCTTCTGCTTGGTGCTTTAAGTCCCAGGTAAAAAAAAAAAAATCAGCCCTTTACCATACTTGGCCATTTCACAAAAATCTCTAGCACCTACTGTGACTAAAAATTGATTGCTTGGTCATTCTGTGTGTTCTTAGTCTTAAAGTTTGTGCCCTGCACTCTTTAAGAGGTGCTAAGTTGAATAAACCTTCTCTAACTGTGGCTGTTTTCTATTGCTTTCAGGGATTTTTTTTTTTTTTTTATTGAGAGCTGGCCAGAAACCTGGCAATTGTTATCCTGTGGGCTCTGTTGCTATTTGTTCTTTTCATGCTGGCTGGCTTCTCAAACTGATTTGAACAGAATGGCTGTAGAAAATGGATGGTTTTCTTGATCCTGGTTGTCACAAGTCAGGAAAATGTCACCTGTAAATATTTAATGAGCCTTTGTGCAACTGACCTGATCGAGAACTGAGTAATGATGCAGTTGCAGGAGTCGTGGCTTCTGTAACTTGGATCTGCAAGGAAAAGAGAGCACTTTTCCTCTGCCAGGCTTTGTGTTGTTGCTAGCTTTATTCTTTGATATTTTAAGTAAGTGGTGTTTTTTTGGAGCTCTGCCTTAACAGCCTGCTCCTTCTTAGCTAGCTTGTTTTTCTGTGTAGGTGTGTAGGTTTTTTTGTTTGCTTTTTCTGCGTGGGCTTTCTGCTCCTTGCAGAAAGGGGACAGAATGCTCAGTAAACAAAAGCTGAGCTCTCCTCTCTCCTACCTCTGCTGACAGTACCCCCCCCCCCCCCCCACTTTATCATCTTGTAGATTCTTGGTCAATTCTTGCATTGTTTCCCTGTGCTGGAGAGTGAATTCAAACCCAGTTCAGAAGACTCTGGTGATCAAAGGGTCTTACACAAAAGAAAACATCAAAATGCTCTCAGATTAGCTGGAACTTAATACTACTATCTAAAGAGGAGAGTAATGAAACATGGAGAAACAGCTCTGATTTTCAGCAGGCTAGTAACTATTGAAACCCACAACTTAAAATCCTCCAAGCAACATGGGGAAAAGTTAGGATAGCTGTGTCTGTATCACACTCTTGCTGGCTTTGTGGTGCTTTTCACAGTGCCTGATTTCTGGTGTAGTGTCAATCTGTGAGCATGTTGGACTGCTATCCCATGTATTGTATCAGGACACTGAATAATTAATATTTTCTGGAAAGGATTAATTGCCTCCACTCTTGTCTTATCCTTCTTGGTGCCCTGTATGTGCTGCCTATTCGTAGCAGGAACTTGCTAATACAGATTTTGTTTCCCAAGAAGAACTTGTGCTGCAGCACAAACCTTTCTTTGTGGTCTTTATGCTCTAAGTTGCCACCATACGAAGCAAATACATCATATCTCCTTACAAAGTCTCAGGTAATTGTTTCAGAAATGTTGAAGCTCAGAAATGACACTTAGCCTTGAACACTAATTTTAATAATCTGGCAGGCAACCTGCCCAGTTATCAATGTCTACTCACTAGCTGCTGGTATTGTGGTTTATATTTATATTGCAGCCCCAGAAATGGGTCGCCTTTGTGTATCAAAATATTTCAGTGGCCAAGAAAGTCTTCCAGGATGCTCTTGAGTTCTCAGCACCATTGTGTCCCACAGTGGCAGCTGTGCCTCAGTACTAGTGCTACAAGAGAGAGCCCCTGGGGAAGTGCAGAGGGGAGAGGGACACAATTTTATGTGGTGCAGGAAGAGTGGAACCCACTGGGAAAAGCAGTGCACTGTTTACCCAGGGTGCCTAACTTCCCATGAGTTCCTTACTTCCTTTACCCAAGGGGGAATGACAGGATGCATGTGTTAGACTGAGAAAGTTCAGCCCAGTGCTCTCTGTCAAGTACCAGTCCTCGGGAGCCCTTTATTCTCGTCATGCTCAGCAAACAAAGCTGCAGTCACCCAGTCAGCACCTTCTTCTTTTGAGGTGGCTTTTATTTTGTTGGCTTACAAGGCAAACATGGGTCTTCCTTTAGGATTTCCCATGTGGGCAAAACACTAATTTAGTGCCCCAGCCCAAAGAAATTATCTAGTTACAACAGTGATTTTAGAAGGATGTAATGTCAGAGTGATGGAGAGCCTTTTGTTAGACGGATTATCACAAGGCCACAGAGGCTTTGAAAGTAAGAACACATCCAGTGCAAACACAGAGGCTCCTGAATAGGGAACTGACCTTTACAAATTTCACAATCTGCATCTCAGAACTGGCACAATGAAATTGCTTTGACAACAGTACCTGGCAGTGCCAGGACACAAGAAGTTTGTACCTAAGTTTGGGCTTGCCAAAGTGGTTGGTAGCGATTCAGGCACTGGTAATTTGGCTTTAGATGTTTTCTGTGCTGCTGAGGGCAAATACTGGACTGACTTGTTTCACAGTGACTTAGAATAACTCACCTTTGTAGGAGATCTCTGGTTGGGGCAGTTAAGGATTTTTTGTTCATAAACAGTGGAGCTGCTTTTAAAAAAACCAAACTTGTTTTTTAAATCAAACTACACAAGATTAATAAGTCTTAACAGGACAACTCTGATTAAATCACCATTGTTCTTCCTCTTTTTGTTGCTGTTGTGCCTGGTGGGTGCTGGGAAATCCCTATGCCTTTGTTTTTCTCAGTGAGCAAAGTCTGTGCTCTCCTTAGGGAGGACTGGATCACTTGGGATTGCTCTGTGAGGGAATGGAAGTGGCCTGGCACAAGAGGGGAAGCCTAAACGGAGGTCTAGGAGAGAGAGAATGCTCCAGAAAATCCAAGAATAGTTCCTGCACAATGCAGTGTGGGAATGCCAGTTATGGTTGACCTGACCCACAGTGGACTGCCCTGAGCTGCTCTAGGAGCTGCGGAGAAGCATGGAGGAACACCCAGTTTTTTGGAATCGTAAACAGTTGGCATCTTCCATTTTTGAAGAACAATGAAGCGTCATTGTTGCTGCGGCTTGGCAGGAAAGTGAGTCTTAAAATACCAGAATTTCCCGTTGTCTGGGGTTATTTTTACTGCCCGTGGGTGAGCGCTCTGGGAAGGATCTGAGCTGGGAAACGCAGCTCCTTGTAAAACTCCTGATTTTCACTAGGTACGTTCTGCCTCCATTCTCACTGGGCCGACATCGTAGCCGGCCGGTGTTTGCTGACTGTAACTTCTCCAGCGCTGCCTGGGGCACGGTGCCCGTGCCGGGTATCCCATCGCATCCCATCCCATTCCAGGCCCGGAGCCCGGGCAGCGCTGGCCCCGCCCCCCAGGCCCGGCGCAGTCTTGTCGCTGTCCCATTGGCTGCCCTGCCCGTCACTCCCGCCGCCCCCGGCTCGCCATTGGCCGCGCGGGGCACGCCCACATTCCACAGCTGGAGCCGCTCGCGGCCCCGGCGCCCATTGGCCCGCGGCCCCCGGGCCGGCCGCGCTGCTCGGCCCCGATTGGCGGGCGGGGCGGCGGGGGCGTGGCCGGGGGGGCGCGGCCGGCGGGGCTGACCCGCCCGCGCAGTCCCGGCCGAGCGGGGGGCGAGCGGCGGCTTCGCGACCCGGGCGGGGGACGGACCGACAGACCGAGCGAGCGACCGACTGATCGCCCGGCCCGCAGGGCTGCCCGCGGCCGCCATGGAGGTGTGCGAGAGCGGCGGGGAGCAGCCGCCGCTGCTGCACTGGGACCGCAAGCTGAGCGAGCTGTGCGAGCCCGCCGACCCCGACACGCTGCTGAGCCACACGGTGAGGAGCGGCGGGGCCGGGGCCGGGAGGGCTGGGACGCTCAAGTGGGCGGCCGCATCTGGGGGGCCGTGGCGGGGTCCCGGCGGGCGGAGGCGCCTTTGGCCGACAGGTGCTCCCGGGGGTCCCTCGCCGTGACCGCCGCCCCGCCGGGGCTGGTGCCTCCGGGGCCGAGGTGCCCCCGGACAGGCAGTGGGGTCCCCTCTGTCCCTGGGTGTCCCAGCTCGTCCCGTCGGGGGCTCCCATAGCCGGGGCTCCCTCTGCCCCCGCGGCGCCGCCGCTTCCCCCGGGCGACCTCGCAGGAGCCGCGGGATGCGTCTTCTTCTCCAAGGCGAGACTCTCCCGCTCCTCTAGGGCAGGAAGGAAGTGACAGAAGTTTTGAAGTTTGGTGTTTGTTTTGTTTTGGTTTGGTTTTTTTTTTTTTTTTTTTTTTTTTTTTTGAATCCCCGTGGGTTTTTTTTTTCTTGCGCAAAATGCATCGTTAGGACAGTCCCGAGGAAATATGTGCTATTATCTCTGTGGTTTTCTTGATAATTCCGGAGGTGTTTCGCAAGTGCAGGGATACGCCTTTATAACGTTATAAACCTTTATAACGCTGCATGGGTGCGAATCCCGAGTGGAAGTGAGCTGGAGCACTTCGGGAGAGCAGCGTGGAAGACTCTTCCAGCCCAGTGTTGGTGTGAGGCACGAGGCAGCCAAGCGTGGCGTGGCTGTGGAGCACGTGCTGGGATGGAACCCCAGAGGAACATGGTGGTGGCGGCTGGATCGTGGCAGCGCCGAAGGAACAGCGCTTGGCAGGTGCTGCCGTGTGCTCCGCGCCAAAGGGAATGATGTGCAAATGCAGTCCCACGGAGAGGGGCCAAGCCCTGCTCGTGGGAGCAGTGGTGATCCCATTGCACGATGGGCACCCTGCGTAGATCTTGGTGTTGGTCTTGTAAGGCAAACAAGGAAAATCTTGTTTGCTGTGTGTGGTATGTGGTAGCCTTACTGATCCGGGATCACGTCCGTCACAAGCTCCAAGCCTCCTTCCAGCAGGAAGCAAGCCTGCTGCACGCGTGACTGTCTTTAAACCTTGTTTGGCTGCTTTGTCTTTGAGAGTTCTTGGGCTTTCTTGCACAACATGTATCTTCTAGCAGATCCAGGGGAAAGGAATCGTATGTTATGGTGGCTTGGGGTTTTTTAAAAAGGCAGCTGGAACACTTAACAATGGAAAGCTCTTCTGTCAAACAGTTGTTTTCTTGAGTTTTTTCGTTATCAAGAGGAATGTTGTGAGTGAAATGGGAGGCTCTTTGGAGAGTGTTCCCCTTCAGAGTTATGGTTGTGGTGGCGTACTGCCTCCTGCTTTGTTTGGATCCTTGTGATGAGAATGGACTTGTCACTCTTAACGTTAGTTTTCTTATTTATTGCTTTCTTATCTTCTTTAATTAATGCCCTGAAGGAGATCCTATGCTTTGGATAGGACTTGTGGCTGTGGTGACACAGATATGTGTGTTTTTTGCCCTCTTTCAAGGAGCCTGAGACTTAAGTGTGCCTTGACAAAGAAAATGCCCTGGCTGTCTGGAGGATGGGAATGTGATGCTTTTCCCTTTTTTGTTTTCAACTTTTTTTGGGGATTTTCAGCTTCAAATGCTATGATGGTGAGTGTTTTGAAAGGGACAGTTTGTAGCTGGGTCTCCAAAGTGTTGGGCTGTGACCGTCTTTGTTGGGAGTAACACTCTGCCATAGATTTGTGTGGTTGTCTTGTTTGATTGTTTTTTGGTTTTTAGGAGTTTAAGACTTCTGTAGAGACCTTCTTGAAGTCACATAAAAAGTGTGAAATTAATTTCTGGTTTTGGTTGGTTTTGGAATTCATCTGAAAAAAGTTTCAGCAAAAAAGATCTAACTAAAGGCTGTAAAGTAGGTGTAGTGAGGTATTATGATCTTTAAAAGAGAAAAAAAGTTTTATGAAACTAACATTCTCTAGAGGGAAACCCCCTCCCATTGAACTTCTGCCTGTTGAACTTCTTCTTTTGTAAAGTGTGCCCTGCCATGGGGAGGAAAATACTGTGCTTGGTATCATGAAACGCAAGATCTCTATTTACCTCCGGCCAGAACTTCATAGAATTGTTTGAAAAAAACAAAACAAACAAGCAGGCTCTCTGGATGAAACATCTGTTCTTCTCTGGGCTTATGCTTTCCATCTGGGAGGACTGGTTTGACCCAGCTGACTCTGCTATGTTTGTAAACTTACTAGAGGGTGTTTCTGAAAAGATTGTGGTGATGGAGGAGACCCTCCTATGCTCTATCTACAAGAGTGCCCACTACCCATGCTGTCATCCTCGTGGCTGAGGAACAAGTGCTCTATGGAATCCTGTGGTCTTTGCACACTCCTGAGATGTCTCTTAGCTGGGTGTGCAAGTCTGCATCCAAGGGAACTTCTCTGTGGGCTAAGGAGAGGTGTCTGGGTCAGTCATACAGCCCTAAGAGCATGAGCTGGACTGGCAAGGGGGAAGAGGAGGGATAAGGTGCTGATGATGTTGACTGAGGGGGGAGAGCTGACAAGCAGAAAGAAGGA
The DNA here is from genome assembly GCF_003031625.1 of Empidonax traillii. Lineage (NCBI taxonomy): Eukaryota > Metazoa > Chordata > Aves > Passeriformes > Tyrannidae > Empidonax > Empidonax traillii. The sequence goes on from NW_020955277.1 coordinate 2,502,378, forward strand.
TCAGTGTTGTTCTGCAGTCAGACCTGTGTGTGCAGGCTGGTGAGGGTGAGAATTCTGTGCCAATTGCCTTTTGTGTATTTTAAGTTAAAATTTAACTTTTTTACAACCCTAAAGGCTGTTCCTGGCTCTGGTCGATTTGACGCTTGTAGACAAGTGTGAAAGTACGCATGCACTGAAAAACTTGACCTCTATTTTAAACTGTTCCAGCCTGCCTTAATTACCAGGGCTGAAATCCAACCTCCTGGGGATTTACATTTCTCATTAACAGCAGATGATTTCACCAGTGCCTGAAGCTGTGCAGGGAGCCATTCCCTCACTCCTCTGGTACTGTCAGTGATGTCATCAGCCGTGCCTGGAGAAGGTGGGACCTTGAGGAGCTCAGCTCTGGTATTGGCAGGCAGCAGTCTTTGAGGTGTCTCATTAAAGTCCTCATAGTTTATAGTACTCACCTGGATGCCAGATAGCTTTAGAGCAGTTATTTTTCCAGAGTGGCTTAGTTTCCCATCCAAGAAAAGGCTGAAAGGTTTCCCAGAGTTGTGTTCACAGGACGTGTCATGTGTTTGCATTATCTAATCTTCCTATGGGCTGCAACTGTTGTGATTGTTTGTTGGTAACGCTATACACTGGCATTGTGTAAGGCATTATTATTATTATTATTAGTAGTAGTAGCAGTAGTAGTATTACTGTTATTATTATTATATGCTTTTTTCCTTTTTCCTGGTGGCCAAGCAGAAAGGAAGCACAAGGGGAGCAGAAGCGTGGTCAGGTGAACTCTTCAACTTCTTGCTCCTGCTGTTACTTTCCATAACATGCAGGCGGGCTTGAAGTGGGAGAGCTCTGGTTGTGGCCATGGGTCTCTGTGGGAATTGATCTGTGGTTGGACATGGCCCAGCTGGGATGGCGACTTCAGTGACAAGTGCCAGATCTGATGCAGATGGATAAGTGTGACAAGCACTCTGTGAAATGCCAACGACCCGTCCCATTCCTGGATGGGGGCTGAAAGGCAGATGGTTCTTAGGAGTCGGTGACATTTAAAACCTCCTTATTTAATACTGGGGATGCAGCCTTTTTTTCTCCCCCCATTTTCATGATTATTTTAACACATTGGCTGCTGCTTCCAGGTGGTAGCAAAATGCAGCGGAACGGAAGCATGGCTGTGATCTTGGCATGGTGGATGTAGAACTGCAGCTGCCCTGCACATACGTGGGGGCAGCAGCTGGCTTAAATATTTAGGACTGAATTCCTAGATGTAATGTCCTGAGTGTCTCGATGAGTGGTTAGCTGGAAGATACTTCAAACGCTAAGTAACCCAAATTGTTTATTCTTTAAAGAGCAGACTATTGAACCTGCAACTCCTATGAAAAAATTGAAATTACTTAAATATTACATTGCTGAAGCCGTTGTCTGAGCAGTGTTTGAACTCAGTGAGCCTGTTGCCATATTGTTGGTGATGCTGTGGGCAGCTCAGCCCTGGAATAGGAGTGTAGTGCAGGTTGGGACGAGTGGAGGAGGCTTACTGGGCCTCAGCTATCAAATCTCCCTGCAAAAGCAAAACCAAAGCAAACTCCCCATGAAGGTTAATTGTCAGGGTTGTTATCATCATGTAAGATGAGCTCAGGAAACTTTGAGCTGGCCTTTTTTCCTCCCCATAAGAAGCCTCTGAACCTCACCGGGAGCTTGCCCAGTGACTCATTTCCTCGTCCACAAAAGCAGTGGTTGCCGTTACTTCGTGTTTCTGATGACTTCTGCAGAAAAGCTGCCTCTGAACGCACTGCCAGGGATTGCCTAGAGTGTTTGGTGTAGGGCAGTAGCAGTTGTTAATTTAAATGGATGACAGTGCTTGATTTTTACAGTCTGTGTGTATTTAATTAAAGTGGGGTAACCGCAGCATGTATAGATGTGGAGCTGGCTGTATCTTATTTTGTGGTGGCTTCCTGTAGCCCTCTGTAAAATCTGGTGGCAATATAGTTGTATCCAGTTTTAATTTTGTTTTGGTGGGGAGAGAGCTGCTTCATTTATTTGAAAGCAGGGTTTGGTCTGTTGCCCACTAACCATAAAGCTGAAATCTCTTCTTCTTTCTTCTCTCTACACCTGAATGTGGAGGACAGGACAGCTGACTTTGGGTGAAATGTTTGTACAGTCAGTACTTGAAAGGATTTTGCCAAAATCCTCCAGTAAAGAGGGAAAACGAGAAAGTGAGACTTTCAAATAGTTGTATATGTGTCTTGTACGAAGCAGTACAATTTTAAATTGTGTTAAATTTTGTCATTGACTTTCCATATTAAAAAACTTATCAGCATCACAACTGATGAACAGCAAAACTAGTTGCACTCAGTGTCTTGCACAGAAATCCATCCCCCCCCCCGTTGTCTTCCGAAATTTAAATAAGAAAGTAATTCCAGTTTGCCAGTGTACATGTCAGGTACTTGTAATGGGTCTAACGGATCTACAGTTCCTCTAAAAGCTGAGATAAACACAAGTAGGAAACTTTGAAACTTTACCCTCCTGTTTTCTGACAGTTAAAATTAGAAAAATGGAGGTATTGAGTTGCTGTCTGGTTTCATTTGGACTGGCTGTAACTGTATAGTGAAGTGCTTCATCTGCAGCGAGGACAGGAGCTGGAAAAAATGTTAGTCTGTCCTGGGACTGACTTTGAAGCCTGGTAGATTAGAATGAGCCAGCATTTAATGCACAAACCTAACTATTTATTCTTTTTCCTAAAGGACGTGACTGATCTGAAGTGTTCTCTGTAAATGTTTCCTTTGGAAAACCAGTCATTACACATGGGGCAGGCTGTGCATGATAGCAGGGGCAAAGGAATTTCACTTATGGTGTTACCAGACAGGGTTTTCCTGTGTCTGGAGCTGTTGAACTTATCTACAGGGATGGTGGGAGCTTGTGCTCTTTGCAGGGCTTTGTTTGTGATGTGAAGAGTCCCTTCTTTGAGGTCTTTCATATCTAGGGCTAAGTAAGTTTTGCTTATCCTGGGATGGGGACCAGTTTTTTAATAAAGGAGTCTCACTTCTCGGCGTCATCTGTGTCTGTAGAGGAGGTTGATCTGACTAGGTGCAGATCCTAGGCAGGAATGTGCAGTTTGATTCGATCTTTTTGTGTCCCTCTTGCTCTCTGATGCACGGTTTGTTTGTGTCTTATTTCTCCTCCTCTGCAAGTCTGCCTTCATCCTTTTGCTTGCACGCTGTGAGATCAGATCATCTTCATGCCAGCTGTGACAACTAAAATAAAAATAAATATAAAAACAAAGCGAGGAGGCCTTTGAGCAACGTACCACCAGCTCTGACTGTCTCTTAGCTTGTCCCTGCATTTTGCTGTGTGGCTCTGACCTGTACCACTGCCCAGCAAATCCACTTTATGTCTGGGCTGTCTGACAGGTGTGAGAGGGAAGTACCCACTGCAGAATAAAAGTGCTTTGGTGCCTCAGGAGCCACTGTGTGCAGCAGTACTGTGCTGTGGTGACATAGGACAGTGCCCCTCGTCTTGGGGAGCTTGTAAGCTTCCCTTAAAAAAGCTTTTTTTTTTTCAGAGCCAAGCCCGAGTGGGTGTGCTCAGCTCTGCTGCAGCAGGAGCAGGGGGATGTCTGTCTCATGGACTACTACCTTCTCAGCCTGTCTGCCCTGGTCCTGCTGCAGGCCTGCCCAGGACTGTGAGCAAGGACTGAGGCACGCAGCTTGTGCCGTGCCTGGCTGGCTACTGCTCCCTCCAGAGAGTGGTGAGGTCTGTGCCACTGTGGGCTTGTTTTCTCTTGGTCCCTCAGTTAACAAGGCACCTCTAAGGCGTGTGGTTGTTGCTTTGAAGGTGAAGATGTGGTGCTTTGGAAGTAGCCCCCTGCCTCCGACCGGACAGGTTTTCTTGCTGACATTGCACTTGCAGATAAGTGCTGCTTTTCTGTGCTATATCCAAATGCTGGTTATCAGGCTCTGCTGTCCTTATTGCTGTCTGTATGCCTTCCTGCATTCCCAAAAGTTGATTTACAGTCACTTTGTAATACTTAATTTAACCATCCATCATGTGTTTCCTCTGTCTTGGGCTGCTTCTCTCCCTTTTGCAGTAGGAACGTTTTGTGGGTGAGACTTTAGCAATTATCGACAGCCAGTCAGGGTGTTTAACCTGTCCCAGTGGCATTTGTCACAGGCTGTGTTGGCTATCTACCCTGAGTTTATGAGGTCTTCCCTCTAACTCCTGCAATTCCCTAGAGTAGCTTCCTTTTTCCTGGTGGGTCCCTGAGGGGCGCTCTCACTGTAGATCTCTTCTTCTTCTGTGTTTTCAGGAGGGCACATTCTTTTATGCTGTTGCTCCCTATTCATCTCTCTCTGAATTGTGGAGACTATCTGGATGCCCTTTGGCTGTGTTTTTTTTCTGGGTGACAAGACCTGACAGTGCAGTTCTGCACCTGGATGTAACCGCAGGCTGTTGTGGCAGCTGGCTGGGAGCTCAGCCAGGTGTAAAGTGACTTCTTTTTGCAAGAAATTAGCTTTCAGGGGTATCGGTTCCCTGACACATCTTACACTGTAGGCAGCCCAGGTTCTGATGCTGACATGAGGGGGCAGGTAGGAAAGTTTGGCTGGGCAAGGGTCAGTGGAACTGCATTTTGAGCTAAAGGAATGTGCAGTGGGAATAGTCAGAGTAGCTTTATGGCTTGTGCTTAGATGTAATCCTGATGTGTGCATGTGTGTATTTATTCGATACCAGCAGACTATTATTTGGATGTTACTGGAAAGAAAGGGGATTACCTGGAGAAGGCGGTTGTTCAAGGATCAGTAGGAAAAAGGTTGTTTGATAAGAGTGTGGGTATGTAGCAGAGAAATGGACAGACTGATGTTGAATCAGTCAGTGGTGCCACCACCCCTCCATGATGTTGAGTGCTGTTGAAAAGTGGAGCCTGTCTTGGGCCCTACATAGTTTGTCTTGCATGAAAGTGAAAGAAATGGTATGCAAAGAATAAGCTTGGCTTAGGGCCACAATTTTGCTGGCAAGTACATTACCCTTCCACTCCACCGAAGTGAGTAATAGGCAGTACAAAAGACAGGTCAAAAATGGTGGGGTTTAACAATGCAGAGCTGGGGTGGGCATTGCACCCCTTGTCTCCAGTCTGAGATGCTGAGCTGTTCCTAGCAGGGGGTGTCATTCTCTCTGTCTGTGAGCTGTCAAATGTAGCTCTCAACTGCAGAAAAGAAAGTCACTGAATTGAGTTGTATCAGAGCTAAATGTGTGCAGGAAGGACACAAATGCTCTATCAAACAGAGAGCATTCCTTCTCTTGAGGGTGAGTTGGGAAGCAGAGAAGGCAGTGTGGGAAAATAAAGTCCAGTTAAATGGGATAGACCTGAATTACTAGAGCAATCTCCATAGCTGCCATCCCTCCAAATGTGAAGCTGAATAGTGCCAGTGACCTCTCTGTGCCTTCACTGTGTCTTGGAAACTACTACTTTTTTTTTTTTTTTTGCCATCTGCTGCTAACTGGCTTTCAATCTTCTGTATGTGATCTGGCTCTGCTGTGGTGACAGGCAAAAATTTAATGGAAAAATGTGACACTCAATTCATCTCTTTCCTCTCTGCCAAAGAAAAACATTCCTGTGCAGCTGCTCTGGGGCTGGCTTTGTCCTTTCATGCAATCTGTTAGTCATATGGGGTGAGAAACAAGAGACCAGGCTGCTCTGATAACCTCTTAGGGAGCTTTGGGTGGGTGTCTTAGGGAGCTTTGGGCTTCCTCCCTTGTGGAATCAGATGTGTCCTGAGCAGAGGTGCAGGACAGAAGTGAGCTGGTGTTGGTGGAGGCTTCTCCCCTGTAGTGTAGGGGCAAAGAGCAATATTCCTGATACACTTTAGTGGCTTGTCTGGAACTAAACCTGCTGGGCTTACTCCTGTCCTGCAACTCTGCCAGGACAAGCCCTGGCAGTTTGGTGACACCATGGAGCACTCGTCTCCCAGCTCTTACTGCAGCTGAGGTTGCCTGCAGAGGTAAGGAGTGTACTTCCTTGGATGAGATGGGCTACTGTCCAGTAGAGAGGGGGAAGGCCATTGGCTCTTGTTCTGCACCCAGGATATTGAGTGCTGCCTCTGATTTTGGATGTAAGCAGCGTCTTCAGCTCTAGCAAAATTCTTTGAAGCACGTGGTGGCTTTCAAAGCAAGGAAAACATCTTTCAATTGCTGACATTTGAAGTACCCTGTTCAATTTTTCCTTCTCCAAAGTTTGTATGCTGTGAGGTGAACGTGTGTAGAAAAGAGTGAAAAAAGAGTTTACACCAGTGCATGACAGGAGGATGAGAGAGAATGGCCAACAGCAGAAGTGAGAGAGGTTCAGACTGGTAAGGAAAAAGGACTTCACTGTGAGGGTAGCTGAGCACTGGAGGGAGAGCTGCCCAGACATACTGCAGCATCTCCTTCCTTGGAAGTTTTTAAGACTTGACTGAATAAATTCCTGAGTAAGCTGGTCTCAATTAGCAGTGATCCTTTTTGGGCTGGAGGCTGGCCTAGAGACCACCTGAGCCCCTTCCAGCTGGAGCCTTGCTGTGGTTCCTTTCACAGCAGTCCTGGAGCCAAGGCACTGCCCTGCTCAAATCTAGATACAGCATTGCTAGGGCATTCTGCTTTGTTTCAAGGCTGTTGGTCTATGCAACCCCATACCTATAAGGACCTGTGTTATTTCCTTTTTGTGGCTAACCCTGAAACTGTAGGTGTGGGAAGAGACCACCCTGCATAGTGGCTCGTGTGACTAGCATGGGGAAGGTTTTGTAGACCTAAAACCTGAAAATCAGCCAAGAAAAATCCCCCGAACTCCAGGCCCTGAATACTGAGCAGATCTCTGTTCCTTCAGCCCTGCAGCTCTTCAGCAAATTTTGTGCACAAGAGGATGCTTATCCCAAGGCTGCCTTTTTCCCTGGTCTTCTGTCAGTTCTTCTGTTGACTTCAGTAATCTGCTTGCAGTGTTTTGATTTTGTGTGGATTATCTGGAGACAGAGGTATTCTCATTTATGGAACTTCTGATACCCACAGCGGAGATTTGGGTATGTGTAGAACCAAAACCAAAGACCAGCAAAGAGCTGATCTGCTCCTCCAGCTTTTCTCGCAGCAAAAGGAGCAATGCCACTGTTGCCTAAGAAGGCTTGTGACATTACAGGCAGGATGAGATCTTCAGGAGGAACCAAGACTAAAAACTTAAAACTGACTGCATTATTTCTTGCAGCCAGATACCTGGCTTTCTGGGATCTGTCCTGGCTAGCAAAGGATGAAGACTGAGGGAAAATGTGACGTCTAAACTCTCAGCTTTCATACCTCCTAATATGAGGCAGCGGTTGACTTTCTGCAGAACATCTGTCTTTCTCATCATGGGTGTAACTGGCCTAGTCATCAGCACTGATGGTATGTCTTGTTCCAGCTCCTCAGTGCCGCAGCTCCCTTCCCCTCCTCCCCTCTGCCGTCCCCTCTGCGTGTGACTCAGGGCTGGGACTGCTGTGGTGTTTGGGGCGGGCTGGTGAGATGTGTTTTGAGAAAATGGGCATGAAGCAGAGGTTTATTTTTTTGGAAAGAGAAGAGAAAAACAACCTGATGCTGCCTACGTATGGCTCTAATGCCTTATGTGCTCCTTGGTGAAATGCTACGGGGGCTGAGGGCACTCTAGGAAAGTCCATTTTGGCTGGGTGTGGGCCACGTGCCCGTGCTCTTATCTGGAAGCATTTCCCTCTTGCCTCTCCAGACAGATGCCTGCATGTCTGCCTGCCCCCCTTCCTTCCCAGCTCTCCTGAAGGAGCCCAAGCCGAGACTCGCTGGGAGGCCGCTGCCCGCGGTTACCGAACGGGCAGCTGCAGGAGGGCTCCAGATGTGCGATGTGCTGCTCCACGGCCCTGCCCTCGGGGTGCCCGGCCCGGCAGCTGGAAGGCACCGCTCAGGCGTGACTCACTGCGGGAAACAGGCATGGCAGGAATGAGCTTTGGCACTATTTTTAAGGCATGACTGCAAAATTTGTCTCCTCCTCGAGCCTTAGAAGTTCTTTTTTTCTGTTCAGCTGGTTTGCTCCGCATGGACATCAGTGGATGTCGCTTGCAAGAAGGACTGAAAGAGAAGGAAAAGTCTTACTTTTGTACTTGCCCAGGGTGACTTGTGACTTCTCGTTTGGCTGTACCGATTCAGAGCAAAATTTCAGCTGAATTTCAGTCAGAAAAGCACTGCAGGGAGTCTGTGCTGGGACTTGGGAATGCTCTCCTGTTGCAGTTGCTTGTTTGTTGGGTTGTTAAAAATATATTGCAAAACTACAGGGGAAGGCTGAACTTAATTTATGTTGATGGGTTTTTTCCTCAACTACAAACATGTCTGTAAGATCAAAAGCAGCAAAAAAGTGGCACCCACCTTGAAAACTGCGGTAAATCTCTCAATTACTCTTAAAAAAAATTTAAAGGCGTTTCATCTGTAGAACACCTTTTTCTAGCTTTAATGAAGAAGATATGGAAGAGAGGCATACAGACAATCCTCTCCTAAGTACCTTGCTTGGGACAGCTTGCTGGCAAGATTAGTTGGGGGTGGGGAAAAAAACCTACTTGGTTTTAAGATGTGACTTCAGTGTTTAAGAGGGACATTATGTGATATGGTAGCTGGGATGGAGCCACTGGAGCTATGAGGAACTTGTAGCATTTGATTTTTGTTTCAAATTTGCAGGTATTGAAGGGGAAAAATGAGCTTGGAAATGCAAGCAAGAAATGAGAATCTACAGACACTTGCATTGCTGGAGAATGAGGGAAGACACTATTGAAGAAGTTATTGAGCGCAGAAAGCTGTAAAGTCTGTGTGTCATGTGGAGTCAGGGTTGTGACTGGGGGTGGCGAATTTACTGTGCTGCTCCATCGTGGTGATTAAGGCATTGAAAAGTACGGTTTGGGGAGATGCTTGAAAACCAGGGGCTTGCAGGTGTCAGAATGTCACAGATCAGCCATGGGCTCTTCAGTGCTTGACACCTGGATATCTGAAAGAGAGGCTAATGTGGGAGAATTCCAAGAACAGCAGCAAAAGTAAGGGGTTGAAATAGCAGGTTTATGAGAAATTATTAGAAACATTCAGTGTGTTTTGCTTTGAAGGTGGACAGCTGTTTGGGAGAGGATGTAGAAGTGGTATCATCTGAACACTTTCTGTTAAGCTCACATTACTATTATTGAGGCATCTTTCTCAGTTTCATATGCTGTATGTGATGTAATTTTCAGTAAGAGCACCAGAATAGTGCCTGTGAAAACTGTTTTCAGCTGTGATTCTCGTAACACACAGATAATGAATATCATTGTACTCACAGCAAGATCCCTTCAGAGCTTTGTGCTTGGATTAAAATTATGAAGGGGATTATGAATCTTAAGATATCATTATGCTATTCCTTTTCTAAACTGCTAGTGTCCTTTGGAAGTACCTTGTCTCTTTTTGCCTGTAGTAATGGTTAGAGAAGGGTAAAAAAGAATCAGTGTGAAGTAGAGAGAAGCAGATGATGATCAGCAAAGAATATCCAAGGGGAAAAAAACAGTGTTGGCAAGTGTAAGGGTAGAAAGGGGACATTTTTGGAATAGTGTCAGATGAAAATTGACCACTGTCAGTAATTGGGTTACAAAACTTTTTGGAACCAAAAAACTGGATAACTGGAAGTCCAGATAGGCTGAAAGGTCCCAGAGGAGAAGTTTGTCTTGTTGACAATGATTTTTGTTGGGTCATGACATCATGAGGAAGTGTCTGAAAATATTAAATTGATAGAGTAAAGAGGAGAAAGTAGAAACTATGCACTGGAGATCTTTGTACCAACATATACAAAATACATGGAATCTTGTGGGATTCCATAGTTACAGACTAGAAGGATACAGATACAGTTTAACCCTGGTAGGTGGGATTTAATGGAAAGCAGATATAGTCAGACAAACCTGATTTCATTCTTGGAGGAAAAAAAAAAGTAATTTTAAAGTAAATGGAGACACTTTGCAAGTAATTGGCTGTTTATTTAATTGTCTTGATTAAAAAATTGTACCACAAAATGTATGAAATTAAAGAGTTGACTCAAAATAGTTGCTAATGCACCTTTGGTGTCAGAGGATAGATTTGTTGGCTTCTGCAAAAAGGTACCAGACAGGAGGCTTCTCAAGGTTTTCATCTGTGATCCAGAAGCAAAGTTATGTGACCGGGAAAAAAAAACAACAGGTGCCTACCTATGGGAGAGGTGAGTGCATATTGGAAATCAGGATTTGGAAAGCATAACAAAAAAAAAAAAAAGCTAAAAACATACTAGAGTTAGGAAAAATGCTCATTTCTCAATCCTTGCAGTGCACCCATGTTCTCTTCTGGATGTTATATTTCAACAAAGGACAAATTATCAGATCCTGTAAAAGGGTACCTCATGGAAACCTAGTGGATTAAGACGTGGAAGAGTAGGAAGGTTTCATAGTCCTTTGCAGCTTGAAATACTATAAAACTTTATTGCTGGGCCTGTTGACTCTCTGGATACTTCAAGGCAGAACATACAGAGCACTCTATGACTCCTTTCAATCTGCCCAAATGCATCCCAGCATTTGGTCATTCTCCTAAACTGTTGATTTCAGTGAAGTTTAAATAAATGCTTTAATCACTTCAAGCTATTTTTGAACTGCTGTTTATCGTGACACCTCTTGGCACGTATAAAAGGGGAAAATGTACAGGGCATGTGGGAAAGGATAAGATTTCTGGTAGGAAAAGGCCTTAGTCCCAAAATACAAGGTCACCTTTATGTATATTCCCTCTTGGAATCGAGCATCAAAGGTGGCCTTGTGTTCCCTGTGCCTCTGTCTGGGATAGCCTGGCTAAAACACACCTGATTGGTGTCAGTTTGTTCGGGGTCTTCAACCCTGGCAAGTTAAAGAAGGCAGAAGAAAAGAAGAAAGTAAAGCAGTTATGGTGAGGTCTGAGGAAAAACTAGCAGACTGAATGTGTGAGAAGGTGGAATGAATATACAGACAAAGAAGCAAAGTTTGTAGCTTTCATTTTAAAGGTATAATTAGTGGAAGCTGGCAGCTGATATGATTCCAGTTGTACCAATGGTACCAACTTTTATACCAGTTTTTAGCAATGGAAGATTGTTCTTTTCCCTCTGCCTCTGTGCATCACAGTACAAGCCTGTATTTTTCTACACCATCAGCTGGGGGAAGCTTAAAATCCATTGCCTGTGGCAGGTCTTACCTTATTAATGCTTATCCAGAATGTTTGCAGCATTTTAACAAGCCTGATAGACTGTATGTGATGCAGGGTCAGCCTCCTCATAGTTTAGAGGGGCCTTGTGTTTGATTTTGACATGCAAGTTGGGGACAGGAGGAGGAGAGTGCCCGGGACATCTGGGAAGCGTGAGCAGTTTCTCTTCCTTGGCATCCCTGTATCAGGCAGACAGAAGGCATTGCCTTAAACTGCTTCCATGGTATGGCATAACCTTCTCTAGTGGTAGTGCTGCTTTGGTTTTTGCAATATGCTAGGAGGAAAAATATTTTGTTCAAGTATAGTGTGGACAGCAGGTGTGTTTTGAAAGTGTCCAAAAGCTGTGTTGGAAACACAGTGATGACCAGGAGTGTGCCCAGCTTCTCTAAAGCAGTGCTGCTTCTCCTTTCGGCATAAAGCTCCCAGTGTGCCTGTGATGGGATGGTGTGTGTGGGGAGCTGCTGCACTTGTCAAGTGGCCCCTTCCTGACCTGCTGCTCAGCATGGAGTGCCTCTTGGAGGAGGTCTGGCTAGGAATGAAGCTCCTCAGCTTGATGTTCCTGCCAAGCTGGTCAGGCTCTACCAGGAGAGGCTGAAGCTACGTGCTGGTGGGAGTCACCACCCGTGCCTGTCTGAGGATGGAATAAATGAGCAACCCTAGTCCTGCAGCACTGGTTAATTTGTGGAGCAGAGTACTCCTCCTGGGACTGCCTTTGTCATTCTACTGTGGGAAGGTAACCTGTGGCAGCAGAGCCATAATACAAGACATGCAATGCCACTCAAGCTGCCTGTGGGCTGGATGTGTGCTTAGCCCACACCTGTGACTGACGCACAGCAGGTTTATCTTTGCATTGCTGCCTTATCTCATTTCTGCATGGCATGAGCTGCTCATGGCAGGAGGCACTGCCACACATGGCTCTCGGGTTAACAACAGATCTGCACTTGTACCCATACAGAAACCACATGGAAGGTGCAGTTCTGCTGTTCCAGTCTGCTGCCCTCACTGCTGAAGCAGCCTCTGGGAAGCTGGACACTTCTATTATGCCCAAGACATGGAACAGAAAATATGGGGAAAAAAAGCAGAAGTAAGGTGTAAAGATCTTTTTACTTACTCTCCCCGTTCTGAGAACAGGGAGTCATTTTTAGGACCTTGACTTCTCAGGGTGCTGCCAGAAGACCTTGGAGGGGTCTCACTTGAATTACATGTCCTCTCTTAAGTGAACCCTTTTAAGGCGCTTTCAAGTGGGTATCCCAAAAATTCTCAGTTCACACTTCTGCGTAGGTCTCCAACAAGAGGTCTGGTGTTTGAGCCAGGCAGGCTGGGTTCCAGCAGTTTAGTCTAGCAACAGGGAAAAATGCGAGTCAAAGTTCTGTGGAGATGATATGAAGCGAGAGAGCAAACGCCCAAGAAAATCTGGACCAAGCAGGGCTGTGAAGAAGTGTGGAGGCAAATGGGGTAAGGAAGTGTAATGAGTTGTGCACAGACCACGCTGTGACTTCAGCGCTCTGCAGTACGTACCAAAGAGAAATGGCTGTGCGGGACTGGTGCTGGGAAACAGCTCTTTGAAAAGCTCAGTCTCTAGCAGATGTGCACCGTCTGTGAACTTTAAGGTAGCACTGTGGCTATCTGTCTGTGTGATGCTTTGCTTCGGAGCTCTTGCACTGAGCAGAGATACTTGAAACATCTCGGACTGGAGTGGATTTTGCCCCTGACAAGTTGTACCCATACAGCTGCTGGTCTCTTGCTCTGGACTTTGGAGGGGAGAGGGGTCTGGTGTAGAAGTAGCCCTGAGGTTACACATAGCTTGGTGCAGTGTCTCGTAGCAGCAGGGAGGAGGTAGGTGTTGCAGTTTTCTTCTTATCTCTAAACAGATTGTCAAGGATTTCTCTAAAGTACAGGGGCACAATTAATGCAACCAGCACATTCAGGCTCCTAACTCTGGTTGGTTGCAATCTACAGAGACCTCTAAGCCCTACTTTGTTAGCTTAACCAGGGACCCAGCCAAGACCTGGTTCCTTCAGCATCCTGTGTTTTTCCCTGACTTGGTTTGAGGGGTGGTGCCTGTGTTGCATCGCTCCTCTGAGTTTCTTCTTGGAAGCTCCACGCAAACCCGCCTGTTTCCAGTTAGTGACGTAGCACTCCAGGAAACTGAGCCAAACCAAACAGGGATGTTCCCCACTTAGGGAGTGAACAGGGAACGTTAGGACCTTATGGTCAGTGTACTGACAAATAGTATATTTAAATATTCAGGATTAGTGTTAACTTCTCAGAGTCTTCTTTTTAGCAAATAGTCTTTGCATCCTGATGGTGTTCCTTTAAAACAAACAAGATAGTGAGGAAGGAGAGGGTTTTTCCATCCCTCTCTGACAAGGAGGGAAAACAAGGTTATAAACTTTCATTGTTTTGTAATTTTATGTGAGGAACAGCTCTGCCCCATTTAGGTCTTCTCCACTATAGTCTAGTGCACAGTCTCTCAGACTGGTGGACAGGCTCATATGAAAGGGCACAAGCATAATAACTGGGGAGTGAAAAGGGCTACCATTATTTTATTGGGGAAGGATACAGCCATAGGATCTGTTGGGGGGGAGGGTCCAGAGAAGGGGCAGAGAGAAGCAGAAGAGCAGCTGAGAAATGTGTTGTTTTTCAGCCATCTCTTGCCCTAGAAACCATGCAGTGTAGGAGGGTGTCACCTCTGCTCCCTACCCTGCTGGTAGGTGCTGGTTGTCTTGTGTAGCTCTCATTGTTAAATTTTTGTGTACCTGACCCAGACCTGCCAGCTCCTGCTGGGTCAATTTTAATAGGAGAACCTCTTCCCTTTACAAATTAAGCTTTGAAGAGCTCTTCAGAAGATTCAGACTGAGGGCAGGGTACGGATTGGACAGCAGTCAGTTTGTCTGAATTTGGAGGGGGGGGTGGATAGCAAGGAGCTCTCATAGCTTAAAACTTTTTAATAAAGATTAGTTGTACTGACCAGGAAGAGGTTTAAGAAAGTAGAAACTGACTGTAATCTCACTTGAAGCAGGAGTTATCAGTAAAGGAGGCTGGATTCCTCTTGTTCCATATTTCTAATGTATGCATGATGAACCTGTGACTTAGTAGCAGAAAGTTTATCTACAAAATGTGTTTTTTTTATCTTTCTCTGGCAGACATCGTGCAGTTGTGTGTATCAATACCACTTGGGAAAGCTGGGCTTGCTGGTCAGAGGCACCTCTAGGAGGTCTGCATTGCTTGCTTTGGTCAAAGGCTGACTGATAAAGTGTAGTGCAAGTTGGCTCAGCCACTTGGGTTCAGATTCTGTCTGGGTTTATAGGGGTAAGGTGGATTAAAGAAAGAAAGAAAAAGAGATGGTAAAATGTGCCTTTACCAGAAAGTGATGCAAACCTCAGAAGATCCAAAGGATTCCCTGTTCACCAGGGGGAGGAGCGCATTCAACCTTGGCAAGAAACCTTCGTCTGTCCACTGCTGTATTGTTTATGTTAGAGGTGTGAAGTATTTTGGAAACAGTTTCTGTAATTTGGGAAAAGGGTGGGAGCGTACAGTCCAAAGCAGAACATATCAGATTGTGGCACTTGCACATTAGCAAAATAATGTTTAAATACTATAGTTTATATAACCAAAAGAAATTTTGGAAACTCTAAGTAGAAGGTGCGTGTTTTGCTTAGTTATGATTATGCATAACCATAAGGAAGGTGAAGATCTTGCCCATTAATATTGTGGGATTTTGCTAGATGGAAGCATATGTGAAGAAGAAAACATGGAAGTGTGAAATGTTTTTCAATCTACTCCTGTATATGCAGTGCTTTAAATGGGACTAGATAACTATTTATTAAAACAAAACCATTCCTGTTATGAATTTTGGATTCTTTCCTGGCAGCCCTGATCCTACAATGATCTTGAACAATGTGGGAAGTGCACTGCTCCTGAGCCTAAGACAACGATCCGTGTGAGTTGTCCTCTTCCCTAGACCTTGCATAGGTACTGCCTTACACAGGAGATGTGGATTTGCTATCTTGTGGGAGGTCTGGAGCACTAACACTGCTGCAGCAAGTGGCATCCCAAGGTTTTCATGCTGTGTAAATAGAGAGGGAAGGATTTGTACCTTCTGAGTACATCTGTGGTGTGGGTGGTTTCAGACTCAGCTGGTTACGGGAGGGCAGCTGAGCGAATATTTTACTGCTGTTGTCACAACTATATATGGAAGACAAGAAAAAAAGCACTGCAGTGGTCGGAGTGCTTACCGAAAGAACCTCAGCTGAATTTTATTTTCCAATTGCTTAAGCATGTCTGGATTGTTTCTGTAGTAAGAAGCAAAGTCAGGTACTTTGTGCCTGATGGATGGCAGATAGCCCAGGAATGAATGATTGTTCAGTTTGAGGCTGTCCGTGGCTATCGTAAATGATCATGAAGTACTTGGCCACCTAATGTAATCTTTTTTTGATGGCATTTGGGAACATCATATGCCAGAAGCATATGTTCCCTTCAGTAGGAAGGCTGGAATAGTCATATGTGTGTGTCCTAGCACAGGTGCGCATGCACATTTTGGAGAAAGAAGCATTGCTGGTGCCCTCTCAGTGCTTGCTGTGGCAGTCTTGTCAATAATACAGCCTGCAGGACTCATTATGCTGATTTATGGTAACTCTGACAGCTCCAACCATTAGGGAACTCAGGGTTGTGAAAATTAGCCTGCAAAATCCTACTAGGCACCTAAATTTTGTTGTTGCAACATTATAAGAGACAGTATGTCCTGAACAGGATGCGCTAGATGTCCTGAGACATTTCAGTCTAATCCATGAGCTCATAAACATGGGGAGCCACACAAACCACAGAGTCTTCTCTAGAGAAGAGCAGTTCACCCTGGAGATACTTCAACTATGCGGTGCAAACTTGGATAAGATACCCAAGGCAATCTGCTTTTTTCCCCCTTATATGATCATGGGATGACAGTTCAATGAAATTGGTCTTTAAAAGTGCATCTTCACACAAATAAGTTTTGTGAAGACTTTGACAGAGCTCGAATTGCTTATTCCATGAATTTAAGAAGAATTTATTCATTGTGGGGAACCCTTAGAGCTGTCTCTTCTCTCTACCAGTTTTGGTTCTTCCTGGGGCTGAAGACAAAATATCTGTTTCCCAGACATATACATATGGTATAGATAGATTTGCATATCCCATAACAGGAATACTCAAGTTCTTATTACATTTTAAATGCCAAATGCTGCTCTAGTTTGGGGAGGTCATTTCTTGCATTACCTTATCTGGAAAGTAAATGCTAACATACCTCAACTGTGTTTTATGGGACAATTACAGAAAATGAAGGGTTGCCCATCTTGTCAGAAAAGATCTGCTGCAGGAATATGATTCTTATTTTTAATTTTTTTAATGGAAGTGCGTTTTTCACTTCAGTGACATTCTGTGCACCTGAATGCAGCCAGAATGGTCTAATTGTTGCAATTAAATCACAAATTCTGTCATTCGTAATACCTCTAAGGGAGCAGCGCTCTGTGCGATTTGCAGGGGATGGCAGCTACAAGGATGTCTTCTGTGAAGTTGTTTCCATGGAGGGAAACATGTTTTCCATGTTGTCCTTGGAGGGAAACTCCTTTTGATGATGCTGTTAAGAGGGTTCAGTAGTTGCTTTACTTTGGTGGGAGCCAAAGCCTGAGCAGACGGGGGCAGCGCTGTGTGTGGAGCTGGTCACGTCTGGTAGCATCACTGGTGCAAAGGCAGTGCTCATGCAGGTGTTGGGCTTGTAAGCAGATGTGCTGAGCATCTGCTCTCAGGTATAACAAACCATGCAGATCTGACTGGCTTTTACCTCATGGTCTGTGTTTCTGCCACTTCCCACGAAGCAGAACTACACCTTCTTTGGTGTCTTTTGAATTCAGTGGCTTTGCAATGAGGGATTGCTGGAGGGGTCAAACTTTGAGGGAGTGCCACACTAAAAGGCAGACTTTGGATGCAGCACAGTCCAAAAAGAAATTGTCTCTATGAGGCAGACTGCTGCTGCAAGCAATGTGGTTCTGAGAGGTGGCTTAAAAAAATCCCATCTTTACTGGGAGAACTTGAGTTTTGCAGGTCTTGATGCTTGGGCTGCTGATGAACACCTGTTACAAAGTTGTGGAACCTAGCTGACCTCTTAAATAAGGTTGGTCCTGATGGTCAAACAGATCAGAAATAAAGCAGGATTCACCCTTGGGAGAGAATGCAAGAAATGAACAACTGATTAGGTGTTCTCTGCTGGGAATGCTTGAGTCCCATCTGGCCTATTTAGAGCTGCTAGTGTAACTGAACCTGGAGCAGCTCCCTCATTCTGCTCTGTCAAGGTGGTCTGTGTTAGCTGGAATAGTGGACCTCAAATCCGTCTTCATGGACTTGGGTTGGAGCAGCAGATGCAGAGTTAAGCTGCCCTCTCTGAGAGAATGGTGACCCCTGGGAAGGATGGTGCCTTCTGTTGAACATGAATAATAATCCAGCAGTTCCTGGCAGAAAGGCACATGTCTCTGCAGGTTGCGCCTGTTAAATATTTTTATCTCCAAATTCCCAGTGGTGCAGCAGTACTAGGATTTTCTTGGGGATGCCCTTTTATGTGGACTACTGATGCCGTGGGGTGCTGGAAAGAGGCTGAGATGGCTGAACTGCATCTTTTTGGTGAAACAGATAGGATGTAAGGTCAGGCTGTAAGAGATTGCATGTTTATGAACTCCTTTTGCATTTGCAGTCTGGTGAGATGGCTTCAGATTCAGTATGCATTTGGAACGTGCCTCTTTGTTGTGCTCAGTCTGAGTTTTAATGATGGAGCTGGCGTATCCAAGTAGTTTGCATGTGACTTTGCCAGGACTTGCTCAGTTTTCAAGATGTGCTCTCATCCACTGCATATGGGCAGCATTTAGCCTCTTGAGCTGTTAAGGATAGTTTGCCAAAGTATATTTCATAGCTTGGTATTATTATAACACTTCTTCCTGCATGCTGGGTTTTCAGGCATGTCAAGGTTTTCTGAAATATGTTCCTTCAGTTTTGTTCGTGCTGGTTTGTGTCGTCTGAGATCCTTGCTTTCTCCACCACTATCAACAGAGAAAAGTGACTTCTCAGAGTTTGAAAAAAAACAACTCTTACACAAAAATGAGGATAAGATAAAATTGTGGTCATCTAGTCTGGAGGGTGTCCCTTCGAAGTCTAAGAATAGGCATAGGAGCATACCATCACAACAGCCTGCCTTATAATTGCTCCCCTTGCCCCTCCTCTTCCCCATCCACTTAAAAGCAGAACTCAGGAAAGAAATAAGGACAAAAAAGAAACCAACCCCAAAATGTACCCAGCCTGGGCAGTCCAAGACAGCTGAAGCAGAAGCGTGCAATTAAAAAAAGCTGCGTGCGCCCGGTCCTAGACATTCCTGCAGCTGCAGGCTCCTGGCGCGAGATCCGAGTGGGCTGGATCCCTGCCAACCCCTGCCTCGGCAGGGACTCTGCTGGGGAGTTGCTGGCAGATGGGGGAGAGGCTGGGATTACTGCTCTTTCTCCGCAGGGCGATGAAACAGGCTTTCCAAGGTCCTGCCTCTGCTCAGAAAGGTCTCACTTTCTCTGTTTATGTGCCTTGGACAGGCTGCGCTGGAGGAAGAAAGGGCCTCAGAAATGTGTCTGAAAGGCAAATGGAGCAGAGCTCCCTCCGGCCTGGAGCCCACCTCTGCTTTACACCCCACCTGCACAGTCCCCGCTCTGTATGCCTGCGGTGGAACGATTTCACAACAAATGTCCCTGTGTTTCCTTTTGAGTTGGTGGGGAAGGAGCAGGGGTCAGTGCCAACAGTCAGGCTTTTGAGACCCTGCGACCACTGAGCCTTGCATGTATGCATAACTTTTAACCAAACCCTGTTAAATCTGTGTGGTTTTATTCTGCCAAAGGGATGATGTAAATCTAGGGAGGGGTTAACACATTGGTGACCGGCAGTTAAATATAAAGTGTGAGAGCAGGGCTGGGATTTGGTGGGGTGAATTATGGGGATGCTCTTGCCTCTTTCCAAGGACAACAAGCCTGTATCTGTGCTTTGGGATAAAGTAGCCTCGAAGCCACCCTGGGTGCATACGACATAGTTGGCCTTTCTTTGCACAGCATTGCTTTCCCATGCTGCTGCCTCCAGTTGTCCTTCCTGTGCCTCTGCTGGCCATTGTCATGGGAAGAGGTGTCTGAGCCTTACACACCAGTGTTTTAGCTTAGCATTGCCCAGGAAGGCAAGTTGGGCACCTTGTGCCCTTCCTAAGAACAGAAATGGCCGGAGTGAAGGCCTGCTCCTGACATTGTGAGAGAGTGATAGTCCTGCAGGGAGCTGTAGCACACTTAAACTGGGGCTGTTTTTCTGGATTTTTTTCCCAGAACTCGTTTGTCTGAGTTTTTGGGCAGTGACTGATACCTACGTAGCCCAGGTATCCCAGGGCTAGGTAGGTATCTTATGCAAAAAGCACCTGAGGTGCTCTGGGTGGCTCTTGGTGAAGTATTGTCCCTTCCCCAACATCCCCAGGGCTCTTCCCATCACAGGCAGTGTGCTCTTGTGCCACCGTTGGCAGAGGCTGAACAAGGTGAACGACTGCATGACCTTTTTGCTGCTGGAGGTTATCTTGCCAAGGACAAAGCATGGGTGTGTTGGCAGAGGAGGCTTACCTGTGGTGTTCCTGCACCAGTTGCACAGGTGTGCTCTTGTTTTCAGGAAGAAAAGAGTTATTACCATGGGAATTTGAGTGTTGAAAAGCAAGATAAGGAGCTGTGCACATTCCTCTTCTGCTCCCTAGTTGTGTCCTTGTGTCTCTTCTGCCTGTCTCATCACTGAAGGCTTTATCAAGTCTGTGTTGTAAGTTGCCTAAGTCCTGGTAGGGACCCTTTCTTTAGTCCTCTTTAGGTGCTGGGTTTTTTTCCCTGAACAAAACATCAACTTCAGAGTACAACAGGAGAACGCCTGAATATATGTGCATGGGCATCACTTAGCAGTGAGAGATTTCACACCCCTTGGCTGGATCTGTAGCTGATTTTCTTGTTGCTCTGGTTGCCCCTCTTGGATGTCTAGGGTAGTGGTGTTGTCTGATAATACAATACATTGCCCAGCAATGCAATGATGTGGTAGGAAAAGTCCTATCAAGCTTTTGTTCCTGCAGTTACAGCTCTCTGTGTATGGCCTCTATCTTACAAACAAAAAAGCCAGGAATACAAATTTCTACATATCAAAGATGTGTTTCTCAGAGTGTATCCCTATTCACTACTTGAACTTTTAAGCATGGATTTGCATCAGGGTCAAATGAATCATCTGTTTAAATAAAAAAGGCTAGAGCGCTAAACCTTCAGAGACATATCATATTGTCACTGCTTTTATTTAATATTTTCATTTCAGGTGGGGAATAGGTAGTTTGAATTGCTATTAGCATGGTCATCTGGTTTAAATCTATTTCCATGTTCTGTCCTGACCTTTCCTCACTGGTTGAACAAATCCTACCAAAAGAGGAAAGTTTTAACTGCTGCTAATGCACCGGAGATTGAAGCATTGTAGGCAGGATGGGAGATTGATGATCTCTTCTACTCCTTCCCGCCATCCCACTCACCTGGCAACTGATAAAATACCACATATGGTAGTTATGCTAAAAGCTGGATGGTCCATTTAAATTTCTATTATCTCCATCTGTTTGCAGGCTTCTCTGAGTGTGCCTCGCTGCCCCCGTAAAGCTCAGACTGGAGGCTTGTGTAACTGGATCCTTCCATGGAACAAAATTACTAGGTCTTTCTGTAAAATGGTCTAGCGGGTTCCTTTTACAAAAAGATACCTTTTGAAGTGTTACTAGATATTTTTTATTGCATTATTGGGAAAGAGGGATGGCTGTCCTTTCCTAAAGAAGAGCTATTTCTCTCTCTTGCCCTATGCCTGAATTCCCAGTGTGTAACTGGCAACTTGCAACTGTTATAGGACAGGTACAGTTCAGCTTACGGAAATCCCAGAAGTTCTCATTTGGCATTAGTGCCAATCGTGCTCATTTCGACTTGCTGAAGACCACATCTTCCAAAGCCATCTGGAACCACAACTTGTTTGGAGAACAGAGCAGTGATTTTAAATCCCTCGTTGTTTTTGCACACCCAACACTTTTCTGGGGAAGTTTGCGGACTCTGCAAACTTGAACTTACTTCGTGTTCTTTAGTTTCCTTTGTTAGACTTTGCAGCTCTTGCAACCAGGAAAAAAAAAATAAAAAATAGAGGAACAGAGGGGAAGGTGCTCAGCAATTCTGAAAACCTGGTTTTATTTTTGGTGTGTCTCAGCCTTTGTGTTGTTTCTACATAAGACATGGTCACTGTGAACCTTGATTTATAAAATGTTCTAGTTTGTAGAACTTTGCTGTAGTCTTTTGAGAAGAGAAGCTGCTGAAGGCCTGACGTTGTGTCAGGGGAGGTTTAGGTTGGATGTTAGGAAAAGGTTTTTCACCTAGAGGATGGCTGAGCACTGGAACAGGCTGCCCAGGGCAGTGGTCACAGAGTTCAAGAAGCATTTGGATGATACTCTCAGGCACATGGTGTGACTCTTGGGGGTGGTCCTGTGCAGGGTTCAGGGTTGGACTCGATGGTCCTTGGGGTCCCTTCTAACACAGCAATTCTGTGATTCTCTGAAGGGTCTGGAGCACAAATCTTCTGAGGAGTGGCTGAGGTTGCTGGGGCTGTTTAGCCTGGAGAAAAGGACAGTCAGGGGAGACCTTATCCCCCTCTACAACTGCCTGAAAGAAGATTGTATTGAGGTGGCAGTCAGTCTCTTATCCCAGGTAACAA
The DNA here is from genome assembly GCF_003031625.1 of Empidonax traillii. Classification (NCBI taxonomy): domain Eukaryota; kingdom Metazoa; phylum Chordata; class Aves; order Passeriformes; family Tyrannidae; genus Empidonax; species Empidonax traillii. The sequence continues at coordinate 2,524,362 of NW_020955277.1, forward strand.
ACAACAGGAAATGGCATGAAGTTGCACCAGGGTAGGTTTAGATTGGATAAGAGGAAAAATTTCTTCGTAGAAGGGGTTGTCAGGTATTAGAACAGTGTGCCTAGGGAAGTAGTTGAGATTCTATCTACACATACTGCATAAACATTATAAGTATGAAGCTGTCTTAGTCAGAAGGATGTCAGAGTGCTTTACACAGGAACCATTTGTTCTTGTATGTTAATTTAATGAATAAAAAGATACTCCACGCTAACCAGCTGAACATCAGGTACCACTTTCAGTTCATTGGGGCAACATCAGTTCAGCACTCGATCTTCTGGCACGCTGATGCGTGTCCTGAGAACTTGGTTTGGTTTCATTCAATGATGCTGAATTTAAGTGGCATGAAGTCAGTACTGTCATCTGCAGCCAGCTCCAACGCCCACAAGAAGCAGCAGTTTCAGGATCACTTCTCCTCTTTCTTTTCTTTTTTCCTTCTTTTAGTTGAAGAACCTTCCTGATATCACACGTTTGTCAGTGTACCTTACGCAACAGTTTTCTGTGTAAAATCCGCTGCAAGTTTCAAATTCCTCAAGAGTTCCATAGCGTTTTGCTCTCCCTCCCTCCCAGTCCAGATGGTCCGTAGCAGATGCTCATCCGAAATCTTCCTCAGCCAACGGTGCTGTGGTAGAGAAATGATCTATATTTAACACACATAGACACACAAGCGTGCACACACACATATATATCTCTGTGTATATATAGTCCTGGCTGCCTCTGGCGTTACGTGTTGCTGATAAGCGGTGCAAGATTATTTTTCTGGCTCCCTACCTGTGTTTTCCTAGAGCCAAACAGACTCATTTAGCTCTGGGAGGGTTTTCCCCCCGTCAGGTGCTCTCTGCTTGAGCTGTGAGATGCAGGGGGCTGCGCTGGGTTGGGGCTCAGCAGCGGGGGTCTCGTGTGGCCGTGCACCACAGGTGACATATAGGCTGCATGGAAGAAATCATGACGCTGGAAATTTGAATGCAGATCGTGATTTCTGAGCTCCTGAGGTTGTGCTTTACCTCTCTGTAGGCCTCAAAGCCTGAAGTACTCTACTCAGCATGGGTAAGGCTGCACCTCAGTGCTGTCTTTTGTTGTAGGACCATCACTACAGGAAAGACATTGAGGTGCTGAAGCACGTCCAGAGAAGGGCAATGGAGCTGGTGAAGGGTCTGGAGCATGGATCTTATGTGGAGCAGCTGAGGAAACTGGGGTTGTTTAGCCTGAAGAAAAGGAGACTCAGGGGAGACCTTCTTACTCTCTACAACTACCTGAAAGGAGGTCACAGCATTGTGGGGGTGGGTCTTTTTTCCCAAGTGACAAGCAATAGGACAAGAGGAAACAGTCTCAAGTTGCCCCAGAGGAGGTTTTTGATTGGCTAACAGGGAAATTTTCTTCACCAACAGGGTTGTCAAGCATTGGAACAGGCTGTCCAGGGAAGGGGTTGAGTCACCCTCCCTGGAGGTATTTAAAAGGTGTAGATGTGACACTTAAAGACAATGTTTAGTGGCGGACTTGGCAGTGCTGGGTTGGACTTGATGAGCTTAAAGGTATTTTCCAACCTAAAAAATTCCAAGTGCTTATGTGGGTCCCTCCCTCCCGGCCTCGAACAGTGTCCAGTTCTGTGCCCTGCAGCAAGGGGGCTTCATCTCTGTCCCAGCTGTCTTTGGCTTTTTTATGATCCTGATAATTTTGGCATTGAATGTGACGCAATCTTCCGTGCTGCTACCCTTGAGATCCCTGGTGCCCAGAGCGTATCACTCCATTACTGCCCTTAGGCATGTGGAGGGAAGAGGCAAAGGGCAGGGTTCCTTTGCGTCAGGGGACGAGAGGCCTGGGCCGGCTCAGGCAGTGTGGGACCGCACATGGCTTATTCAGCTCCTGCCCGGCCCTCTAACCACAAGGCCTTATTTCTTTCCTTAAAGGAAGGAAATTGCATTGATAAAGTCTGGAAAAAACACTTCTCTCCCTCTGCTTTTAAGCTGTGGGGTAATGGTTACACAAGCTGAGGGGCCCCTGGAGGCCGGGGGTCTCGCTGGCTGGGTGCTGGGACAGGCGCCCCTGGGCAGGTCCCATGTCCTTCCCACGCACACCCCCAGGCTGGGCCTCCCCTCCCTTCTCCGCCTGTTCCAGGCACCCAGCTGCCTCTGAATAGCTGGAGTAGATCTTGGCTGCGGCTCGCAGGGGTCTGAGTTAGCGTTGGCTGTTGGCCGGGATAGCGGGAATGAGCGATTACGTGTGCCTTTGCTTATGCAATGTCTGATACTTCCCTCCGCCGTCTCCATCCCCAGGATGCTGGCAGGCTCTTTCGTCAGTCTCGGGAGAGTCGTCTTCCGTGCTGCTGCACAGCACACTCACTCGCTCAATATATCCAATTAATTAAATTTCAGTGCTGCAAGTGAAAGCGTCTTTGTTTGTACATTAGCATTTGAGGGATGCGGACTGGGAAAATGCTGCACAGGACCGGAGGCATTGGCTAGAGCATCCTTCTGTTTCAGTGCCAGAAACTCACGTTGCCTGATGGGATTAATCTTGTAATTAATTTTTAAATGAAACTCCTCCTTTCCTTAAATGTTCCCTCTCCTTCCTTTCTGTCAGCTGTTTGCTTTTAATGTTTCTCTTTATAAAACTAAAAAAAAAAACAAAAACAAAAACAAAACTTTTTTCAAACATAAAGTAAGAGCGTAAGTCACCTTGTTCTGTCTGTGTGCTTGAATGGGGTTGTTTGTGCTCTTTCTCAGGTTTAGAGCAAGAATCATGTTACTTGTTTCTGATTACTCTGGACAGCCTTCTACTGCTGCAAACTTGGCACTTGAGAAGGATGATAGGCCGTGGAGGAGATGCGCAAACATGTGCAGCTTTGCTAACTAAGAGGCTTAAAAGAGACTTGGAAATGAGCAACTGCTAAATTACTTCTTTTGAAGTCGATCCCTCCACGTGGAAGCTCCCTTTTAATTTCCCCAGGTGCCCCATCATTCCTGTCACCTGGGCTCATGGGGAATCTCCCATCACCACTGAAATTGTCCATCTATTGGATGAGGAGATTAAATGTGGACTCTGAAAATGATCACTCTGTGCTTGTGAGTAAAGTGAGAGGCATTTAAGTTTGTCACAGGCATTTGCTTGTGCTTTGGCAGGACTGCAGCTGCCCCTTGGATCCCGAGGAACAAATTGGTTTCAAAAGAATTTGAATTTGATTTATTCCCTGAAAAGTTTGCGTGCAAGGGTGTTGCTGGGTGTTTGTGTTTTCACTCTCTTCGATAGGGAAACCCTGATGTCCAATGCAGGCTTGCCAGATCTTTCCTTTGAGACCCTCTCCCAACTCTCTGTTGAAGTATGGCTCTTGGAGTGATGGCAAGTGGCAGGGGCTTTCCTTTCCCAGATTGTGCTGGGATTTCCGCAGCCCTCACAAGCCCTCTGGAATGGGGAGGAAAGCTGACTCACTCATGCAGCAGAGCTGGAGAACCCAGCCTTAAAAATAAACAAAGAAAGAAGGCTTTCAGTGGGTTAGTGCTGTGGGATGTGCCGGCCACTTGAAGTTCATCTTGCACCGTATTTGGAGCGTGCTTGTGAGTGGGTGGGTTGTGTGTAACACGAACAACCTTTGGTCTTAAACCTGGGTTCTTGAACTGTGTTCCCTCAGCTGCCTTCCTGATAAGGGTATCAAGTTATCTGGAATACAGGAATGCAAAGCCGCATCAGCAGGTTTCCCAGCTCGGGGTTTGTATCAGTTTCTCCAGAACATGCTGCCACTCTAGTAAACAACCTTGTTTTGCTGCAAGAAGTCCAAAGGAAACAATCATGATGAATTATTTTAACCTTATGTAAATCGAGGGCTGTAAAACTTCCTGAGATTGTTTCCTGTTTGAATTCCTACATATCTTTGTAGGGCAGCCTCTAGTCTTTGATTAAGAATGGCTGAGGTCAAAGAATTAACATGAATTTGTGCTGTTCCTTCATGATTGTTCTTCGTTTTCTTAGTATTGAGACCCTTTATAACCACGATGAATAGATCTGGCTTCAGCTTTTAGAGCTGTTCTCTTAAGTCTTATTCCCTGTTTCAGTTCTTAAAGAATGCCTGTGTTCTGCATTAGTTTCCTCTTTGATTAGCTGAATGCATTGGGTTTTTTTCCCTTTCTTACTTGCTTTTATTTTGAGGCAGGATTTTCATCTCTCTGCACAATTATTTCCATGATTCTTTGAACCTTCTCCAGTTTTTCAACATCTTGTTTTTGAAATTTGGTAGTACAGAATCAGAACCTGGCTTTGGGCAGTAGCAGCCATATCCACCACGAGCATGGAGTAATTTGTGCTCCACACCCCTCTGTCTTCTGAAGTCCCCAAACCCGTGTGCTCTGGGTTTTGCAGGGAACACTAGAATTGTGCAACACGTTGTGTGATTGGCTGTAGTGCAAAGCTGTAGCTGGGAGTTGAGCTTTTACAGGGTGACTTTTAAATATGAGACCTCATTTAAGAAGCAAGTACAAACAAAAAAAAAAATCTTAAATACATAAAAAAGGCAAAATTTCTGCAATACCTCCCTGCTGTTCTTTGGGTATGTGAGCCCAGCACTGGCCCTACAGAACGGGATGGCCATGCAGGGGTCCCCAGTGCTTGGCTGCTGCTGGAACTGTGGGAAACCTCAGTGCTGGTTGAGGGGCTCAGCCTGGAGTGCAGCAAGGAGACTCCCAAACTTGGAACCTGAGCATGTGTCTGCAGTAATTCCTCCCCAGGGACCAGCGCTTGTGCTACCTGTCCTGCGGGTGCTCCTTCAGCCACATCTCTCCCAGAGTCCTGGGGTCTCTCCTGTGTCAGTCACCCAAGTGTGACTTGAAGCCTTTTGTTTGCAGCGTAAGATATTTTTATTTTTTTTACCTTCAGCTTTATTTAAGATATGTCACTCATTTATGGCTGCTTACCACGTACTCTGTGTTTTGGTTTTGTGACCCGACTTTTTTATTACTTGCTGCCTCTGCTGACGCTGCATTATCTGGAACCTTTGGTGGTGGTGACTGTTCCTCTCGGGTCATTAGAGTCTGGGGCCAAGAACTGATCCCTTCTGGGAACCCACTGAAAACATGTGGCAGAATCAGCTCATTTGTGTTTCACATATGGAAGTTTCTTATGTCTTTGTCACAGTGAATGTGGCTTGTTGACTTCATCTCACTCCGGCTTCATTTTGTATAGCACTAAGTCAATTGTCTCACAATATGAGGGGAAATCAGTTTGTAATATTGTTACAGAAAGAGATAAAATTAGAGAGGCTAGATTATCGGTTATTGTGGAATTATAAGCATAAATTAGATTTCTCTCCCTTTTGTTCCTGGACTACTACTCTCTTCTCCATCTCTTCCCTTCATCAGAAATGAACAATAGGGAGGTTAACTTTGTTGCTTTGTTTACACTTAAATATTTTCATATTATTTTTTACAGTCCATCAGTATTGTCTCATACTGAAAATAGTTTCAAGAGCTCTTAGAAGCTCTGTTTAGCCTTTTCAGATGGAAATTTTCTAGGTCTACTAATTAAAATGGCCAGCTTTGAGTAACTGTTTATATATTCTCTTCCGTTATTGTTGGAATAAAAGTAATTTCATTACCATCCTGTGGGATGGCTGTATCATCTGTTCTTATATAAAAAGCAGTAATTCAGAACCACCCCCTCCCAGGAATATTCAATTAAACATTTTGATCTTCTTTCTTTTCCCCCCAATAACTGCAGCCAAGCAATGACCTGATCTATAATTAACATTCACTTGGATCCTGACAAACTCAGAAGCAATCTTTCTCCCCTCTGAATTGTATTTTCTATTAACTCTTTCTTGTTTTTGAAAGTCTGATTTATGTTAATTCTCAGTAATTTTTCCTTTCTTCCAGTAGCCCAAATATGTAATACTTATGTTTCCATGGCAAGCAGGGTTGTTTCTCCCCTGTGACTTTCTCTTCACCTGCCATGGTGACATGGCACCTGCAGCAGCGTGCCTTTGTCTCACTGACTGGGGACACAGTGCCAACCCCCTTCTGAGTCTCCTTTCCTTCTTCAGCCTGCCTTTCAGGTGGGGAAGGAAAAAAAGACAGTACATCCATAGCAGTCACAAGAGCGACCACTTTAAGATGGGCAGTTTTGAATGGCAAGGCACGAAAGTCAGTGACACTTGGCAAAAACATGCAGCTGGGGATGGAGGAAGTTCCTGCACAATCTTAATATGCTGCCTATCTGTTGTACGTTTATTTTATCACTTTCCAGGCACTGTGACTTTGCCTCCTCCTGCTGCTTTCCCTCTGCACCCTTGCTTTTCTGGCTCTGCTTCTCCAGGGTCTGCAGGGCCTGCAGTTTGCTGCTTCATTCCTAATTCTGCTCAACTTCTTTACGTCTTACAAAGGGATGAGTAGCTTGGCCTCTCTTTTACCTGCCTGGGAGCAAAGGTCTGGAAATGGAAGGTACAAAGGGGAGGTACAGATGAAGGAGAGGGGTGCTCTGAGTGGAGGAGGGTTAACCAGAAAAGCTGAAATGTCAGTTCACAAGGCGGATGAAAACAACACTGGTTTGAAAGTCTGTCCTATATTACCAGGACTTATGAGGGGAAAGAGCCAGCTAAATAAACTGTTCCACTAGTCACTGCATCTCTGGAAAGAAGCAGAGATTGGAAATCAGTGCACAATTTGGTTTTTGTTTAAGACCTGGTCTTATGATACAGATGTTTCCATCTACTGCTGTTTTAGATCCTGAACCTTAGTCTGGTACCACTCCTTTTTATTTATTTATTTTTTATAAAGGTGACTGGAGTAATGTTTTCTGGCACTGTGACATAGGAAATTGGAATACCAGCTCTCAAGTATGGAGTATCTTAAAATAATTTGTCTAGACAAATGCTACGCATGCTTTTGAGTATATATTTGGTCTTGTTCGTATCCTATCTCCTTGTTTCCTTTCTACACCTTTCAGTAGAGCTTCAAAACAAGTTGGTCTGCCTTTGACAGCAGTAAAAGCCCAGTGACCCACCCCCACTCTTGTGGTGACGTAAAATGAAACGCATCTTTGCTCAGAGGGAGGTTGCCAAAGAACCAGTGCTGATGGAATTGCTGGTCCATACAAAATGAAGTGCCAAAACTGTTTCTGTGGGTTCCTGTGTGAATTTCTGCAGACTTAGGGCTGTACAAGTGCAACGTGGGTGTCTTGAAGTATCCATCTCGTGGTACAGAGGACCACTGGGGGTGGCTTCAAAATGCAAGGCTTTTTGCTGTGGGATGGGTTCGGTAGGGCTGGCTCATACAAAGCATCTCGAGTGTCATGGCTTCAAAAGCCGTGTTCTCTTTCAGGTACAAAGGAGGGATGTCCTTGGTGTTGTCATCGTCAAGTACTGTTGCTGTGCTCCTCCTTTGCCTCCTGGGGCAGCAGCAGGTTTGACATGAAACATGCTGCAAAGTTGCAAACTGGGAACGTTTTGACAGTCAGGGATGGGAAGTCTTTGATTGTACCTGCTCTTGACAAAGTACAATCCACGTGTGTGCATCCACGGCTTAGTGCAAGAGTATGGGAAAGATGAGAGGTATGTCAGATCAAAACCCAGGATTTTTCTACTGAAAACAAGGCATATGACTTGTTTACTGGAAGATGTTCTTTAATGTAGTTGTTCATTTCCCTGTCTGTCCGGATCACACACTGAAACAGGATTTGACACCTAACCGACTTACTTGGTGCACGGTACTTAAAGTGCAACACTCAGCAACAGCAGCACTGAACACAAAGTCCTGCCAGTGTTGTTCCTCCTCCTGCCCTGATAGTAGATATCTGTGTGATAGAGGGGGCAGCAGTTTGTGCCGGGCAGGGTCTAAACCCCGTGGCAGCTGTGGTCATTGTTAGCCAAAGGCTGCTGATCCTTGAGCTCTGAATCAGTCAGGGGAGTTTATCTCCAGGGCAGGGTGATATGACCTGTAGATTTCTTCACATTTGTTTTGCAAAACCACTCCACTTTTTTTCTCCTTCCATTGTGCTCAAGCACCTTTTTTTTGAGTCCAAGAATGGGGTTATGTGTGTGGTGTGTTTTTTCTTTTTAAAACTTTACATGCATTTGCAGTTTCAACCATTATGTCTGTGAGCTTTGGGCAGGTTTTATAAAAGCTTATTCATATTTTCCGTAATCAACTCGGGGTGTCTGCATTTAGGCACTTGACGAGATAGTCTGTCTCTTCAGAACTTAAGAGTGCTGAAATAAACATTTAGGAGCTGAAACTTGTGTCCTTTCTTTTCGAGCCTCAGCTTCCATGCTTCTATTCTTAGAAACAACCAACCAACCCAATAAAACTCTGCCCCCAGGACTATGAATCTGCAAAACAAAACCTACTAACTCTTTTGTGAAATAAAATGCCCAATCTCTCTTGAAGCTGCCAATACTGGTCATAAAGCCTTACTTATTTTATTATAAGCAACTTTAATTAAAGAGCAGAATTTTGATGGGTGGTGTGTGGGTCTGCAGCTGGTGTTAGGAAAAAGAAAGAACGATGGCTCCTGCAAGCTGGAATTCTGCCATTTAAACTTTGAAGTTCCCCACGGATAGAACATTGTTGAAGAAGAAAAAAAGGATTTTTATTTTTAAATGTCAAGTGTCCTGTCAGTCAGGACTGGCAAGCCAGAGCGTGCAGCAAGCACTGCTGATGGAGCAGAAGTTGTTTCCTACCTACACCACTCAGACTAATAAAAGATCCTCCATTGAAAGATTCTAATTTGGTCCTTAGAGAGGAGGCTTTAAACATGAAACAGCTGAGCTGGAAAGCATCTCTGTTCTGGAGGAGGTCCCCTGCACTAATGGGAACCTAGATGTGAAATTATGATTTTTCTGAGGTCTCCTAATGGCATCCTGTCACAGTGTGCCCACTGGGATGGTTATATTTCTAGGAGGTTGTGCCTGTGAACAGAGTGTGGGAGCTTAACAAGTGGGAGCTGTGATGAGACCTTTCAGAGTGAGCAGATGAGCAGGTTACAGCATCTCTGTTTTAAGTAACCACTCTTGAATTGCATGGTGCTAGTCATCCTTGGGGAGAAGGTCTTGTCTCCATGTAGGACAGCTGGACAGTGTCTGTGACTTCTGACTTCTCTCCCTGGTTATCCTCTCCTCCTTCCTGTTATAACTGTAAAATCATCTGGGAGTTGGACTTGATCTTTATGGGTCCCGTCCAACTTGAGATATTCTGTGATCTCTGAAATGTGTGCAAGACTAGTGGATTCTGCTTAAAATACAGGAATTGTGCTGGCGGTGCCCTTTACAAAGGGCTTATCTGTACCCGTCAACAAGGGATGATGTTATGTGAGGGCTGAGATGAATTTTCTTTGCTTTGTCCCCTCCCATCTCCATGGTGAGGGAAGGTGATAAATGAAACCAAGTGCAGTGTGCCCAAATGTTGTAAAACACTGCTATAATGTTCAGATGCATCTGAAGAAAGAACTGGAGTAACTGTTTTCTTTCAAAAGTGGCCTTAAATTAAGCCAGCTGTGCAAGAACCAAATATGCTGTCCCTGCTGCTGAGCTCCTGGGGCAGGAAACAAGACCATAAATGGCCACTGCTGAATTGTAAAATTTGTACACAAAGGCTTCAGCTTGCCTGAAAACTTTCTTTTACTGTTTACTTTTCGGCTAAACAATGTGTAGTTACACAGAAGGCACTAGTTTGATGTAAAACTTGAGGTAAATGCAAGTTCCTTCCATAGAGCCTTTAGGTGTACCTGGGGTGTAACCCAGAAAACTAATATTATCTCTCAACAAATATTTATGACTGGCATTCCATACCTGGAGCATAGCTGGGGGGAAGGGGGGGGGGGGAACAACAAAAAAACTAAACACACCTTTTTTCTTTGCTGTGTAGTTTTTCATACATAACTGGTCTCTTTAAGTATCTTGTGTGGGTGCCAAAAATCATTGGAGATCCCAGTGACTGAGTTTTGGAAACTGAACTACCCTCCCTCTCTAGTTGTGAGCCACGCTAGATGGAAGTGGCACTGAGAGGCTTGTCCCTGCCCTTGGTGGTTTGGAGGCTCATGAAATGCAAACTGGTCAGTCAGGCCCGTCTTGCAGCCTCTGCAATCACTGGTGGTAAAGAGCTGCCATCCTGCTGCTCACCGGGTGGAGAGGAGGGCGTGGGGAGAAGTGGTGGAGAGGACTGGGTTTCTGTGGCTCTGCTGCTGAAACTGGCAGCCTGAGAGCTGACTTAGGGGACAAATGAGGTGCATACCAGTGAGCTTGGTGTAAGAGGCAAAGAAGATATGGGGTGGGGAGTGGAGGGAGAAGAGTTGAGACAAAAGAATTGCTGCATCTGACCTGCGAGCGTAATCCAGGTGCTTACTTGCAACAGAATTAATAATGTACTTTGAGGTCTCAGTCAGGGCCCAGATGGGGGGAGCCTTACTGAAGGGCTTCCAGCTCACTGACTCACTGCTCTGGTCCCAGTGACTCACTGCTCTCTGGCTTTGGCTTTTTGGGGGAGAGGGTGGGAAATAGCGAAGCATGCACTCAGCCTATTGAAAAGTTAGTCTAGATCCAAGAACTATGCACTGGGGGAAGGGCAGGGGAATGTGAGAAGGATTTTCCTATTTTGTATGATTCCCAAGAGGCTTGGGCTAGGAATGAGCAATAGCAATGTCTGCTTGCAGATGGTGGACTTAAAAGACATTGAACTTAAGGGTTATTTCTCACTCTTGCCTCAGCTGCACAAGGGCTTCTTTCCTTTTTCTCCCCCCCCCCCCCCCAACATTAATCCATACTTAGTCCTAGCTATTATATAATTTAATTTGGGGTTTAACCATGGTTTTAAATCCAAATTTTTTTTTGGGGGGGGGGGGAGGCAGGGGTGAAAGAATATTTTGGAACACAGAAAGGCAAGGGAGTAAGCATGGTTCTTAAAAAGTCCCCCTGATTAGTTAAAAATAAATGCATTTCTCGTTAAAAATACATGCATTTCTTCTTTGTGGGTTATGGGGTGGAAGTATTTGAGTGTTTGCAGTGGAAGTGTGTGCATGCATGTGTACATAATGGGGTGGATTATAAGATTTGCTCAGCATGAACTTCAGCATTTCCAACTGTGTAACCTGAGCAAGTTGGGAAGATGTACAGATTTAATTACCGTCTAAATCTATTTGCTCTGAATTTCCTGGCATTTGTTTTGCTGATGACAGAACCTGTATGTTATTCACTTAGTGGATTTTTTTTTTAATCTGTCCACATTTTTTTTTAAATGTTTAAAATGAGTAAATGCTGGTGTGAGACTCTGAACAATTGTATCTGATGTTATGGTGGATCTCTTTGCTGTTTTCAAATACCAGTTTTGTGTTACTCTTCATATCCTCCCACAAATGAGGTAATTTCAGTATAGTTACTGACTAGACAGTAAAGGAATTTACAGTAGAGTAAAATATTGAGTAACTATTTCTCTGCATCTTGGTTTTGATTTTTACCCTGTAGATAAATGCCTACAAATCTGAGGTTCCCTCTGTTTTTCCTTGGCTATAAGCCAGGATAGTTTAAATTGCTTTGCTGTGTTATCATTATGTTTTAGGCATGACTTGGGGGACAGTTTACAGTTCTTGGTCTCTCTGTTCCCTGCTCTGGCTGCATGAATGCATTTTTTTTTCCTGCCATCAGAAAGCTTTTCCAGCTGTTTTGGTCTTTTATCAGTCTGAGAGGGGGGATCTGTGTGTCCTGTTTAAAAACAAGCAATCAGATGTGTATGCTGTCTCACACTCAATACTGTGGTCTGTCCAAGGGGTCTCTCAGCAGTCAGATTGCAGCTGTTTCAAGTGTGGTTGCATTATTTTTTTCAAATATTCTCTGCCAAATATATTTGGGTTTCCCCCTCACTGAAATGAATGCATACCATAGGCAAGCACCCTGCTACATCAAACTCTTAGAGGGTGCAACTCTGTTTTTCCACACTCTCCCTGTGAGAATGTTGATGACTGATTCTTTAGGGTTGGTCTCGTATTTCTTTCAGCCCCCATCTTTGGAATCAGTCTCATGGAAAAATCCTGTATTGCTTCCAGGCTGTCCTTCGTTTCTCAGCCTTGTAAGAGCAACCCAGCAGGGGCTTGAATCTGTGCCTTGAAACAGTGATGTATCAACACAGCCCATGCCAGAAGAGGAGCTCTTCTGTTCCTTGCAGGGCACATGTGTGTGAATTGCAGAGTTGAGGCTACAGGGGCTCCATCATCGATAGCTCTTCTCAAAGGTGACAGAGATGGGTACCATGTGATACAAGCTGTGGCTGAATTTGGAGGAGAGGAGGTGGTGGCTGCTAACACAAAGAATTTCTAGAAAGGGACAAATTTGAGAGAAGTGATGTGCCTGAAAATCTGCAGAATTTGTTTGACACTCAGCAATTTAACTGGTGCCCAAGTGTCAGCCAGCACTGAGAACAGTTGTCTTGGTTATTGGAAGCTGGTGCACACTGACACCTCCAGTCCATCGCTGGTGAACTTGCAACAGGAAATTCAATAGCACCACCAGCAATATGTCTGGGAAGAAAACACTTGCCTTGAGAAAGCTTTTTAGCTTCTGTCTTGGGGTTTAACTTTGGGGTTGGGCATGCAGAGCATCACGGACTTCTCTGCTTCATTGTCACCTCTGGTAGGCTTGTGTGTGCAATCCTTGATAAGAGGCATTTCTAGGTGCGGTTCTTCTTTAGCTCAAGGGGGCAGGTCTCTGATCCAAGCCCCCAGATATTGCCTGTACAAACCCATGCAGAGCTGATAGTGAGATGTGTGATGCCTTTCACAGCTCTTGCCATGCAGCTGAGCTAGAGCTCGACTCATGAAGGCTGACCAGTGTGTGTGCCACCTTTAACAACTTGTACCTTGCCTGGATGCCCCAGAGCTTGAGACCTTTTCTTAGCAGGTATGGCTCCTACTCAGAACTTCTCGGCTCCCATATAAGCAGCTGCCAGATGTCTGTCTCCTTGAAGAGGATATGGTACAGTTCTGGAGCTGTTTGATGCTTTCTGATACATTGTGTTTTTTATCTCCTATGCACCTTTGTTTATGTAAAACAACAAAAGAGCTACTGAAGAAATTATTCCCTTTTCTCCCTGTTATCTTAATGTGAGAGGAGACTGGAGGTGAAAGGAAGGAGGAGATTCATGCCTGTGGTGCATGTTTGCTTCCCCCACAGATGGAGGCTTGTTTGTGGTGTCCCCTTTTTCCCCTCTTCCCTCCTCTTCTCTGGGAGCGCTGCCTTGTAGATTACGTGGGCTCTTGATTCCTTTGATACAGAAGCAAAGGTGCAAACCTTTTTCCCCCACCCTCCATGACTGCTGCTGAAGCCTTACAGGAGAGAAGTACCAGGCTGTTTTGTACCTACCTGTGCATGGTAGGCTTCGATTTCATACCGTGCGTGCCTGTTGTGTAGGAGGGATGCTCCTACCTGACAATCCTCTTGTGGAGGGGAGATTGATCCCTCCAGGATGGGGGAGACCTTAGGGTAGGGTGAGCCAGGAGGGAGCCATTAACTCCCAGGAGGGTAGTATCTTGAATTACTGGGTGGTTATAACCCTGGTGTGTTGTATGGCCACCTTGCCCTGGTCTGCTGAGAGAAATGGGATTGTTTTACAGTGTGCCAGGATGGCAGCTCCCCTCTGGGGTGGCTCTACTGGCAAGAGTGGATTGTGCTGCTACAGTCAGTGTGGAGGACTTGCAGCTAACACAGTGCATTTTCCAGGCTCAGTAAAAACCTGTCACTTGCTTAATAATTTAAATGTAATTATGAACTGTGATTTGGGGCTCTTGACTTCTCTTCATTACTTTTTTAGTGAGTTCTTAGAAAGTCAGTTGTCTGAAGATGACGATTTCATTTCTAGTCATGGTAGTATCTTCAGACAACTGGGGCTAGAGCTGTGCTCCTCTGACTTCAGGTTACCTGGTGTAGAAGCCAGCACTGCCATGCACCGAGCAAAACCTGAGTCTGTTTTACTTCAGAGGTCTTCATTTGATCAGACAAGAAAGGAAAAAAACCAACCCTTGTCCCTTAGGTAGTTGGAGAAAAGGGGCTTTGTCTGGCAGGAACGGGCAGATGGAGAGCTGCAGCCCTCAGCCCGGCTGGTCCACAGCCAACTACTACTTTCGAAGAGCTATACAAAATCCGCCGTGCACCCGGATGTAAGAGCTTTCCTCTGTTTGCTCACTGCAAAGTGATGACTGTAGGTGCTTTGTGTTCCCCTGGGTTATAGGCATGAACAAATGTCCAGCCAGATGGGTGGTGGAACTCCCTGGAGCTGCGACTGTCTGTCGGTAAACCCAAGGGCTTCTGTTTTGTTTGTCATTTCAGGGTTCTGGGGGAAGGGAAAGATAAGGTTACATCTATCCTAAATCCCTGACTTTTTACAGAGCTTAAAATCCCATCTGAACACATCTCTTTGCTATGTGGAGAAAACAGTTTGATAATTCAAATAGACTCCTTATACCAACTCCTTGTCTGCAATTAGTGCTGGGGCTGCCAGCGGGGTGTGAGGATAGCAGGAAACTGGCAACGGAGCTGCCTACAGAGGTATTAACAACAACAACAAAAAGAAAATAAATAAAAAAGGCAGATTCTCAATGCAAGTGCTCTTTTCTCTGTTTGTTTTGTTTGGGATTTTTCTTTTTTAAAGGTGAACTCTCTGAGTGAAAGATGCCAAGCTGAAAACAACAGACAAAGAGTTTCTTTTGCAAGCAAATATATATTTATATTCTAAGTGTAAAGGTCTCAGTTTCCTCCCTAAATTGACCTTTCCTGTTCCTGAGTGCAGGGGTGGTTGCTGCTGTATCAAAATTGAGGGTTATTCCGAGGCTTTCCAGCGATGGCAGTGGCTGATGACCACTAAGGTGCATATGGAAGCAGAGAGGAGAGGAGGAGGAGGAGGGTTGGCAATTGGAGAATGTGCTTCAAAAAGACAGAAGGAGCAGCTTAGGTGTAGGTGGAGGTTTTGAGGAGCTGGAGGTCTAACTGCGCCCGGATTGTTTCTGCTTTAGCTGTTGCTCAGATGCCTTTTCTTTTAAATTCTCTAAGCAAATGGAGCCACTTCCAAAGAGACAGTTGTTTTATTAGGGGAAAAAAAAGTGACCTAGCTTTAAGCATTCACTGTAGTAGAGAACTGTATAACATATGAAAGATTCCTGTAAATCAAGTGTGGTGTGTTTTGTAATCGTGGAGTGAGAAGTCCGGATCCCAAAAATTGTATGTTCACCGAGTTCAGAAGCTGCGCAGTCTGACCTGTGGCAATTGTTTTAGGTTTTTCTGTTGACCAGTATTCAAAGTTTTATCACAGACCATTACAAATAAGTTTCAGAATTATAATGAAACTAAAAAATCATTTCAGAAACTGACCATTTATTTGCTATCAGATGATCCTGTTGTAAATGCAGATTCTTTTCTTCCTCACAGCTTGCTGCTTTACAGCTGCTCATGAAAAGGAGAAAGCACAAATATTGATGAACATATTGAACATCCTTCCCTACCCCAAGGTCCTCTTTCTCTCTGAAGCTGAATATTTGTTTTCTCCTTTGGTTTTCCTGAAGTGGTTTTAGGAAAAATCCCCATTCAGAAAAGAAAAAAGAAATAAAATCTGATGGGCCTAACTTCAATCAAATGGAAGAAGTATAATAACATCTGATAAGACTTCTTTCCATATCAAAATAGTAATAAACAGAAGGCTAATAAAAATATTTATTTGTGAATTTGCCAGAAATAGCTGAATAGCTTGTGGTCATGTTGTCCTTTCAGTTGAGTCTGTTAAAGCATAACATCTAAGTAGTGTCAGACTAAGTCAATACATAGGCATGAAATTTTAGTCATATTTTAGCATCTGCTAGTCATCAGTTGGAATAATGCATACAAGAATTAGAAGAAAATATTCCAGCTTTAGGAAAGTATGTAAACAAATATAATTGACTCTTACCATTAGCCAGAATGGAAAGAAATGTGTAGACTGTGGGGGAAAATGTTGTCTCTAAGAAAGGCTCTGCTTTTTTTATAGGTTCATCCTGGACTTCTTTCATGGTTGGGAAGCATTTCTGCCCCTTGTTGAACACCACAGTGTTCAGTTGGTCTGGCGCATCCTTTTTCTTTTCTCTTTGCATAGTGGGGAATTGTAGTATTGTACTTTTATCCTTGTTGGAAAGCACCTGGATGTGAAGTCCTAGTGAGTCCTTGGATATCAAAATTAAAGTAAACAAGGCTTTCTGGGGTCATTGTGACCCTCTTGTGGAGTCCTCTGAGAGTTTGTTTATTAGTGTTATCATTTACAGTAGGCAAATATGAGGCTACAAATCTGTTTTGCCATTTGTAAAGGCTTTTCTTGAGCTAGCTTGCTATTCCAGCATAGCAACTGTGGTCCTCTGTTTATTGCCTTATGTTCAGTAAATATTTTCTCTTCTTCAGTGTCAGTCAGAATTGACTGAAGACTTATTGATTTTGAAAAAAAAGCCACAGTTAGCATTTGTAAGCATCTTGGAAGAGGTGCTTGAACTTCCAGGGAACTCTGTGAGAGCTGGCTGTGCTCAGGGTTTTCCAGCATCAGGCTTCAGGGCCACAGGTGCTGCTGGAGCTGTGAAATGTGAGTGCATGAGGGTGTGAGCACACAGCTTCCCTCGCGGGTTTATACAATATTGACTTGTTTAAGTCTTAATTTAGCCTACAGGAAGCCAAATCTTGAATTTCAGTGTTTGTTTCTGCAGGAGAGAGCAAGATGAAGAGCCAAGATCAATACTGCTTGCAAAAACAGAGCAAATCAAACAAACTTAGACTTTTATTGCATCATGCCCCAGTCGACAAAGATTCCTATATAAGATGGGAGATAATGCCTGATTGTTCAGAAAATCTCATTATAATTCATTGTACAACTATTTTTGTAAAAAAATAGAATTCTTTGTGTGAATGAGATGAGCACGAATGATTTGTTGCAGTGCAGTTTCTTTGTCCATCAAAGATGTAATTTTCTGACATTGAAAACAAAACCACGAAGAGACAGAGAGTTTTCAGCTATTGATGGGAACTGCACTGGAGTCTCAAGGAATTAGATGGCAAAATTTTTTAGTTTTTAGTCATTTTGGATAAGAAACAAACACAAAGTTTTCCTACTGCGTATAGATATAACATGTGCTGCTGGTGTAATGAATTCAGTGTAATAGATAAAGTGGTAATTAGTTCTGGCTGTCAGGAGCTTTAGCTCTGGGGCCTAGAAACTGGGTACAAGCTCTAGTCCTAGGTGGAAGGCAGCCTCTAAAATAGATACATACATCATTCAGAAAATCCAATTTTTAGCAAATGTTGTAATTGCTTGGCTGCGGATGTGCAGGGCCCTTTTTCCTGGAGCACACGGAATGTTCTGCACAGCTAAAATAGTCACACATGGTGTCAGAGTATGTGTCGGAATATGTTTAATTTTTGTTCTCTGCTTCAGTAAACATTAACCCTCTATATTCTGTTCCACACACAAAATGTTCTGATGATAAATCCAACAGGATCTTTCACTGCACCTGGGGGAAATGTACTTTCCCAATTTCAAGGGTGCACTGTATGTGTAGTAGGGGGAGGAGGCCACTTCAGGACACAGAATACCACGCTTCTGTTTTCCATTTCTGTTGCACGTTAATGACAGGCTCTTCTGTTGTAATGTATGCCTCTGAGAGGACTTTTGTTCTAGCAGTAGCTCTTCGGCTTGAAGTACGGATTGGAGGAGCTGGTTCTTAGATAGGGCTGGTAGATCCTGCTGCTGACTGGCACAGATGCCCCGTGCAGAAAAAAGATTGTTCTGATCAATCCTCTCCTGTTGCTGGCACGACAGATAGGCAAGGAGATAAACTTTTTCCTTTCTTTTTATCTCCACAGCACTTCACAGAGTTCCTGGATGAGTTTTCACCTGATGTCCTAGGCCAGCTCTTGAATGATCCCTTCTTGTCTGAGAAGAATGAAATAATGGAGGTGGAACTGTCTCCAGCATCCCCAGCGCCCCTCATCCAGGCAGAACACAGCTATTCCCTGTGTGGGGACTCTCGACCCCAGTCTCCCTTGACCCACATCTCGACTGATGACAACTTTAATGAAGGTAGAACACACTGAGCCCATGTTCATTTGTTGTGATGATGCAGTAATGAAATGTTCCTGGTGGGGTGATGGTGCACCAAGGGTGCATGTGAATGCTTTTTCAGAGGTTACTAACTTTGCAGTGCAATCATTCTGAGTCAGAAGTTTATCAAAAGAAGTGGTAGAAAGGCCAGAAATACACTTACTTCTATGTATCTGAATCTGTGTTGAAGATAAATGGAGAATGATGAACCAAATGAAGATCACCATGAAGTTTGGGTAATGTAGAACAGGACATGCAAGGAAAGGGTGAGATTGGTTTTGCTTGGTCTTCTGGAGGAAAAGGAAAGATCTTACTGCTGTCCATGACTATCTTGTGAAAAGGTGCAGTCAAGACAAAGCTAGGCTCCTCTGAGACACAGTGATAGCATAAGAGGCAGGGGCTGAAAGAAAGGAAATTCCAGTTGGATATTAGAAAAAGCATTTTCACCGTGGGATTGGGTCAAACGTTTGAACAGTTGTCCAGAGATGCTGTGAAGTCTTCATCTGTGGAGATACTAAAAGCTGAGATAGACAAGGCCCTGAGCAACCTGATCCAACTTGGCCCATGTGCTGAATGAGGAGTCAGATGAGGTGGTCTCCAGAGATCCCTTTCAGGTTTATTTAAAACAAACAAACCAACCTTTTAAACTACACTTATATTTTTCAGTAGTGAGTGTCTGGAGCTTTCTGTTATCCCAAAGTGAGAATCAGTTCATCTTATTCATGTTTCTAAATACATGTGTGATAATGTGACTTCGGATGCTGCCCCAGTCTTAGAACTGGTCTTGCTGAAGTCCCAGGGTTTTTTTTCCTTTAAAAAAAAAAAAAAAAGGCAAAGAAAAAGAAATAATGCTCATCAGGAAATAACTGGTGATCTTGTAAAGACCTAACTTCAGTTTTATAGATTTTGTGGCTGTGGGAAATGGCGATGCATAGAAAATTATGAAAACCCACAGCAGTTTTAGCAGTTGTCTGTAATACAGCAGTTATAAACATCTGGAGGGGAAAAAGGGGAAATGCAAGAATGGTGGGAGGAAGAGATACAACTGCTTGTTCTGGTGTGAAGTGGTTTGTCGGAGGAGCAAGACCACAAATATCTGGTAACTATAAGGAATAATTGCCATGTCAGACTTCCAGTCCTAATAATTGTTTTATGTCTTCACCATTAACTTTACTGTACAAAGCAGTGGAGCATTAAGCTGCATTACAACAAAAGAGAGAGAGATAAGTGCTTGTGGCTAAGCATTAACAAGCTAAGCTGCTTGTGAAGATCCACCAGATGTGTCTTCAAAGGCTGACGGCTTTGTAGCCCAAAGTACTCTCTTAAAACAAGACGCAAACCATTAGAGATTTCACAAGATGCCAACTAATAAAACCTGTGAGAAGGCTTTTCAATGTGAGACGGGGTTTTTGGAAATGATCTGGAAACATCGTCTACAGAAAGTCTTCTGGTTTTGTATTTCCTAGCTGTTTTTTGTGAATATTTTTAACTCATACAGGAGATATTAATTGTGGCAGGAAAAACAAGCACAAGGAACATCACAAACCAAGCTCCTCTGGAAGTTAATAGAGAGAAGTTTCAAACTAGGCTAAAAGTGAGGGGAGTTTCCTTTGGGGAAAAATCCTGAAGAAATTCATACTGCTGAGACCACTGGGTAATTAATAGAGCTCTAGTCAAATGTTTTTTAAAAAGCCAAGAAACATTAACAAGTGGGGTTTAAAAATAGAAAATGAATGGAAAACATTTCATCTTCTGTTCACTCTGCAGAGTGTTTCATAAGAGAGGAGGAGGAGGAGGAGTTGTTCTTGGTGTTGGGGATTTTATTTAATCTTAACCCTGGAATCATGTTCATGGTCTTTTCGTACCTGCTGACTTCAAACCAGTGAAGCTTGGAGAAATACTTGAGAAAATTGTAGTGTTAGATTGAACCTGGCTGTCTGATAGACATTCAAAGGCATGACACTGCTGATTTTTCAGTTTTTGAATCTGTGGGACCAGGGAAGGGGGTTTTGTGGATGGCAGTGCTGCAAGGTTTGACACTGGAGATTGAAGGCATCTCTGTTGTTAGATGGGGAAGGTAGGCAGTGCTCCTGACAACTCTAATGAATGCCAGTCCCCTTGGTGGAGTAAGGGGACAGATACTGGGAGCACAATGTCCTTTGAGGAAACCAGGAGGTACAGGGTGTGTAGGGGGACGTTCATATGCTCCAGGATCATTTCCTGCTGCTGGGGAACTGGGAGAGGTTTTGTGGAGTGGCAGGGGCTGAGAAATGAGGTTGGCTTAGTGACTTTTTTATAGAATGTCCCAAAAAATTTTCAGTCTCCAAATAATCACCCCACTGGGCAGATTAGTGAGCTATTGTTTTTGCTATGGCCAGGCTTTATGATTCTGCAGGACTCTGTCCTCCAAGACTGGGAGTGAAAACAGGCTAATGAGGAGGCTCATGAGTGACCCTTTGCATGTGTGTGTGCACATCTGCTGTAAACACGCGTGCTGTGGACCTGTGTGCCTGCGGTCAGCAGCACTCTGGGGAGGAGGAGGAGGAGGGCACAGAACAGTTAAGCTGTGCCTGGATGCCATTTCAGAGCTTTGCCCTTAGCTCTAGAGGACTAAGGGCCTAGTGTTAATGCACGAAGCACGTGGCAAACAGGCTTTGTTCCCGCTTTGCAGTGTAATTAGTAATGCAGTGTTTCTTGGTGAGTCTCTTAGCAGTTGTCCTGGCAATGAGTGCTGGCAGGTTCTTTCCCAGGGTGTGCAGAAATGCCATTCCCTCCCAGGCCGGTGAGTGTTTACGGGCAGGCAAGGGTGGGGAGAGTGTGAGGAGTAGGAAACTTCAGAGTTTTTTAGGGCCAGGCCCCTTAGCCCATAGAGCTACATAATGTGGACTTGGAAGTGGCACCTGTTGGGCATCTTATTGTCTCTCTTGCACCAGTGGTTACTCTGTTCATGTGATCTGGAGCTGCAAACTCCTTTCAGCCAAGGCAGCTTCTCAGGTGCCATGTGCTGCTGTGTGCTGAGGTGCAGGCTGGCTCCCCGTGTCACTTCTAACTGGGAGCACGTTAATGCACCACCTGCGATGATGTGGACAGGAGTGGCTTGTACCACATGGGTCTGGTGTCCTAAAGGGAAATGCACCTGCCTGCTTTTAAAATAGCCTTAAAAACTAGAGTTTGTCTCCTTGGTGACAGAGCTGTTGGAGGTGGCAGGTTATAGTGACAGCTGGGGCTGTGTGACCTGTCCTGGGACAGGGTTCTGCTATCCTTGTGGGCACAGGATGACCCTGGACATTGGTCTCATCCCCATGGCACTGGAGCAAGTGTGCTGCCACCAGGCAGGCCACATGTCATATTGCTCTGCTACCTGCCTTTCTGACCTCCTCCTTCGGCTGTGCTAGCCTGTAGGAGGAGGGAAATAGATTTTCTAAGTTGTTTCCATCTGTTTCAATGACACCCAATGTCTGTAGTGGTTTTTGAGCTCCAGGGTGCAGGGAGGCTGAGAACAAGGCCTACCTTGTTCAACACATGATCTTCAAGACAGGTTTAAGTCATTCAGCATCTATTTCCATCTCTTGTTTTTCCCCCACAAGTTTCCCACAGCCTTACTAAAAATGTTTTTAATGTTTCCTTTCAACCATTATGCTGGAGTGATTTTCTGTTCTGACTCCATAATTACTTTCTTGCCCACTCTTGCAGGGGAACAAGGAACTTTGTGCTGGGAGCTGTTTCTTGTTGGCCATTACTTGTCTGTTACCACAATTTCTACAATTGCTAACTTGACCTATTCCTGTAACTGTAAATCTTATATAAAGCTTTTCTAAAAGGAGCTGGAAGCGTAAAACCTGGGAAACTCATAAGCCTGGATTTAACTTTTCCTAGAATTCCTGGTAACCTCAAGGTGAGAACACATTTAAGTGTCTGTAAAAGCAAGGTCCAAACACCGGTTTTCCCCACTTATTCACTCTCCTGACTTCCCTGCATCGAGGCTATTTCCCCAGCTTTGTGCAGAATAACTTTTCTGCATACTTGCAGCTTGTTGCTGGTGTGGGGTCTCTGAAGGTGTCAGTTTTAGAGCAGATGTGTACAAGACATCTGGCGTTTTGGTTTCTTCCCATGATGAGAATCTATTCTTAGACTGAATTTTGCATAAATTTTTAACAGTAAAGATACTAGAGAGAGAAAAAAAGAGAGAGAGAGAGATTTATGTGCTTGACGTGCCTGCTTGCAGCTGGCTGACCACGAACTTCTGATTGCCTGAGCTGGTGAATAAGGCATATGGCCCCAGGAGGGCTTCAGGCTGTAACATGGATAGGGCTGTGTCCCTATCCACACCAGTTGCACTACCACCTCTCTCCCACCAGGTTTCTGCTTTCTAGTTTTGAACCCAGGCATTTCTGAGACAGCTGCAGAGATGCTATGGAGAAGGACAGTGGATAGCTGTGAGGTGGAAAATGCTCTTGAAAGGACATGAAGAAGGTGGGAGGGGAGACTGAGAATAGGGCTGATGGCTAAGGGAGACCTCTTACTGTGCATTGTGGCCTTTTGGGGCACAGATTCACTTCTGACAATTGTAAATGAAGGAGCTTAATTTTGTGTTATATTTGGTGTGTGTTTGTCTTCAGTTTTCCAGTCTCTGCAGCCTTTTGGAAAGGGAGGGCTGTGGGTCAGGCAGGCAGGAGCAAGGCAAGACTGAAGTTTCATCAGGGACTATGGTTACCATCCTTGTGACTTGAGATGTGAATGTAGACTCCTTCCCTGCCCACCCATACTTCACCTTCTCATCTGTAGGCACAGGCTTAAGGATAGTGTCTGTCCTATGTTTTGGACATGTGAGATCCATAAATGACAACCGAGTACAAGAAATACCGAAGGGCTGATGTGTAGCAGGAATGCGAAGACAGAGCCTGCAACATCCATGTGAGGTCCTTCATCCTCTGAGATCAGCTCAGGTGGTGGGGGCGTTTCACATTCAGTTTGCATTTGGTTTTTTAGGTGTTTTTTACTTTGTGAGCCTGACAGGGCAGAGGCAGTGGACAGCCAGCTAGTCATTGGTACGGTGTCTCTCCTCAAGCTGTGGCCAGGGGGCTGGGTGCATTCCTTTCCCCCTCCCTCAAAGGCTCTGCTTTTGAGACTAGTCTGGTTCCCCACCTGCCTCTCTTGTTCATGCTTTCCTGCTCAGGAATGCTTTGAAGTTACTTTTGGATTTGAAGTGGCTTGCCTTGGCTGAAGGTTTGACAGACTGATTGCTGAAATGGTGTGTTTCTGTTTTACTCTTAGCTGTGCCAAAACTGGGGCTGGCCCCAGACTGTAACCTGTATTGTTACGGGGTTTTTACTGCTGAGGTTATGCTTTCCTGTAATGTGCTTTTAAAGCATGAATTTTCTTTTTAAACTTCAACTCCATCTCCCTACATGGCTTGAAAAAGAAAAACGTAAATGAGAAACCAAAACCAAACAAAACCCCAAAAATCATTGTATGTGGCTCCTACTTCTCCAGTGCAAATAGCCCTTCATTAATGAATCCAGCCCTCATTTCAGGCAGGGCTATGTAATGAAAATGCTGTCTTATGTGTGGAGTCCACAAGCAGTGGTCAGTGTCTGTCTCTTTGCATAGAGGCATCTGTGGGCCTGAGGCTCAGGTTTGTCTTCCTACATTTTGTATGTGTACATATATATGCAAACAGATGCAGTCTGACCTCCTTTAGCTTCCAGTTCCACATATATGAGAGCTCAGTATAGCCTTTGTTCCTGTTAAAGAACCATCTGCTCTCAGAAACCTCTTTTCCTAGGTGTGTTTGTAGGCTATGATTAGGTTCCCTCCTGATTTCTGGTTGGATACAGTCTAAATGAACTTCACTTCCTTGGTGTTTCCCAAGGTAGATGGCATCTTCTGGACTTTGAGCTATTGCAGTGCCCTTCTCAACACAGGAACATTTGCAGTTCCTTTTCAAAACTTGGTCAAGTGACTGCAGGAGCTGATTTCCCAGGAATAGTTTCCCACATGATGCACATTAGGGGAATACTCCTCCTATTTCCAGTCCTGCTGTTTGTGAAACCAGTGATCTCATTCCCTCTGCAGTGTTGCACTGAGAGCTCATGCTCCCTTAGTGATGCGCTGTGAGCATCAAGTCCGTTTAATGTGTGTTGAAGGCTCATGGCTCCCATAACACAGATATGCCTTCACAATATCTCTGTGGAGTGTGGGGGAAAAAAATCCAGATCTGTGAGAGAGAACTATTTTATTTGAAGATAGTGCTTCCCTGGATAACTGTCACGTACCTTAAAAAAAAAAAAAATCATAGTCTTTTATAGGACATTTAATGGTACCAACCTTTAAGGCTGTAAATCCAGCTACCACATCAGTCTGTGTCTGACTCCCATATATATAAATATAAAGGGTGATGCTATAAAAATAGCAGTTTTCAATCCCTGAGCAAAATACTTAAAAAACATCAGGGATTGTATCCCAACTGACAGCTATGCCTGTGTAAACTGTTAGTCTGGAGGGAGGTTAAAGCAGAATGTGTAACCCCAAGACATGTGGCTGGTTTTACATGACAAGATGCTTTGGATTAAAAATTGTCACATTCTCCACAGGGAAGAGGGTATTGACCCTTCTTGTTTACATATGGAAGGAACAATATGTCTTTTTTTCTATCTTAATAACTTTGGTAGTGATAGAAATGATTATGGGTTTTAGATGAACTCCATGTCGTGCAATGAGGGGATGCTGATATGAGTGATGATCTTTTGTGAGGAGAAAAGCTGTTCCTGCTGTGCATTGTGATTGCTGCCTATTGCTGCTGCCCATCTTTGCCCCTTTATTTAATCTTCCCCTCGTGGCACTTTAAAAAGGACCTCAATGTTTGGTAGTCAAACAGTATCTCCTTTGTCGAAGCTGTTTTGAGGGCTTTGGTTTCGTTATTTGTGGTGGGAGTGTGTGTGCACGCTGGGAGGGGGAAATGCAGATTTCTTACAGAGAATCTGTTTGTCAATGAATGTGAGCTCTCACCTCACGAAGGAGAGAGGGGGAGCAGAAGTGGCACTGGACCTCAGCATTTCAGGCATGATAAACAAGGTTTGTCTCTGCCTGGGGGTGTTACATGAGCCCAGAGCTGGGCACCAAGGACCGTTCAACCCCAGGGGAAAGACAAGGAGGCAGTTATTCCTCCAGAAAGGTCCAACTTGCCTTTGGGAGTCTGGAGAGCTCAGGCTGCAGAGCTGGGGACACCAAACTTCCTTCCCAGCAAGTGGCATGTCCAGCAGCATGCCCAAAATCTGTGCATCAGCAAATGGTAGGGTGTTTTTGCTGACAGTGAGCAGTCACTTCCCCCACAAGCAACTTGTGGGCCTCTTCCAAGAGGTGTTTTCCCCTTGCAGGTAGCTGGCTCACAGTTTGCAGCTGTAGTTCTGTGGTGTAGAGCTGGTGAGCACCTTTGGATGCTCCTGCTACACGTAAAGAGGCAACAACCTCAGAGGCAGGATTCAGGCAAGGACCGTACTCTTGTCTAAGGTACAGCTTTGCAAACGTGGACCCCTGATGCAAGTTTAAGCACCATCAAGTCAGAGTGTGTTATTAACATGGGATAAGCTGAGCCTGAGACTGCATATAGTTGTACATGGCATGGCTGTGGAGAAGCCAGGTGGGCTGTGCATCCGAGCCCTGTGGTTCGTGATGACAGTGTAAGGTCTGCCATGGACCAAAAGGAATTAGTTGAAGCCCCATTGCTCAAATCTGTAACACAGCTGAAGAGGGAGATTATTTAAATGTGCTTGGCTGGAGAACAGTTTGACTCATTAGGGAACTTCCTGCATTACCCTGTTCAGAGATGGCTCTTCTGATACCTGTGCAGAGCACTTTGACCCGTAGTCTGTTGTAGTCTCCTTAAGCTTTCAGTTTTGGTTTTCTCTTAAGATGTTTTATCTGTTGCTTGGACAGTGAACTTCAAGGGGGAGGCAAAAACTGCCTCTTCGTTCTACTTCTACAGATAAGGATATCCCTTGATGATTCTGCAGGTCTTGCTTGCACGCTTGTTTGAAGTGTCATGCATCTGTTTTCTGTGTGATGGTGATCTGTAGTGGTAGTATGGGCTTTTCTCCAAGATGAGGTTCAGTGGTGCACCCCTCATGTGGGTTGTTTACCTAGCGGTGCTATCTTACTTTTCACTGCAGGGTAAAAGAAAGGTGAAAGCCATGTTGTTTCTCTGAATACTTGCACTCTCTGTACTTGGGAGGGGTGAGGGCGAGATACAGAGTGCACCATTAATTTCATTTACTTAAAAATGCACAGTAACTCACCAATGCAACTTGGTTATCCAGTAAGTGTCTCTGTTAAACTCTAATGAATAGTGCTGAAAAGAATGTGGGCATCAAGGGAGATCTTTTTAGTTATTTTGTAAGCTCTGTTTCTCTGTACATCTGTCAGAGAAGGTGAAATTTAGTCAATGTTGGAGAAGATTTACTTTCTCTCAGGAAAGGAGGTGGTGTGTTGGACAAGACTGAAGAATTATTTGGATAGAAGTAATTAAAAAAGGAATGCAAAACTTTCTGGGAACTCTTTTAAAAAACATGTACAGTTAAAGTAGGCATTTTTGAGCTTGTTTTCAGCTTTCCTACCCTGCCTTTCCATAGCATGTCCATGGAAGAAGGAAAGAAGCAAAATGTTGCAGTTATTCAGAGAAATATGAGCATCCTAGGAAACTGCACAGGGTGTTGTTAAGAGACTATGTCTAATTTTTTATATCTATATATAAATACAGATATATTAAAAATGCTTTTTATGAACACAGGAATGTTATGTATTAATCCTCACATGTAAAAACACAGCCATTGTTGGTTGTGTGTTTTTCGTGCATGCCTAAATGACACATACTGGTTATTGTTACAGCTGTGGTGCTTAGAGGAGCACATTTCTGTTGGAAATCATCATTATAATATACGAGGTGTACAGAGTAGAAGTTGGCCTGGGTCTGTTGTTACCTAAAGCCAAGCACATGTGAATAACTCAGTCTTCAAAATGGACTTCGCAGCTCTGAAACTTTCATTGTGCAAAATGTTGCATCACCTTTTTCCCTTTTGGTTGTAGTGATCTGGAGGAAGGGAAGTGAAAAGGAAAAATCCACTTGTGGTATGTTGAGTAGATCTTACTAGCATTGCCCATCTTAACTGCAGGTGGTGGAGCCTGGGACAGGATTAGGACCTCTGAAATAAAGACAGAGGACAGAATGATTCTGTTTGGACACCTTGTTGAAGATGTGCGTGGCATGCCATGCTTACACTTACAGTACTGAGGGAGTTACGTCCCATTTGGAGTTTCATCTCTTGCATTATCACCCACATACACAGCATCTTACAACACACTGCACATCATATCTGGGACCAAGCTGGATTCATGATGAGTACAACTGGGAAAGAAGAGGACATGTTTGAAGTTTTTCCCATCAGTGAAAACTTTGTTCAGTGTACCGATCGAACTTAGCTTTGGTGTTTGTAAGACTTTTGCCTTTTTAAAAAAAAAAAAGAAGTGGAAGATGCATGCTAAATAAGACTGCAGGAAAAGTGGGACAAGCTTGATGACAGAAGAAGCACAAAAGAGCTTTCTGAAGAAATATTATTTTAGTCTTGGATACAGGAGATTTTAGATGCATGTGTCCACAAACCCTGGGTTGCTGTGATGAATCGGTTTTTTGGATGTGTGATTTGAAACTCTGATGTTTAACTTGCAGCAGTGGTAGGTGCTCACAGCTGAACCCGAAAGCTCAATGCATACTGTATTTTGATCAAGTATAATAACAGTGCTAAATCATCTGAAAAATCCAATTCCAGTTGTCTCCAGTTGGCCATTTTTAATTCCTGGTTACTTTTTGGCCTTAATCCCTCCATGTCTCAATTCAGTTTTCAGGACCATTGTGGAAATGAATTCAGGTTGGTGGAGCATTTCCCTGGGAGGAGATTAAATTGCCCTGTGGGAACAAAATACAAATTTTGTTAAAGGAGAGGTGAGGCTATGCATAAGACAGCGAGAATAACAAAACATGGAATATCTCCTCAATTACGGGAGTGCCATGCATTCTGCTTTTTGGGGAAGGTATGAGTTATGTAGAGAAATTGTTTCATCACGTTATTAAAACATTCCTATTTTTATGTGTATATGATGTGCTTAAGGGCACTGAGTTAAACATAAGTATTAATACCTGGGTGCTTTGCAACATGAATGTTCAGTTAGCAACATCTGTCTGTGCAATTTAATTACCAGTGCACTGCACATAGAAGTGTTAGCTGGGATTTTGGTAAGTACTGTGTAGGCTCTTTAAATTACATATTCCATGTGCCAAAATTCCTAGCATTCATGGATTTATGAAAGGGTAGGTAAAGGGGAAATACTTCCCCTCTAAACAGCCATTGCATGAGAGTTCTGAGGTTCATAGGAGACTTCAGCTGGGAAGGGAACTGACAGGCAGTTCACTTGTTCAACAGTGGACTCTGGAGTTTGTGTTTTGAAGTGTGAGAGGAGATTTTTAAGAGTTGAAGTGACAATATTTAGGATGTCTGTTTTCTTGGCTATTTGGATAGTTAAATCTCTTGTTGAGGCTTTCCTCACTCTATATCTGAATGACTCGCAGTGTATTTTGCCTCACCTTAGAGGATGCAGCGTTGCCTTATTCGTATCTGTTTGAATACATACCATCATGAAGATTATTTTCTCAGCCTCTTGTTTTGGATTCTGCTTCGACAGTTCATGTGTATTTCCTGGATCGTGCCAGATATAAACACCTCTAACTTCTTTCCACAGCATGCCTTGCTTGGACCCTTCCTTTTCCTCCAGTGGGCCCCTGGAGCCAACTTCTGTTGTCCTTTCATTTCAGTATTTCACATGTATTTTCTTGCTTGTTCTCATTATTCCATAAAACCTCTCTCATAGTTCTCCATGACCCTGTATCAGAAATACTCATCTTGTGTGCCATATCTCTCTGTATGACCAGTAATCTATTAGCCTGCTCAGTTTTTCCTCTTTGCCTGAATTTGTCTGGTTTTGTGCAGTATTCTCAAGGGCTTTGGGAGAAGGGCTGCCACTGCTCTGCTCATACTTGGCAGAGTAGACTAAGATGCTAAGGTATTATTATAAGAATAAACTAAGACTTTGTAGTGGATTGACCCTGACCAGACACTAGGTACCCACTAAAGCCACTCTATCACTCTCCCTCTGCAACTGGACAGAGGAGAGAGAAAAATAAACAGCGAAGGATTTATGAGTAGAGATAAGAGCTCGGAGACGTCAGTGGCTGATTACCTTCACAGGTAGAACAGACTCAAAGTGGGGATAGTACTTATATTTATTACTAACAGGATAAGAGCCAAAGAGTGAGAAATAAAACAGTCTTAAAAACACCTTACCCCCACCCCACTTTCCTTCCATTTCTCCCTTCTTCCCCCTGCAGTGGTGAAGGGGACAGGAATGGGTTGTGGTCAGTTGTTTCTGCTGCTGCTCAGAGAGAGGAGTCCTTCCCCTGCTCCTGTGGGGTCCCTCCCACGGGAGACAGTCTTTGATGGACCTCTCCAGAGTGAGTCCATCCCTTGGGTAGCAGTTCTTCCCAAACTGCTGTCCTGTGGGTCACTCCTCCATGGGGTGCAGCCCTTCACCAATGAGCTGTACCGATGTGGGTCCCCCACAGGAGCCGCAAGTCCTACCTGGGAAAAACCTCCTGCAGTGTGGGCTTCCCTCTCCAAGGGCCACAAGTCTCCTGCAGGACTCTGCTCCACCCTTGGGCTTCCCAAGGGGTCACAGCCTCCTTCATGCATCCAGCATGGGCTCCTCCATGGGCTGTAGGGGGGTCTCTGCACCCCAGTGGTTTTACATGGGTTGCAGGGGCACAGCTGCTCCACCATGGGCTGCACCACGGGCTGCAGGGCCTGGAGCACCTCCTGCCCCTCCTTCTGCACTGGTGTCTACGTTGTTATTCCCATGTTCTCGGTCTGCTCTTCCCTGGCTGAAATTTCTTCTGCCCAACACTCCTCTGTTCTTAAATATGTTATCACAGAGGTGTTACTGTTACAACTAATTGGCTTGGCCTTGGCCAGCGGCAGGAAGTCCATCCTGGAGTCGACTATCATTGGCTCCATGGGACAGGGGAAGCTCTGGCAGCTTCTAACAGCAGCCACCCCTGTAGCCCCCCCCCCCCCCCCCCCCCCCCCCCCCCCCCCCCCCCCCGCTACCAAAACCCAACCCCTCCGCTACCAAAACTACAGAAACCCACTACAAAATTTTAACAGTAAACTAAGATTTTCAGGTAACGTCGACTTGCTGTGCTCAGAAGACTAGAAAGGATGGTTGGAAATGTCCTTGCAGCTCTCTTGGAGCAGAGGAGAGATTGCTGGTGACTTCAGAAGCTGGAATGTGTCAAAAGAAAGTAACTCATTGCACAACATTAACTATGACAGTGAGCGTGCAACAGGGCCTTGGAAGAAGTGGGGACAGAGGACTATCAAGGTGAGATTTGACCAGTCCTCTGTCCCTTTCTTTCACGGGATTGTCCATCTGGAATGAGAGCTGTCACTGTGCATCATAAGAGGCGGTGTCAAAAAAGTTAAATGCAGTTCTTCAGTTACCTCAGTGTTAAACGCAGTGTGTTGCTGTAGCTGGAAACCATCTGTAGCCTTACAGACTGGTTAGACTGGTTTTAAAACCTAGAATAACTCCGAGCTGTTTATGCAGATCTAAGTGGTGATGGCAGGGATGTCAAGTTAATCAGCAAAATCAGCTTCCAGAGGACTCGAATGACCAGCTGCAGGCCAGCATATCTTGCTGTTTTAAGAGCTGCTGAATATTTGTGATGAACCTGGGGATTAGAGATGATAAACATCATAAATTGCAGCCTTAGAGGACATGCCATGTTTTGCTGGTCACCCATGGCTAGATTTCTTTTCTACTTACACGTTGATACAAATTTGAGAAAGTTCAGGGCTAATTACTGGCTTCACTGATAGCTCTCATTTATCCATGCCCTTCCCTCCCAAAGGGAGTCTAAAGTATCTACTACAGATGATGGTGCTGCCTTGGGTGTAGCTCAACCCAGAGGTGCAAGAGGAGGCTCTGCACGTCATGATGTGGGGGAAGTTTTGGCAGATGTTATCCAAACAGGCATTTGAAAGTTGCATTGACCAAGGCATTCTGGATTTCCAGGCAGATACCACTTTAAAGGTATTCCCTGCATGATGTACTCACAGCAAGCAGGGGGGGAGTTGTAATCTCATGTTTGTGAGTAGAGAGGCTCAGGGATGGTTGATGTAGAGCAATGTCCTTTCTCCTGAGTTAATATTTAGACAATGATACCCCCCCTTTTTTTTTTTTTAATACTTCTATTTTTGCATTTCTGCGTTTTCCAGGAAGCTTTGGGAGTAAACTCTCAAGATACTTAAATACAGTATTTAGCCCTTGCTCTACAGTTACTTCTGGCAGAGCTGTGCTTGCTGTTCATGAGGCTTCTGATTACAGGATACGTATTTTTCGTTTTTAATTCCTTGGTGTGTCTTTACTCAGATTACCTCCTTCCTTGCCAGTGGCGGAGGTTAGGTCCCACCACAAAGCAATTACTAGCACTGGAGATGTACATTCTTCTCTCTCCTTCCAGTCACCCAGCATCTGCCCAGTGCCTGTGTGCTCTGTGTGTGTGTGGTCCTAATGGCAAGGACACACAGCAGCACAGAGGCC
The DNA here is from genome assembly GCF_003031625.1 of Empidonax traillii. NCBI lineage: Eukaryota > Metazoa > Chordata > Aves > Passeriformes > Tyrannidae > Empidonax > Empidonax traillii. The sequence continues at coordinate 2,556,167 of NW_020955277.1, forward strand.
ATAAGCCCACTCTTTATTTTTGTTACCTGCTTGCAGCTCAACTCTGTTGACATCTCACCAGCTTGATACACTCCAATGTGAAGGGCCTTTTGTCAGCCTTGCAGAGCATTGGTGGCACAGCCACAGCACCATGGCTGCCTCCCGGGATGCTGATGCAGCATGCACTTAATTCACAGCTCTGTTTCTCTTTACTGGCCCTATAGTGTACGTACTTGCTCTCTGTTCTGATTTCGTATATTCAGTAAATGATCTGTGTGAAGGCAGTAGAAAGCGTTGAAAGAAAGATCAGCACTGTTTTCTTTTATGTATGTTTGCCTTCAGATTCCAGTTGCTTGATTTAATGGACATGCTTCTCACAACTCCTGATGAGCTGTGGCAGAGGACTGTGCCACATGGTTTTGAGATGCAGTGCACTTGGTGTAGGATATTCTGCAACAGAAAAGAATTTACATGACTAAACTCTAGCAGTTGGAATTGGAAGTTTTTTAAGGCAGAACTGCAACTGCCAAAAATGCATTTGATTATTTTACAGTTTTAAGAGGGGTTGTTAATAGCCTTGTGGAATTGTTTTAAAGGTTGTGTCTTTTTGAGTTCTTGATCCTCTGTCATATGTCAGACCTGAGAAAGTAAGTCCCTTCTCAGCAAGTCAAACAGTGGCTGCTTCATGAATGGAAATGAGGAGCTAAATTTACCATCCTAACCTTCTTTAAGTTCTTGGCAGGGCAAGGCCAACTTTTCAACTTTGTCCAGAAAAAAGTTTCATGACTTTCTTCTGATTAGAGAACCTGTAGTAAGTGGAGTTAAAATATGCATCCTGTCCTGTAACTTCCCAGAGGCTTCGGGGAGGAAATTATCATGATCACCATGTTACTAGTGCTCTTGTGAAGTCACCAAAGCCTGTATCCTCTTTTACACTTGTTAAATGAATCCTTGGGGGGAAAAATGAAGTTGAGAATGTGAAAACACTTTGTTCTTAAAATATAATATCACCATTTAAACTATTTGATGATTGCAAATAGTAGAAAAAGTCTGGCTAAAGGCTATCTCTAGAAGGAGGAACAAAACTGAGTCAGCAGGCATTAGTGTGTTGAGGACATTGCTCCCTGGCTGCTTTACCCAATGGCTTGTTTAGTCTTGTTCTGCTGCGCATTAGCAGCTTTCAGCAGGGTACAGTGATTAGTGCTCTGAGTCTTTCCTCGCTGCTCCTCTGTGTATCCTGGGGCTAGGATTAAGTTACAGCCCTGAAGTGGCACAGTTGTCTGCTTTGACTGAGAGCTGAATAGCAAGGGCAGAGTTTTGTTGATAGACTAAAATGTCTTCTGTATTTGTTTCCCTTCTCTGGAGGAGGAATGACATTATTTTCATTTGTAGTCTTTCTGTCTCTGATCTAAACATGTGGTGTCCAATTTCCTTCCCTGGCAGGTGACCTGGAAAATGAGGAATGGTGTCTGGCTACAGAGTTTACTCCAGCATCAATAAAGACTGAGCCAGGGTTGTGTGAGACATCAGGCCTCGCTCCCTCCGTCAGTCTCACTGTCACGGCCACATCGCTGGAGGGAGAACGACCTGAACTACAGACAGATGCCCTGGTACTTACAGACTTCCTGTTCTCCTCTCTGCGCAATTAGCTATAGGTTCTTCTAAGACTGCATGGCAGTGTATCCTCCTTGGTGCCAAAGCTTGGCAATTCAGAGTGCACACTGCGGTCTGCTTTAATGGCTTTTAGTGTTTGCTGGTGTCCCACTACTGCTGTAAGAGCTGGTGTTTCAACACACATTGTCTGCATATTCAGGTCTTAGCGGTTCAATGCACAGCTTTATCTTCTATGCTAGCCCCAAAGCCTGGGGCTCTTGGATTTCTGAAAATATTTAAAGTTTTTGATGAACCTTTTACACCTGAACTCACTAATCCATTTGCTCTATCAAGCCTGTGACAAGCTAAGTGTCTTTAATAATAACTTGCTCTCGTGCTGCTGAGCCTTTCCCTAATCAGAACAAGACTCCTTGTTTGGATTGACTGGAGAGTTTTCCTGTTTGCCTACAAAGTTACTTTTGCCAGATCTGTGAAGCTTTGACATTTCAAACTGCTGCTACTTCCACACCAGCCTGCCTCGTGGGGAGCTTTGTAATGCCATTCTGACCACAGCTGGAACAGCCAGTGGGCATTCTTAAAGAGCTCAGTTTGGCTGTGTTTGGGTTAAGGAGAATGAACTGCAGCAGCTGATGGCTCACCAGGGTCCCCAGTCAGTGGAGGAAGGAACATGACTGTTCTCAATCCCAGGGGTGCAGAGTCAGTCCAGGCCGGATGGAGCTGGTAAATGCTGAAAATAAATGTTTCCACTTGGGCATGGATCAGAAATAGTGCAACAGAAATTATTTTATGAGAAACTGAAAAAAATTAAACACAAGTTTCCTGTAATCCTCTTGCAGTCGGAATGTGCTGTTCCCAGTACGCAGTCCTGCTGTAGGTTGGGATGCCACAACTTGCAAAGGGAGTTCTGGGACCAGCTTGTGGGTCATTGCTATTGCATGGATTAGTTATACATGTTACTGAGAGAGATTTCAGCTGCAGTTAACATGCTGATGTGCCAGAATGACTTCCTCAGGCCTGGGAGTGTAGCACACAGACAGACCCTGGGCAGAAGCTTGGCAGCCTGGTGCCCCACCCCTGTCAGTGGGGCAAACCAGGTGTCTTCCCAACTTCAGTCAACCGTGGCTGCTGTTTTCCTGCTCCTCCATACTGTGAAATGAACTTGGGTCTGACAACCTGATGCTCAGTGACTGGCACCGTGCTCTTGCTCCCAGATGACAATGGCCATCAACAGGCCTTCCCCCACTCCCAGGGGTGTTTCTGTCGCTGCTCAAGCAGACTGTGCAGTCCAGCAGATCCTAGCAGCAGCTCTGTTGCTAAGAGAAGTAATTTGAGTGGGTTGCCTGCTAGCTTTCAGTCTGAAATGTCATCTCTGAGGCGTAATCTTTTTATTTAGCTAAATATAGTAGTAAGAAAAGCCATAGTGGGAGTAATCAGGGCACTATTCTCTGTAGCCTGGTTTAGCAAACTGTGTAAGGAAGTTAAAGCTTTGCCTGTAGCAGAGGAGGAGGAAAGGAAACCTCTCCATTTATGGAAAAGTAATCCTTGTGTCCTTCTATTCAGATTTTTAAGATGTGTACTTGGGGTTTTCATGCTGTTAATTTCTCTTTTCTAGGTGAAACCACTGACCCAGAAAGTTCTTCCAGAGATTAAATTGGAGCCCCATGAAGTGGATCAGTTCCTGAACCTCTCTTCTAAGGAAGGTCTGTTAAACACCAAACCAAAATGCAGGGGGAGTTGGCCAGAATGCACGATAAATGTACTTTACCCTGATTAAATATTTGGATTCCTCATTCACCATGTTAGTCTTCAGGCTGAAGTTGGTGTTTTTTAGGGATTCAGCTCAGGCTACTGAAGAGCCAGACTCTCTCTGACCTATTTATGTGGCTTTTTCTCCCCTTTTTTTTTTTTTCCCCCTTGTTCATCACAAAGAAGACGATGCCTTTTTGTCTGCAGGATATTAATAACTGTAGTGAAGGGAGCTTGAATTCTTAAAGTACAGGATTATTTAGGATAGAAAAGAAATCAATTTGAGGAGACAACTAAAGCATAGGAAACATGAAGAGTGTAAGTGGAAAACTACTGTTAACCTCTGATACAAATGCAAAGATGCGAGTTTGTATGAAAATAAAAGGTGAATCTGTTTGTAGCATATTAGTTTTAAGAACAACCAGGATCTCTTTGCACTGAGCTATAAATGAGGAAGGAGGAGCAATGATCCTTACTCTGAAAGTTACAGTTTTGCAGCACATAATCTGTTAAAGCCAAGAAAACTTTGAAAGAGCCAAATATTTGGCCTGAAATTTGAGCAGATAACTGCATTTCAGTTAATAACACTTGATATTCTTTTAGTGGATTCATTTCTGTAAATAGTACTACTCTAGGGAGAGAAGCAAGTGATGTAAGCAGGTAGAGGCTATATCTCAACCCAGGGTGTTAGATTTGATTGCTCAGTTTGGGAGATTAAGGGCCTTGCTGTTTTTCAGATATGTTTCTTCTTCTGGTAACTGCAAGAGTTAAGATGTGAGACAAAAAGAGTATTACAGCTTTTTTTGTTACTAATTTTCTTCCACCCTCCCTCACCACCCATTTGATCTTTTCAACTCAAATTTGAAAAGCATAACAGAAGTGGAAGATGGCAAATTAGCCCTGTATCTTCCTACTTCAAAATTCAATTGCTGTAAATTTAAGTAAGAGAAAAAAGTGACTTATTTATGGCTGCTAAAATTTTCCATGCAAGAAGAGTAGGTGAGACATGTCTGCAGTAGGTTTAGACCCCTTTGTTCATGAGCAGCACTTTGCTTGCCAACTCGAGCACAGGTCCTTTTGTGTAGAAGGGCAGTAGAAGTTAGGACAGAGTGAGAGAGGTTCCTGTGGTGGGTGCCTGTGCTGCTCCTGCTCCATTAGTACATTGAAGCTTCACTGTCACAAGGTTCTCAGTCACTTCTTACCAGTTTGGTCAAACCAAGTCCTTAGGAAGACTTTCTCTCCTCCCTGATCGCATAACACCTTGGATGTGATCCCTTCCCATGAAAAATACTGGCAATTTGTTTAATCCACAGCAGAGTTAGAAAACACTATTGTTTTTGGAGAGAAGGAGTGCTGGCTCAGAGCCCCTCTGTTAATGTGGTTTCTCAGGAACAGGGAACTTGTACTTTAGGTTATACTTAAACCTCAAATCATTTGAGGAAGAATCTGTAAGTGTAGGTAGAAATGACTGCAGCATATGCACGGAGCCCTGTTTTGTCTGTCGAACCTAAAGATAGCTGCTGCATTTCATTCCTCCTTTGGAGACCTGCACGCTCTGAACGTCTTCCAAGTTGCCACTTTTGCTTGACCCATTTTTTAGCAGACATTCCTAGTCTTGGAAACTGGGTGGTGGTGGTGGCGGTGGGGGCTCTAGTGGCAATAAATTAGCGCCTCAAAACCTTGTGTTACATTATGTCTCTCTTGCCTTTTAGCAGTGGATCCACTGCATTTGCCTCCAACCCCCCCCAGCAGCCACGGCAGTGACTCTGAAGGAGGGCAGAGCCCAGCCAGATCACTCCCTCCTTCAAGCCCAATCCAGCTACAAGCCACGGCTAAAGTTGCATCACGCACAGCTTCAGTACTGTCCAATTCCCCTCTCCTGACAGCACCACATGTAAGTTGGGCTGGCTTTCTCCAGCATCTGTCTGTGTGTCTCTCTGTTGTTTTTTTTTTTGATTACTGGTTTAGGCATGGATTCGCTAACTTTATGCTGTTCTTTAGATGAATTCATCTCTGGTCAAAACTGCAGATCCAGTAATTCTTGCTCACTGGTCTGCTCTGTTCCCGCAGAGAACAGAATGTGCCTCTCCTCTAGGCTGACATAGAGTTCAATAGTGTTATTAGTGTTATCCCACCATGGATTGTGTTTTGCCTTAGAGTCCAGCCCTGCTGGGTTAACCTGTCTCTGGTAGATCTGCATCTGTCTTCTTGTCAAAAGCAAGGGGTGATCTTCAGGAAGGGATTTTCAGTAGTGCTTCTCATTTGTCTCTTTCCCTGTTTGAGCCAAGGAGAGTTTTACTGTTGGCCTCAGTGTATACAGAGCTGGGCCAAGAAAAAATGTTTTAAAGGGAATCCTGTCCCAAAGATTTGGTCCCTGAGTGGAAGTTCTCTAGAGGGACTGCCACACATTCACAATGGCAAGAGGCTGTTGTTCAAGTAGGCACAGTCTTCTCAGAAGTGGGAGAGCTGCTGCTTCTCTTCCTAACAACCTTTTTCCTAGGACTCTGTGCACTTACTGTTACATATTATTTCATTTTTATGGCCTTTGAAGAAACTACAGGGGACTGGCCCCCTCATCCTGACAGAGGAGGAGAAGAGGACGCTGATAGCAGAGGGCTACCCAATCCCTACCAAACTGCCCCTGACAAAAGCAGAGGAAAAAGTGCTAAAGAAAATCCGCAGAAAAATAAAAAACAAGGTAAATGTTAGTGAGCTTTGCTGGGTAATTCCTACTTATCCTTCATTTTAAAAAATGCTGCAGTAGTGGTGTGTGGTACTGTTGAATGCTGTAAGTTGTCTTTTAATAAAGTGCTTTTCTTTGTTCCTAAACACATCCATCAAATTGCCCCTCACTCTGACAGTGTGCCTCAGTCTAGGTATTTACCTGAACCCATTAACAATGGAGTATTTAGCAGGCAGGGTATCAAGTTGCTGTGGCTTGGCTCCATTTAAAAAACAGTACAATCCTGCCCTTATGGTAGGCAAAGACCTCTATTCTTTTCGTGGCAATGAAGGTTTTCTTTTCTGTTTCCTGTTTTAAAATATGACTTTGTATTTCAGTGCATTAGTCTTTTGATCACTGAATTCAGTGACCTGTAAAGGAATGGTTGATACAAAGGCTGTCAAATGCCCTACAAGATTTGTTTTGTTTTGTTTTGTTTTTTGGTTTGGTTTGGTTTGGGGTTTTTTTTTGTTTCAACATGGATTAGAGCCTAATGATAGGGAAGAATGCGATGTTTTTTAAGACCTGGCCAGCTCACTTGTTCTAGAGGATTTTTCCACATCTTAGAAGGTTACTATATTCTGTCACTGATTTTGCAGATAGAGGTGTAAATCTGCCCACACTGAATTGGAATTTGGTCTTGTAATGTATTTTTTTCAAAATTTTTTCAAGTTATCTTGTGCATTTTATGTACCACTTTCAAAGAATCAGAACCATTTATGTTGGAGGGGATTTCTGGAAGTCCTCTGGTTCAACTCCTGGCTTGGAAATTGTGGTCAGCTTAGAGTAAGTTGCTCAGGGACTTGTCCAGTCACATTTTATTGCCTCAAAGGGTAATGAGTCCCCAGCATCTTGGGCAATGTGTTGCCGTATTAGGCCACTCTTGCGGTAGAAACAAATAAATAGAATTCCTAATGTGTAATTGTAATTTCCTTTGCTGCAACTTGTATTTGATTCCTCTTGCCATTTTGCTGTACACCTCTGAGAAGAGTCTGATATCGTCTTTGCTACATGAGGTAGTTGCTGAAGGCAGCAACAGGATTCCCTCCTTAGACTTCTGATCCTCAGTCTGAACAAACCCGGCTTTCTTTGCCTTTCCTGAAATGTCACGTGCTCTGGCAGGCTTATTATAGCAGTGGTCTGCCTCTGGGCTTGCTTCTGTGCATCCAAAGTATTTGTTTCTGAGATGCAAACTGTGGGCTGTACTCAACTGTGGCCTTGCAGGCACTGAACAGAGGGGAAGAACCACTTCTCTTGACGTGCTACCTAAATCTCATTAATGGAGGCCCAGATTTGTTTGGCTGCTGTTGCTGCAGGGGCTGACACATTGCTGGCTTATGTCTGACTTGTTCATCAGGACCCCAAGTCTTTGTCTGCAGAGCTGCTTTCTAACACGTTCATGGGCTTTTCCTCTCTCAAATGGAGGGCACTGACCTGGGATCATCTTTTAGTATGTGTCCTAGGATATTCTCTCCAGATGAGAATGAATCTGATTTACTTTTCAAGGTTAGTGGGGAATGATCTTTTTTCTATGACTGAGAGGAGCAGTCTTGCTTCAGAATGTGGAAACAGATCCAGTCAGTGCTTTGCTTGCCAGGAATAGAAATGAGAACACGGAGGCTTGAATCTAATAATGTTCAGGCTTTTTACCAGTTTATTAATTCATTTTTTATGCTTTTTTTTTTCCTATGCAAATGTTTGTTGTTTTTCTTCCTTTTTTCCTTAGATCTCTGCCCAGGAAAGTAGAAGAAAAAAGAAAGAATACATGGACAGTCTGGAAAAAAAGTAAGCCAGCCTCCTTCCTGTTTCAAGCGGGCCAATAGCACTAGTTGCAGGACTGGGAAGGGATCCAGCTGTGGATGCTGGGATGGTTCTGTGCACAGAGTGCCAACTGCCATCTCGTGGCTGTGACTGAGAAAAGGCCCTGGTCCTGGCCGCTGCTTGTCCAGGGTCACAACTGTGCCTGCCTGCAGCACATGCAGAACAGTGCCAGCAAACGCTTTACACGTTAAATAAGGCAAGACCCAGCTGCTTTTGGCCTTCACCTCGTGTAACTGTGTGGATAGGCATTGTCTAGGGAAAGGTGGATTCAGAGTAAGAATACTCTGTCTTCTGGTGCAGATGAAAACAGAAATAGGAAGTGGGTGAGTCAGGACTGCCTGGGAAAACAAGCAGGGCTCAGGAAAATAGCATGTGACCCATCAGCTTCCCTTAGCGAGCAGTAGCCAAACCCCCAGTTAGTGATTTATATCCCAAATTATTCTTCCTTCCAAGAGACAAGTATTCTAGTATTACTCTTACGTAATTCACCAGATGGTTCTGTTAAAACCCTTGTACCATCTTTGGTGATATCCTTGATGTAATTCCCGTTTTTTTCTTGTCTCTTTATAGCCATTTCCTTAGAGGTACTCTTATGAAATTTTACCCCATGCATGCAGATGTCAAAGCTATTTCCCTTTACCTTTTTTTTTCTGGGAGCTATTCAGAACGGTCATATTTGTCTTTTTGGAAGTTACATATTTTTACTTGGACCTCTTATGTGCTGAACTGTATTACAATCTCCTTTAGTTTAGGGGATTTGCAGGGACAGTGTGGAAATGAGTACTGTCTTGGAACAATCTTGAGCACTATCTGTAGTCTCCTGGATTATTAGCCCTCATAAACTTGAAATTTGAGGATCTGATTTCAGAAGCATGGCAATCTCTGGATTTCTGGGTGCCTTTGCACAAAATACTTGCTAACAACATAAATATAAGCCATTCTCTGACTTTTAAAGTATCTGTCCTGTGGCCCGATGCACAGAGAAAGTCTGAGCAGGGTCTTTGCTATGCTATTTCAGGGGGCAAAAAATAGTTACAGCCCATCCTGAATGAGCTGCACCTAGTGGGACATAGTTGAGCACTGTAAGCAGGGACTCCACAACTAGCAGTATTTTTTAAGGTGTAGGCAAAATCATAGAGCTCTCTGTCAAAGCAAATTTGGCTTGTTTTTACAATGGCTTTAATAAGTGATTGATTTTTTTTACATTCCTCTTTCATTGTGCTGTCTCTAGAGTTGAGACCTGTTCAAACGAAAACAGTGAGCTGCGTAAGAAGGTTGAAGTCCTGGAGAATACTAACAGGTAAGGTATGAAGGGAATCAGACAAAAACACAGCAATGTTATTACAGTGAAGCTGGAAAATCTGGAGATTAAGAGGTCAACTGAAATGTGAACAATAGCTGTACCTGATGGGCTTAATGCCAGAGAAAGATGAGGAAGGCCAATTGTCATGACAGCAGTGGGATGTAAAGCATGGAGGCTTTGATGTCATGTTTTAGACTGTCTCCCCAGCCTGTGGAGTGCTTGGGAACCTTTTAGCACTCTTCTTAGAGTTCTTCCACTGCCCAGCGAAAGAGCTCTAAAGAACCTACTTAGTGACTCCAAACAAACAAAAAGCTACAGTCCAGCTCTCCCAATTCTCTTTTATTTAATGAAATTTTACCGGGAGACCTTGACCTGGAACATGACACTTCCAGAAATTACAGTGCCGAAGCTCAAGAGCCTTTATTAGTCCCCTCTGCACTACTAGTTGTCATTGCAATTATTGTGCACCCTTCTAACCATCTCACACCCCAGAGTTTCCTTCATTTGGAGGGGAAAATCACCTTCTTGCTCCTTCATTTCTGAAGAAGTGGGTGACTCGGTGGCTTTCTCAAAGGACACACTGCAGAAAATGTCAAATAGCTGATCTTTTAATTGGATGTTAACTGAGAGTGCAGTGTCAGTTGTGGCTTATGCTCAGTGTGGCAAATTCCAATGAGTAGGCACTAGATAAGCCCACTCTTAACACCTTCTAGTTTAGAGGCATTTGCAGTGGTAGTTGAATATTACCAGTGAACATGATGGTGACACTGAAGTGTGGGAGGAGGCTGGGTTTTGAAGATAAGACCCACAATCATGGAAAATGGCCCTAGAGCTTATCTGGCAGCCAATGTGTTGCTAATTGAGTGGCATGTGTTGTTTCTAATCTCTGGATCCAATCTCTACTTTCATGGAGCCAGACCCTGTAGCACTGTAACTTGCTGGAGAGTGTCTCCCACACACTGCTCATGCATGAAGACATCTGCTGCTTGTTTGAGGAGAGCCAAGCCATTTCAGTGCCTCTTGTATCGTCCTCCACAGTTTTACATACAAGAACCTGGAATTGTTCTGTAGGTGTGGAGTAGGGATGTCTCTCCCAGGAGGTGCTGAAGCCAGCTTCTCTAAGGAAAGGTGTAGCTGCAGATTATCCACCTGAGGACAGCATGTTGTGAAGCCTGGAGTTGTTCTTCCCGTTTCAGATAAATTCGGCCAGCTGTTTTCATCTCTGAGTTGTTGAGAAAGCACTCATGACAACAGCTTTGTTGGTGTTGTCCATCCTTTTAGAAAGGACCTTTAGCATCTTCTCTCTTATTTGATTATCTTAATTCTTTCATGCTAAATGCTCTAAAAATATTTAAGTGATGTTATCTCCAGATCCTTCGTACTTTGGTCATGTGAGATGAGTTGCATTGTTTCCTGCCCTCTGCAATAGCATTGATATTGATCTGTAATCACTTGCAGAGCAGCAGATGCTCTTCCCTCTGCACAGAAATTCTTGTAATTCATGGCAATGCTGTTTTGGCTATTTAGATACCAACTGTGTCTAAGATCTGCTAAGGCTTCACATTGAAGTATTGAGAAATTTGTAAAAGTGTCTTCTTTCATCAAGCCTCAGTTTTGTAACATACCATATTAAGGGGTTTTTCATCTTAATCCCACTTTTTTTATTTACTGTATAATTGTGCAACTATCTCATTCAGAGGAAGCCCTTGTTTAATGCACATTATCCACATCTTACAGTGAATTCAAAGTGTCTCATTTCCTCATTGGTATTTGCACAGAGCCTTGGCATAACATCCAGAGACCTTTCACATGTTTCTTGTCTTCACACAGAACTTGTCTTCACAGCATCCTATAGCTGGTACTTTCATCTCCTGTGCACAGTCACAAGTCAAAGTTCAGAGCAGTGGTGGTCAAAATTATGCACTGTCAGTTTGTTGTGATAGAAGCCCAAATTTTTGTATTTAGGACGTAATTTTAAAAGTACCTAGCACTGTTATGCACACATCTTATTTAATACACCCAAAGCAGAGCACTGACTGACTGTACTTGTAACTTCAAGTGTTCATTGCAATAAGAAATGAAATTGTTGAACATATTATCTAAAAGTAGATCTGGAAACATTAGAGCTGTTATTTCATTGTGAAAAATTGTAAGAGTGGAAGAAAGATAACAGGAAAATAAGCACTGTGATTACATGTTAAAATGTTAATGCATTCAAGTATAGATGAAGACAAAGTTGGATTTCTACCTTGTTGGAAAATTGGGCTATAGCTGCTTACCTAAAAGTTCATGAACATCTGTGTGCTGTCAGTCAATGTCATGTTTGTATAGTCTGGCTGGTTTTGAGAGGAAATGAAGGGCAATTTCCAAAACATACAACTATTGAACAGCAGTTGCCTTTCAGTATGTGTAATCTGGTTTTTAGAGCATGTTATTTTATATATAGAACATATTTGCATAGATATATACCTAAGACTTCAGGGAAACCCTGCTTGCATTTGAAAATCTGGCTCCAAACCATGGAAATACTAGAATTCTTTTCTGATAAAAAAAATGTTCCTTCATTGTTCTTAGTAACATGAAAAAATTTAGATGACTCTTCCTTGAAAGCCAGCCTTAGCCTGAAACTCTGGATCTGAAAAGATGTAAAGTGAAAGGTCAAAAAAAATGCATCCAGGAGCATCTCCCTTGGCATTCATGCATCTTAAAAGGCAAGGCAGGAGACTGGGGATCAAGATGCAGGAGAGGTTTTTTTAATTCTCATTACTCTGAGTGGGTGACTGCAGCATTTTTGTCCGATTTAGTATTAGAACACTAGCATATGTTCCCTCTCCTAGTTTGTGTGACTCAGTCCTTTAAAAGAAACCCATCCAAGTTCCTTCCTAGGCAGTTTTCTCAAAACTAAGGAAGCACATTATTACGTGCATATCTGTTGTGTCTTGAAGCCACAAATGAGCCAAAGTCTGATTGTTTTGAGTAGCATCTGAACACGTGGGCACTGCTGTCTCAGAAAGCAAAGGGTGTGAGAAGAAGGTGGCACTGAGAATTGAACTGACTTGTCCCAGTCATCAAGAAGGCTTGATCCACTCACATTTTGGCACCAAGACCAAAGGCTGCCAGTGATCAAAAGGGTTGAATAAATTCTCTGACACCAGCATTGTTTAGTTGCTCTTTGGTCTTAAAGACAGTGTTGAAACATCTGGTGCTGTGTATACCGTGTTGAGAAGTACCTTTGCTTCCCACTTCTCTTGAGTCTGGATTTATATATTTATGATCCCTTTTCTTGGAGAAACGATAGATATAGGATGAGGTTGAGAGTGACACACACGGGCAATGCACACAAGTAGCTGCCAGAGTTGCTGCCGTGGAATAACACAAACCAGCTGTCTAGACCTGCACTCTGACAGGCACCTTGAAAGGCAATGGCTTCATAAATACAATTGGGATCTTCTCCCAGTTTTCATGCTCCTGCCCAAACTGTTGCATCTCACAGTCATCTGAAGATCAAGTTGCACATCACTCTGACCCACCAAGGGTTTATCGGCACCAAAGCTGCCAGACTTCACTGATTTGCTTGGCTGTCCCTTTATTTGAGGCTGGTAAAGTCATTTTACCAAATCACGTTCAAAGAGTGAAGGATATAGATTTAAGTTGAAATGAGATATCTCGTACTTAATTTCAGACCACCCCTTTGTAGTTGCCGAAGCTTGGCAGCCCTGGAGCAACTCCTTGTTTTCAAAGCAGTAGGACATTGGTTTTCATGCTGAAACGTCTTTGAGGGAAAATTGCTGGATATTTTCTTTGTAATTCAAATGAAGCAAACTGGTGGATTTAAGTGGCCTTTTGGTGAAAACCTTACTTTAGGACTTGTCCTCTTTCCTACAAATAGGCATCTCTGTATAGAGTTAGAAGAAAGAATAGTTTTTCTCTCTCCTTATCAGAATTAGGTTTTGTTACTCACAAAGTAGGAACAATTCTCTGAAAACTTTTGATTAAAATAAAGTGTTTGGTGTCCCCTAGAAAATGCCTTTTTTTTTTTTTTTTTGAATTGATATTGGATTTTAAACATAAAAACTGAACTGAGGAAGCCTCCCAGGTGGCTAAGTCCTGGAATGACAAATTTTCTCTCCTTAATCACAATGTCACTTGAAGCAGAGGGGAAGCCTTACTTTGGTAGCGAAAGGGCCTCGTCTGAAGATGAATATATGTGAATGTGCACAGGAAAATAAGACATCACAGGCAGAGTGAATTTGCTGGCAGTGTGTGGAAGGAAGAGCAGGAGTCCTCAGTCACTTTGCAGCTTTCCTATTAGGTGCTTCCATTGGCAGAGAAAAGTGTGAAAACACACTCACACCTCCCACGGAGGTGACCCTCTAATTGAATATCCCTGAGAAATGTGTCAGACACAGTGAAAATAATCCCTTTGGGTGCAAACCCCCTTAGCATGCTGCCTTGGGTTTGCATTTTCTCCTGTTAGGACTTAGCCATAGGCAGTGTGTTCCACTAAAAGCATTTGTGGCCTTTCTGCTTCTATTTAGAGGGAGCATCATAGTTTATGATGAGTCCCTGTTCTGCAGAGCAGAGACCTGCTCCTTTTCCTTCACTTGGTCCAGATCATCCTTGCAGCTGTCCAGTGAAAAGCTTTTGCGTGGGAATCTTTTGGCCTCAGAATCCAGTCTTCCATCATTCCATATTCAAATAGAGAATAAAAGCTCCGAGGAATGCTCTGTTTTGCCAGTGGCAGGATAACCTGGTATCATCTCTGATCAAACTTGCTCCTTGCTCTTGCCTCAGTTCTTGCTCATAGTTTGCAAATGCATGTGTATCCTACCTGCTCCAAACACTGAGTCCTTGTGTGTTGAGAAGACAGTAGCTCTGCTCAAACAGATAAATGACTTGGGGAAGAAAGGCATTTTATGTGAAAGTAGCTGGTAAATGAGGTGTGGGATGAATCTTCCTCTGTGTATAGGAGACCTCAGAATACCTGCCTAATTATACTTTCCAAAAGGAGACTGCTTTGGGCCCACTCTGCCCAACAGGTTTTTTAAATTGAACGCAAAAAGGCAGAGATGAGCAAAATGAGGAGAATTGCCTCTTCTCTGTTGATTTCCTCACCAGCCATTAGCTGTTTTCTCACTGACGCCTCCACAAAAAGTGGCAGGAATGATCAGCATTTCAAGGCTGCTGCTGCTGCCAGCCCCTGAGCTGAGGAGGAGGAGGAGAGCTCCTTCCTCCTCGTTCCACAGAGCTGTTCTATGTCGAGCCCCATGGTTCGAGCCTGAAACAGGGGGAGGATTTAGTCCTCTGTAATAGCACAGAAATTTCAGGGTCAAAAGGGCATTGCTTTATAGCATAGCTGGTGGCATGTGGTGGCAATACTGCATGCAGCATGTTCTGTGCCAGAAAATGATGTATACTATGCACTCAAGCCTTTGTGAACCCCATGCCATGCAGCAGATGTGAGGGGAGAGCTGGGGAGAGATGCAAAAAGGAGCAAGAAATTGGGATGGTCTCTTTTACGTGATGGACACTGTTTATATCTCTAATTTGCCTGTGTTCTCTCTGATAGTGAGTAAAGGATTGAATTAGGTGTACTGCTTTTCTTTTTCAAAGAGTTGCAGGATAAGCCATGCTCTCAAGAGCATGCAAGACATCCTTCCTTAATAAGTTGAGAAGGATCTGCTGGCCCAGATAAATCTGTGCTGTGAGAATGCCTTGTGCTCATTTCAGAATGTATTCCTGAAGTCCTTGAATTCATTAAACCCTAATTAGCAATGAGCATTGATGATTAAAAAAACCGATGATAATAGGCGGACCAGTGTATATTGAGCTGGGAAGGCACCTCTGGGTCTGTCCTACAATTAGCTTTTAGCCAGTTTGATCTTAAAATAATCCTTCTATTTTCTCTGACATCCTGACCTCGCCTCTTGGTTTAGCGTTTGACGTCACAGCTTCCAAAACTGTTGCCTGGAGTTCTGTTGGGGTATCCTCCACAAGAGATTGTGAGACTTAGAGAAGAGAAAAGTAAAGTTGGAAACAAACAGCAAATTTAACAACTTGGTACAAAATTGTACGATGTTTGTGTCGAGGATAGGCATTTGGTTTGCTCCTTATCTGCTAAAACACTTCAGTGAAAACTGCTGTGAAAACCCTGCATCAATCATACTTTGAGATCATTTCCTATTTAAATGAGTAGTATCCTGACTGTAGTAATTGATGCTACAGCACAAAAAAACCAACCAGAAAGACAGAAGAGTATCCTGCTGGGCTAGGACTGTTGACTCCAGCCACAAGAGAATTGTCATTGTGGTTGAGACCCCTAAAAGACACAGTCACAGTAGCCACTTGAAGCACCTGCAGTTTTTGTCAGCTCCTGGAGGATTTAGCAAATAGCAATAAAGTGTTTCATTTAATAAATGAATTTGAGAAATGAAGTCCGTGCCTGTGTTCTGTTTCAAGACCTTCTCTTTAAAAATCTTGCAGCATGTGGTCCAAACCACTGAATAGGTTTTTTGGAAAAAGGAGGTACCTCAATCACCAACTAGAGCAGTTATAAACTCACTTCTGCACCTTTAAAAATAATGGCAGAACTCCTGCTGAATTCATGACATATCAGGTTGTATATGCATCTGGTCACTTGTGTGTAGAGCAGTTTCAGTTGTTAATGTGCTCAACGGAGCCATTTCTTGTAGAAACGCCGAAAACACAATTTTTATTTACAAGAGCTTTCTGAAAGTACTAAAGAAGTAAATGTTCAGGGACATCAGATGAGGGAAAAACAAAAGATCTTTTTGAAAATTCCAGCATTAATACATGTAAAAACTTCGTAAAATTAAAATCATTCCTTGCTAGTAATTTCAAGGAGAGGACTTTAATTATCTCTACCTTGTCACAAATGCTGTATTATTGCCAGGTGTGGAATTTGAAACAAAAAGGTATTTAACCAACAAGAAGGTCAGTGTGTGTCATGCTTGTCTGTTGTCTTTTCTTTCCAGAACACTTCTGCAGCAGCTGCAGAGACTCCAAGCCATGGTTGCTGGCAAAGTGTCCCGTTCGTGTAAGGCAGCTAGCACACAGACAGGGACCTGTCTTATGGTGAGTGTCCCTAATGCTGGGAATTGTAAGGGGATGACAACCTCTTTCCTCTGCTCAAAGACACATCCCTTGCTCTGCAAAGCCTCTCAATTGCAAATTTGCAGCTTGAGAAACTCCTTTTCATGATTTGACAATTAATTTTGAGGTAGGTGAGACTTGGGAAGACACTAAATTCTGGAGGAGACTGGACCCGGGCTTTTGGTTGGGTACTGCACTGATGAAGGAAAGAGCACTGCTCCTCCAAGTGACCCACTTTATTATTTACTGCAGTACTGTATGTGGGAAATGGTGTCTAGGGTTGTAAAATGAAAATGAAGGTGACTTCTGGTGCTCAGTTCTGTTGATACTGGTAAAAATAAACTTGCTCAACCAAATCAAAATATAACTGAGGCTGTAAATATACCTGTGCCCTATTTCAGTAATAGTAGTCAAGATAAGAAAATGAGTAGAATGAAACATTTCCCTTTTCCCTACCTACATTCAGCCATCAAGTTCCCTTTATACCTAAAGTGGTATAAATTGATGCAAAGTATTTACAAGGTCTAAGCTGTTCTCCTAATCTGCTAGCCTTGCTGTCACTTTGAAGCAAGACTGGGACAAGCAGAAGTAACCTGTTGGGAAATTCCTGACAGTATCTGTAAAACACACATGGCAGCTTTATCTGCTTTTCAACTTTCTAAGTAAATAAGGCAGCTGGTCAGAATGGTTGCAGACACTGAAAACAAACTCCAGCTTTGAAATGTGCCCTTTAAAACACTGAATTGCTATTGTATATGTGCCTTTGCTAGGAGACTCTATGTAGTGATGAAAATGGCCTCAACTGATTTGTTTTGATAAAGTGTTAGTTCTGATGTGTGCACATGGGTCAAGACCTAGTGCACTTACCTCTTCTGCATCTTCCCTTTGCCAGATGGTGGTGCTGTGCTTTGCAGTAGTTTTTGGCAGCTTCTCTCAGAGTTATGGGCCATATCCTTCTGCTACGAAGATGGTGTTGCCCAGGCAGCATTCCTCACCAGAGTCCTACACAGATTCCATTGGTAAGTGGCAGCTATTCCAGTCTTGCTCCTTGGTTGTACTTTGGCACTTGTTTTCCATCTCTGTTCCTGATACCCTTCTCAAGCACCTCTTGCTTTTCTGCTTCTTAACTGGCCATTTTTTTATATATACTTGTATTTTAGGTATATATAAAAGAAGAATAGCTTGGTAACCTATGTTGATGGCATCAGACCTCATAAACATGGGCAAAGCCTTTTCCCCACTAGCTTGCTTGGTACTTCTGGAACTAAAGCTAGTGGTTTGTGAGAGGTAGCGGGGTTTCTACTTGGCAGGAAATGTTCATACTGTTAAAATGCACAACTGATATCAGTTGGTGTTTCCTTTGGCTGAAAAGACTCCAAGGACTGAGTTGGAAACTGTTAGTATTATATACCTATAATGAACCAGTATATTATCAGAGTGATTATTTAATTTTGTTCTTGTTTTGTGAATAATTTAGAGCTTTTTGATCCCTATTTGGACCATTCCTGTGGTTTCTTTGTTCAGCTATCAAACTGCCGGTTAACCACTATGGAAAGAAAAGCTCTTTGCAGCTTTAGCTCTGCTCTGACAGTTTCAATTTCCTGAAATAACCAGGGCTGTTCTCTGACCTGCCTGTTTCTCATGTCTTTTTGCCTTCTCTCTTTGTATGTAGTGAGGTCAAGGAGTCTGCTAATTTATGAAGAGCCTCACCAACTGGAGGAGTCGTCAAGCCCGATCTCCTTTGCAGATCGCAGTGACAGGCAAACAGACACCTCCAAGTACACAACACTGTCCCTGGAAGCCATGTCAGGGACACAGCAGGATGACATCATGCAGTTCACAATAGCCAACGAGACAAGGCTAGAGAAATCAGTGCTGCTGGGCCTGCAGCAGCACAGGTGAGTGCAGGGTGGGCTGCTTGTCGTACCAGTGTTCTGTCCTTGTGCCTGCAGGCCAGAAGTAAGACTAGCGGCTCAGCTGTGCTGGGCACCTTAAAACATGAACTAAGAGTTTGGGTTTTATCTGGAGAGCCTGTAGGCAAAGTCCTCGTTACTCTGGAGAAGTGTTTGCAACAGTGTTGTCATAATACGGCTACTGAACTCTCTACTTCTGCCAGAAACCTAAACCCCGTAAGCCTGTTAGTTCTGCCTACCCACTTCTTTGAGCACTTACTTGTGTGTCTCCTAAAGGAATAAGCTTTTACCAGTTGTGTGGATGTGTGAAGTTGTGACTCACTGGGCTTTCTATGAGGTTAGGGTGTGAAGAGCTGGAACTTCTACAACAGTGATCCTACTAAAGCATTACTGGGGGAAGTTTCCAGGACTCGGTCTTAAGAGACTGACATGTAAATTTATCGGACTGTTTAAGTTCCTACACTTAGTTCCTTTTTTTTTTTATACTTAAATCTAAGTTTTTGGGCTTCTGCAAAGAGAGAGATTCGCTGATTAAAGATGTATATGCAGTTTTCTTTCCACTGCACCTTTTCTTGTCCTGCCGCTGTCTCGTTGGCCTGGGTCTCAGCCTCTGCTAACGAGCAGTAGCAAGCCCACCAAACAATGGAGAGAGGGATTTTGTTTGGCAGCATGCTGTTCTGAGGACTAGGATGGGCCATATCACCCCAAACATGTCTCCTGAGCACTTGTGTCAAAGTTATGCCTAGAGCCAAAGAGATGACTAATTCAGTGTGTTACCAGACTCCAGCTGACAAGTACCTGGTGAATACTGAGTGTCTTTTTAACATTAGCCAATTCGAGCAAGATATGCACTTTTAAAAATGACTGTTAATGTTAACCTTTGTTGTTTTGGTATTTTTGTTCCTTACAGAGTCAACTCCGAACTAGAAAGAAATGAAACACTGAAGATAATTGAAATAGACAGAAGAGTCAATGCCACCTCTTAAAAATAAAAACCGCCTTTTTTTCTTGACTTCCCTCTTTCCCACATATTTTCAACCAAAGTTCCCCTGACTTGTCATCCTCAGTGAACCAAAGTACAAAAGAGAGGGAGTTCAACTTCTGCATTGACTGGTGAGGCTGTGACTACAGATGGGATCTCTTGTCTTTGTAACTCCCCTCCTCACTTCGCACACAGTCCCTGTCTTTGCTTTTATTCCTTTCCTGTCTGATACTGCAAGGGCAGGATTGAATTATGGTGGCAGATGATGCCAGCAGTGTGCCAGTGACTGGTGGGTGTGCGTGCCACATGCACACAGCCTGGTCTGAGCACAGAGGCATTCTGTAGAGAGTGAAATATGCAAAACCAACGGGAGCATGTGGGTGATAGTTTTCTTGGGAGAAGGTAACTGAGGGAGAGAGAGGAGCTGATGGTGCTCAGAATCTAATCACAGCTCTGCGCCTGCTGCTCTGCAGCACTTGAGCCTTTTGTGGGGATTGGGAAGCATGTGTTTAGCCTGCTTCTGAAGGGACAGGAAAGGACCCTCAGACTGCTGAGCTCAGAGCACAGGCAGGAGAGGGGTGGGCAATGATGCTTCTGAATTGTCCTCCCCTAGCTCTTTCTTCTCCTTTATCATTTAGTGGGGTAGGTTTCTCTGTGTGTTGAAAGCAGTTCTGGTAGGCTTCCCTGCTTCCACCCTTGAGAAATTAAGCAAAGATCAGTCACTGTCTTGTCATGCTTTGTGTGGGAGAATTACACTAGTTTAACTAAATCTGTTTAGAAAGCAGGTTTTGTTAAATTTATGCAATGTTTTAGATGGATGCCCTTTATTTTGCTTAAAGCTAATCTATTTAGCTTGTATCAGTTCCTTCCCAACAAACTGAATCAATGTAAGGCTTAAACCAGAAGTGCCTCCCGAGAGGACGATATGGATTTAATTTATTGGCATCTAGATGCATTCAAGGAATTTCTTATGTAGACCCCGTCTCAGATTGTCTTGTGTTTTCCTTTCCTTGCCATGTTTCCGTTACTGTTGTAAATAGTATTTATTAGCTTTGCAAAATCTTGCTCAGGCAGTTGCAATGAAGAGATTTGAGCTTCCCTTGACCCTGCAGGTGATCTGAGTGAACTCTAAAATCTAACACACAAATATTACTGAATACCCATTCCCTCCCCTTAAACTTGAATTGTTCTAAAATAAAGCCGTGTATCTTATTTTCCTCCTTTTCCAGAGATGTGATCTTTTAGACCAACTGTTTTGTTGAAAAGACAGCTAGGCACAGGTCAGGCCTAGAGGTGGTAGATACTATATTAGCTGTTTGGCAAGGCAGCCTCTGACCTGAGGAGTTGATTATGCAGGCAGGAGACCTGTGAAAAGAGGGATGAGAAGAGCACATAGGGAGGTGAAGTCACTGACCCAAGTTCAGTGGAAAAGGCAAGAGCAGTCTTCAGGTCTGATCCTGGTCCAGTACTCTTCTCCCTGCTTTGTTTCCTCCTTTATCCCTTGTCACTGTTGTAAGTGTCCTCTCTCTTGCAGTACCCTGGTCATGCCTTTGCTGGAGCTGTGCTTCTTGCACTTTGTCCTTGCAGTGGCATAGTTGAACTTACACTAGGATTTTGAGCAGAGTTTTATCTGGTTCCTACAGAAGGGCACTCAGGCTCCACTGAGATGGATTTAATGTGAAAATCCCAATTCAGCAGGTTAGCATAGCTACTTTACAGTTTACCAGAAGAAGTCAATTTAAAAAAAAAAATTAATTTGAAGCTCTTTTTTATTTTTTTTCCTAATGATAAATAAGGGAAAAACTAACCTAGCCTTACAAGTAATTTTTTACTATGTACAGTAGATATTTCCTGCAAGTATTCTATTTTGTAATATACTGGATTTGTATTTT
Organism: Empidonax traillii; assembly: GCF_003031625.1. Lineage (NCBI taxonomy): Eukaryota > Metazoa > Chordata > Aves > Passeriformes > Tyrannidae > Empidonax > Empidonax traillii. Next base: position 2,577,252 of record NW_020955277.1, read on the forward strand.
AATACAGCAACTATCACACCAGCTCCTTTCTTGTTCTTTGTTCTCCTTAGACTTTCTTCCCTATTTGCCATCCTCAGACCTGACTCAAAACTCAGAGAAATGAATGGAAAGTATTTGGCAAATTACAGGGGACTGTGGATCAGTTCCCACTGTGCCATTTTAAGAAGGTGTTTCAGATTAGTGACAGTGAAACATATGCCTGACTCCATGAGCTAGTAATGAGTTTTGGTGTACAGATGTGCTTTCTAGGTAATGCCCTATTCTTCTATGCAAGTGCCTTTTTATTATTTTACCTGAGGTGGCAATGAAAGGGGAAATGCTGTTGTAGTTTGTGTTGCAACTGTTCCCTTCTTGGCATGGGTTAATCTCTGCCATAAACTCTGTTTCCTTTCACAGTGATCCTCTTGGATCCTCTGAATCATTCCATTGTCTATCAACAACTTTTGTATGATTTTTTTTTTCTTTTTGAATAGTTTAAGGCCTCACATAAACGGTGACCACTGGTGGGTGTCACAAGGGATGGCTGCATTGCTCAGCCACTTGAGGTCAGCAAAGTGACAGGAGAAAGCTGGGGCTGACCCTTCCATTACCTTATGGCTGGTCAACGTCGTAAGTGGTCAACATCATAGTTTAGAAAATTCCTTAGATGGTCTTTTTTTTTTTTTCCAGAGCACCAATGGTTTTGCCACTTCTGAGGGCAACTGAGTGGTTAAATGTTCTGCAGAAGAGGTTCCAAGCTATGAAGTGCAACACCACTTACTAGTTTTGCAGTTTGTACTGTGCATATAAGCAGGAGGCCTCTCTGCCTGAGCTCATGCCCGTGCCAGTTAAATGGATCACTTCCCAGTGCAGATACAGCTGACTTCACTGTCTTAAAACCAAAATGGAATTATTTCTCAATACTTACAGGACAGATGATTTTGCACAATGCAAACAGCCCCTCCTCTCCAAAATATGCTGCACTTGCCACCTTTAAAATTTTGCCCTATTGGTTTGCGTAATTTGGAAATGTCAGTTCAAATCTGGTTGAGAGAGAGTCATGTTTTCATCCAGAGCATTTTAAACAGCCACAGTCTGGGTCAGGCCTCAGTACTAACTCATCCAAGCCAGTACGGCCATTCCGATTTTCTTGCAACTGTTTGATAATCTATGTCTATAATCCTAATTTGTGTAATCCTTTAAGTTATTTTTAGGTATTCTTTTGGGCAACCTCTTGACCTAGCACACACATTGCTTGGGGATTTATTGTATTACATGTTACTCCTTTATAATAAGGAAAACCTTTACTTTACTTGGGTATGTTTGTGATCATTTCTCTTCAGGGGCCTTAATAGAACAGGTTTCTCTGCTCGATACTGGGGGCCAAGGAATCCTCTGTCATCACCTCCTCACAGGCTATTGGACAGCAAAGACTTCACTGTCTCCAGAGGTAGTTTGTGCCCATATTATGTACCTAGCAGGGGGATGGGAGAGACAGGACAGTGCCATTGCACTGCCTGCCTCAGCAGCCCAGGGGTGACCCCAGTGTGAATGTTGATGCACTGCACACCACGTGCAGAGGCAGCTTATGTGCTCTGTGCTAAGGGCATAAGGAAGGAGTACTAAAGTGTATTCAGGGAGGATGCCAGTGTAAGTGCTTTTAATTGGCTCAGCTCTATTACTTGAGGTCTTAGCCTTCTGCCAGTGTGCTTTTTCCAGTAATCAGTGACTTGGTGCTGTAGAATAATGTGTGTGTATGGATGTGGTAAGCAAAGGCCTTTCATGCTACTTAATTTCCATTTCCAGCAGAGTACTTGAGTGATACCTGGAGTCCTCAGCTGTCACATTATGCTGTTAGTCAGCACAGTTTAACACACACTAGTAAACTTAACCTTTTGGCCTGTAGCTTTACAGCGTGTCTGGATCTGTTGGGTCTTTGCTTCTAGAGAGATAAGCTATGAATGAAAGTGGGGCATTACTTTATATATACATATATATATATCTTAAAACTATCAAGCACAGGGCATGTGCTCTTTCTAACCTTGTTACTAGTGTGTAGATAATGTTGTTTTTTTACCCTGGGCTATTTATAGTTCTTTGCTGCATTTCTGTAATCTGTACCATTCAATATTTTTCAGCAGCACAGACTTATGGATTAGACTGAGGTTCTTAGGCCAGATCCCACCTGATACAACACAGCACACTTCTCACATACTGCTCTTGGGGGCTGAAGGTCTGATTTATACTGACAGGGGACCTCTTCCATATCTCTCTGTATAACAGAGAGATCTCAATGTATTCTTGATTTTTCTAACATAGACTAAAAATTAATCTAAAACCTTTTTTTTTTCCTGCTAAAGAAACCAACCCACCTCTCTGCTCCCATCCCCTCAAACTATCAGTGGTAAATTCTGTCTAGACACACTTAAAATGTAGGTCAAGTAAAAGAATGATACTAATTGCTACGTTGGGAGGGATTTCCACTGAGTATTTGGGCTCTAGATTCTAGCTAGTGCCAAGAGGCCATTGTACAAAACCCACGCAGTTGAGAACAGAGGAATACGGAGTATTTTTATACTCTTGGTGACTAAAATATTTCTTTCTCGAGTCACTAATTAAAAAGGGAACATTTTGTATTCTGAAGGTGAAATGATAGGTCAGAACTTGGTAGCTACAAAAGTTATACTAGCCTGTATAAGTAGTGTAGTGCTATGATGTGTTGCTGGTTTGCACTAAATAGTGTTAAGGATTAACAGCTTTGGGGGTTGCAAAGATGAATGAATTGACTTACATGCTAAGTAAGGTCTTTACAAATAAGATGTAAGGATTCAATCAATACTGTAGCTTTCTCATGGCCAATAAAATGATGTTGGGCATTCAGAGGTATGTTGAGGGTGTGATCCCAAGATCCACATTGCTTGGGTGATCAGCATCCACTGGAGACTCCTGTATTGAGAGGGAAATTGCAATTTGTTTTTGTCATTTTTATGTCAGGCTGTTTTCTGCTTTACCAAGGTGTGTATGTATATATATATATGAATTTAATTGCTGTGTAGAAAAGCATGCATCTTGCAGGAACCTCTAATTTATGATGCTGAAATGGAGTTTGGATATTCTTTATTAGCAGTAGTCTCTTGTCTACCCGAAAACCGATCTCCATACTCTTTCTCCAAGAGCTTCAACTGAATAGCTGAGAACTGAACATGGGAAAGCTGGATTTGTAGACCTATCTTACAGAAAGGGTGAAAGAAAGGGCAGGTGAAGGGGCCTGACATCACGGGGAAACCTAGTTCTTGATTCTAAAAATCAGCAATGATAGCCTCTGTCTGTAGTTCCCCGCTAGGTTTAGCTTTACTCCTATTCCCCTTGCTCTTTAATATTATGCAGTCCTGTTTATGCATATCTGACCTTTATGTTATATGCCACTTTCCCCTCCAAATAGCAGGTAAAAATCTTTCTGAACTTTAGCAGTCCATAATGAAGGGAGTGGAAGAGAGAGGGAGGGAAGCAGAGGCAGGTAATAATTTTCTTTTAACAGAACTCAGCTCAAATCTGACTTTGCCATACCAGATTTTAATTCAACGGTGCTGATGTAACAGCGTCTTGCTTTCTTCTTTTGTACAGTCAGCAAGAATGAGTGTGAGCGTGTGTGTATCTGTGCAGATGTGCATGGTGAATAATTAAAAGAAATCAACAATGCAGAGTTATTTCATTAGTGTAATAAGTGTCACTAAATATAGGCATCTACCTGAACACACAGGGCGCATTCAGCTTGGTGCAACAGGAAGTCCAGGCCTTCCTCTCTGATACCTGTTCACATTCCACATCACTGAGCACTCGTAAAACTATTGTGTGAACTGCTGTCTGAAGACTGTGCTGTGATTAATTGTCGACTGAATGTTGTTGTACCGTGTCATTTTATGTGTGTGCATAGACTGTCTGGCCTTTCTGTAGGACAGCTCTGGCTTGGTTCAAAATATAATTACTTTATGCTTTATTGTATATTCTGGTATCATTTTTGTTCTGCATAGTTATGGCTTTGAATCTTTTTGTTTTTGAATGATGTAAGTTAGCCTTAAAAGGTGGCCCCTGGGAGCTGATTGCTCAAGGAACACAGTTTCTTGAATTGGTCTTGTGGGAGAGGACCTAAAGATCCCCCGTTCCCTGGGAGCGCTACTGCCCTGACCGCCCCGTGGGCGCAGTGTGGGGAAGCAGTTTGCTCTCAGGGGGCCATGCTGTGACACAAATACATCACAGTTTTTTTGAGATTTGCTAGGCCTTTCAAGGGTAAATTACCTGGTGTTACTCTCAGGAAGAGAAATACATATCCAGGGCCAAATCAGTTGCCTTGGGTCATGCAAAGCAGCACCTTGTGACTGAGTCACTCTGCTGTGACACACCTAAGGCACTTAAGCTGATCTTTCCCTTTCCCTCTGCAGTATGGGGTTTGTGCAAACATTTAAAGCTATCTGAGATGACATAGACAGTGATACTAGTGCAAAAGCATGCCCTCCAAAACTCCTTGGTAAACTTCATTGGGGCCTCTTCTGACTGCAGATTTCTCTATTCTCTTGCCATATCTATTTAACTCTGTGTCTGTGTGTTCAGTGGCCTCTATTTTTGTACAAGTGCTGTCATCTGGATGTGATCCCACCTGATTGTTAACACTGCAAACATGTCATTGGGTGGAAAGAAATTGCTGTTTTTCCTTTTTAAATCATCTGCCTGATTCTACGAGAGAACAGACTACCTGCTTTTGTAGCCTAAATATGTATGTAGCAAAGTATGTTATGCTTTTCATTTCTTGCAAATAAATATTTTCTGTAGAAAAAGCAAGTACAACTTGTTTGATTTCCTCCTGATTGCTGGAAAAGGTCTGGGCCCTTGGCTTTCCCAAGTGTGGCGCTGCATGCAATGTGTCTATCTTCAACACGGCAGAACCCCAGTAATTTAGCAGGGTGCTAGAAAGTTAGAAGCAATTATGTGGGTTTTTACTGAAGCTGGCTGCCCCTTCCCTTTTTGAGATTAGCAGAGAATTATGTCTGTCAGTAATGGGTGGAAATTAGGTGAAGGCTGATGGCATTTAATAATGATAATGGCACTTCAGTGCAACTATGCGATACAGCCCCATTAATATTAAATATCCTTACAAGTGGGATCCAGGAAGACTGATGTTCAAGGGGGCACTTGCTTCAGCCAGTGATACCAGTCTGCTAGGGAATGCTGGAGCTCAAGTTATATGGGCTAAATGGCCCTCTGGAAGGTAAGGCCTTTCCTTGCACTTGGCTTTACACTGGATTTGCTCAAACTGAAGTGAACTCTTAAGAGAGCTCTTTCTGCTTTGGCTTTTAGGGATTGGGTCTTCTGTTGGCCTTGGGTCCTTTCCTTACCCTGACTCATCCCTGAGGTAGCTCAGGAGCTTTTTCTAGCAATGCAGAAGCTGTTCTGCCTGTGTGAGCAGTTTAACCTTATGCCCAGCAGCCCAGGAACAATATCCAGCCAGGGGACAGAGCTGGACCTCTACTACTTTGGGCAGACATGGAAAAGAAAATATCTAATTTTTTCCAGTCCAGGGACTCTGTGGCTTTGCTGGCCACCCAGGGAACTTGACGATAAATAGCCTAGTCCAGATGTGACAACTCTCCCCTATGCAGAGCTGGCATCAGAAATGGAGTGGTAATTTGTTCTACGCCAGTTTCCTACTAGGAAAGAGACCTCGTCTATGAACACCATGCATCCGTGCAGTAGCAACCAAGAATTTACCCTCTGCAGGAAATATTAGTGATGGAAATAATAGTTCCAGCTTTACTGAAAGTGAAAATGGGAGCGTGACAGATGGCTTTGATGCCTCCGTTTCAAGGCCTCTTAAAGAAGACTGCTTTAGAGGTTGGAGAAGGCAGCGTACCATGAAAATTGGAACACCGTGGCCTGCACTAAATTTGTGGCTAATGCAGATTTTCGGAAATGGCTTGGTTTGGGGCTAAAAAGGTCGAAGTAGCAAAAGAAATTGGCAGTGGAGGGAAAAAAAAAAGCTCCTCCAAAGCTCTACCCTGTGTGCCTTTTGCTTTCTGAACAGGCAATTTCACTTGCCAGAACTATTGATCTAGGGTACTTGTTAGCAGCATCAAGCCATATATAGCATTTTTTAGAGGAAAATCATTAGACTGTGACTGATTGGGAAAGTTACCCTCAGCTTAGTTTTAGCTGAGCTCAGTTCCTGCAAGCATACAAACATGGACCAGTGATTAACGATTGGTTAAGAATCTCCTTGGATCTCAGTATTACCCTTAAATCATCACACAGCAGGTGATGCTGCAGGGAGTCTGTGATTAAAAAAGAAACCCACATACAATGAAGAAATGCTAGGTGATGAGCTGTCAGCCTCACTACCTATCAGCCTCCGGTACATGCTGTTCTTTGAAAAGCATGTTACTGCTTGAAGTCAAGGCTGAATTTTGATACTCCTTTCTCAGGCTGATTCCCACTGCAGGGCAGGTAATGCCGCTTGTGATGCCTCTCATGGCATGGTTGGGTGGTAAGTCTTCTCCCTTTGCTATTAGCTGTTGCTTGTACCTATTTTACAACAAGCACAGACTTCACCCCTCTTGAGGGTATTTCATGAAAGTCATTCCTGGTGCTCTCTTTCCTGGTTTGTTTGCTGTAGGATTTTTTTAGAAACACAAACCTCGTGCTTGTGGCGTGCTGGTGAATTTGGCTTACCCTTCTCCGTGCTTCAGATTCCTGATCTGCAAAGCCAGTGGTAGCTTCCTTCTCTCTATAAAGTACATTGAGATTAAGCAAAGCAAGATGATCCAAAGGAGCTAACAATTGGAAACAAAAGCATTTTTCTTTTCTAGTTAATAAATAATGCTAGTATGTCTTGTCTCCCTCCAGTTTGTGCTTCAAAAAGTTGAAGTTATTTATTTGATTTCTCATTTTCTTGGTGTTGTCTCTTTGTGGGCTTTGAATGGTCTGCAGGAATGACTTCTTTGGCTTTTTATTATCCTACTCACATAGATCTGTATCTACATGAGTTCTATACCTTGCTATAGAATTACTACTTTGTGTATCTCCGGTAAATTTACAAGTTCTGGCCCCTGTCTTTGCTGTAGTACCGCTGAGGGAAGATAACCACTGTAGAGCAAGTCCATGACTGTTGGGTTGTCTCACTTCCACTGTCTAAAGAAATGCTTAGGTTCTGGTTGTCCCTCTTTTTCAAACTTCTGTAATGAAAACCTGGGTTTGATCCATGCTATCTGTGAGGGGGCAGCACCCAGGCACTTCCAAGCAAGTGACACTTCATGTCATCTCCATGAACACCTTGGCACCGCGTGCCAGGGAATGCTTCTGGCTATGGCAGCCTTCAGGCAGAAAGGGGATCAGTGCTGAAAAATAGCTGGAAAATGGTAAAAATAAACAGAATGTACCAGACAGCAGTAACTTGACAAAGAGCTAATTGTTGTTGCAGGGTGAAGCAGCTCTGCCCAACAGGGCAATCTGCTGAGCTGAGCTGGGTCCCTACACGTTGAGCCTCAACATCCCTCAGTTACCCAATGGATAAGCAGTGCTCTGCTGGAACTTCAGATGCTGTGAATGTTTTTGTGGGGTTATCTATCAGCACTGGATCTGGAAAGGGAAGCTGGCTGCTTGTTCAGTCACGTTTAAAAACAGAATAAAAATTTGAGGGGATGCAAACACTTATGTACGCATATGTATAAATATATTTTGTATGTTTTTCTGAAGGTTGAATGTTGAAGGTTTTCCTGAGGATGAATTTTGCATTATCTTATGGAATATGGAATGTTTACTGACTTCTCACTGGGTAGCCTGGCACACTGAACAAGTAAGGTTGCCCCACCCTTTTCTTCCCCAATGCCCTTTTTCATAAATCCACCTCTTTTCTATTAGGAAAAAGATTTTCAGTCCCTCCCACTCTGAATAAAACTTAGCACAGTGCACACAGTCTGCGCACACTGGAGTGTTCAAAATGGGATTTAATAGGCATGTGAGTAATGGAATAAACCTCCTTCCCCTGGCTTTACTCCAAAAGGCTGAAATCCTCCTTTCACTGCATTTCCTCTTTCATTCCCACCGTCCGCCCTATTCTAGGTGGAATTCTAATCCAGGCTATTCAAAGCATGCAGTGTGGTGAGAAGTTTCCACCCAGGAAAAAGAGCTCCCCACCTGTTGAACCTCGTCAACCCTCCCACTTAAGCAGGGGAGTCATGGCAGAACGATGTGAGGTGCTCCTCTTAACCTGACAGTGCTTAAACAGATGGGAACTCAGACATGGGAATTCGGGTTTTTGCTAGCGTGATGATCCCAGATACTGGCAAAACCTGCTAAAAATCTATTTCTGTGTTCATCCTTTCCCTCCTGATCCAGCAGTATGTCTGCAGCCATGTCTTGGAGCAAACGTGATGCTCTTCCAAAGCTTCTGCTGTTGCTGCCTTGCTCTAACCACAGGGATTGACAGCTATGCCACAGGTGTAATTGTGTAAGCAGGGCTTTCCTTCGTGAGCCTCAGATTCTCTCATAATTGCTCATATTCAGAAAAAGGCATAGGAAGTCAGTTTAGCACTTCACGTTGCAAATGAGTCATGCAAATTGCAGCAGTCGGAGGAAAAACAGGTAATCCCAGAGCAGAGTGTAAATTTGGTCATGTGGGCAAAACGGTTATTGACGAGCAGGAGTCACAGGAGGCTTATGCTGGAGGAGGAGGCAGCTCAGTGGCTTGGAGAGGGGGTAGGAAATTCTGATTAGTTGTTAGGCTTTGCTCCAGATGCTCTGTGGGAGGTGGAGCGATTAGCTGGGGCACAGGCCACAGAGTTGTTCTTATGTGGACCAAAGGCTAAGGCAATAAAGCTGTGAGGTGATACATAGTGTTCTGCTCTCTGAGTGCAAAATTAATTTGCAGTTAAAGGGGTTTTTTGCGCATCATTGGCATCTTCTCATAGCACTGGTTTTCACCAAAGACAGAACCTTAAAGATACTGTTGAAGAGAGAGAGGCTTAGGGTGCTGCTCCTCATCCTTGAAGCTGGCTGTCGGGCTGGCTCTGAACTGGCCTTTGACAGTACCTACCCAAAATGAATTACTTCTCTACTGCAAAAGATGTTCTTAAATTGAATGCTTTCACAAGCAACACTGTCTGCTGGTTTCCCTGGAAGTTAAACTGGAGACTTTCCAAATGAGACCCCAGTCCACCGAAAAGGCTTTGATAGAGCTCCATGGTGGTGTGTAAATCTCTCTGCACACAGTTCAGAGCAAGATCCAGACCTTCCTTTTACAATTCTGAATAAGAACTTCAACTTTGCTTCTGATGAGTCAGGTATTACATTGCTTAATTATGTTTTAGTCTGTGTGCTTTACTAGTAACTAAAAATACTCTGAAATTTGGAGGAGAAAATTTATATCCCTATTGGAGGAAGCACATGTGCATGTAGGGAATGTATACATTGGTTATGCATATGGGTGGAATATGCCTTTGAAAGTTGGTTCAGCTATTAAATACTCATACTGTAGTAAAAAGATCCACTTTTCATGATCCTTCTCTGCTGCCAACAAGAGACAGAAAGTTGTCAATTGGCTGGCATGGAGAGCCTGTCAGTGCTGAAGCTGAGGTGAAAAATTTGTGTACATCATGTGCTACACGTGGAGAAGCTGAATCTTTACATGGGAGAAGGAGCAAGGATCAAATGTAAAGAACTTATTGACTGTCATAAACCAGGTTGATGCTCAAGATTTTGGAACATTTGCGTGCTGGTGCATATGGGCATGTGGTGCATATGGTGTTCATCATGGCAATGGTTGTGCTGTGGCACAGAGATCACAAAGAATGGCTAAGGCTGCTCAGGGAAGTCATCTGTGGATCTGGTGAGGTTCTGAAATCTGCTCCTGTGGGCTATGCCCTCTCTGTAGAGTGCCATTGTCCATGCTTCTCTTTTTTTTTTTTTTTTTTTTCTTATGTCTTTCCATTTTGAATTGCATTACCTTGGGGAACTTTTAGATACAGAAAACAAAGCCCTGGCTGAGCATAATTCCTGCTATAATTTCTGCATAGTATCAGACCTCGACCTTTTCTGTACTTTTTAATCTTATTGTCACTGTCAGCTCATGTGCTTAAACAGCTCCATGCTGATGCCTGTCTCTAAAGCCTTCCTTAGTGACACCAAATGAAGAAAAGGGAGAAGCAGGGAGCAAGGTGGGAGGACACTTAATTTCACGAAGGGGCACCCTGATGCTTGTGTCAGAAGAAACCTCTTTGAAGTTGGGTGCTTTCATTCTGAGCATACCAAATCGACATCGCCTAGGGAGAAAAGCAATCGATAGACAAACAAGCTCGGGGTGTAAGAGGACGAGGGCGTCTCTGGGTGCTCCGAGGCATCAGGACTCTCTCTCAAAGACGTTTTTAATGTGACGCCGGGAGGGAGCCGGGTGCGGTAAGGCCAGGAGCGGAGATGTGGGGGGCGGGGGAGGGGGGGAGGGCGTGTCGCGACAGGGCGTGGCAGCGGGGGCACGGCGGCAGGCGCTGCGATTGGCTGGGGGGCGGCGAGGCGTGGCAGTGGGGCGTGGCCACCCGGGAGTTTCCCACAATGCCCCGCTGCAGTGCGGCCGCCGATGGATGCTGCGCGGTCGCGCTGCCATTTGCAGCCGCCGCGGCTCGCAGCGCACCCCGCGGCCCCGGGAGCTGCGGTCCCCCGGCCACCGCCGCCCCACAGCGCCTGCAGCCGCCGGCCGGGCCTCCCCTGCCCCCACCTCCTCCTCCTCCTTCTCGGCCCCACTGCCCCGACGCAATGAACCCCCCCGCTGCAGCCGGCGGAGAGGACACGGGGGCGGCGGGTGGCGGCGGCGGCTGCCGGGGGGCCGAGGGCGGCGGGGAGGCGGCGGGAGCCGCCGGGGTCCCGGAGGAGCCGGGGCTGTCCGCGGCAGAGGAGTCGCTGGAGGAGAAGCTGCGGAGCCTCACCTTCAGGAAGCAGGTGTCCTACAGGTGGGTGCCGGGCGGGCGGGCGCCTCTCGGGGGCACTTCTCGGGCTCCGCGCACCCGTGGGTGGGGAGGTGTAAGCGGGTCCGGCCGCGGTGCAGCCGGGCAGCGGCGTGAGGGCAGCACCCTGGAGCCGGAGGGGCTTTTTTTCCTCATCCCGAAACGTAAAAGAGCCCTCCCGGACCGGCGTTCCGCTAAGCCGGCAACCTGCGCAGAGCCCCGCGGCAGCCGTCAGGTTTGAGGTGCTCCTCCGGCGCAGCAGCGCCAGGGGAGACGGGGAACGTGTCAGTGTACGTGGGTAAACTTCAGAGTTACTCAGAGAAAGAGTCGGGGATCTCGCCCGGCTGCCAGGGGAATAGCTCTGTCTTCGTGCTTTGCCGTTTCCGATAATAAGACAATCGCCCGTGCTCCCGGCGCCTCCAAACGCTCGCTAAAGGGATCGGAAAAACCTTTCTGGTGGCACCGCTGCTCCCGAGAGGGGTTTCTCTGTGAGATGTCTCACGGGGTGCAGGTCCCCCCTTCCTGTCCGCTCCCCACCCGTGCCGGCAGCAGTTGCGTAAGCCCCGGTGGCTGACAAGACAAGGTGGGCTGCTATGCCCGGCTCCCCCACGCTTGGCTGGAGCTGAGGGCCGAGAGCGGCAGCCAGCGGGATGCCACGGGACATGCCAAAGCAGGGCATTACTTTCATAACCGGCGTCTTGGGTTTTGTATGGCTGTGCGTTTATCTCCTTTCTCTGATGTCAAATAAATGTGTTTCTCCCTTCTGTAAATAGAGCTGCGTGAAGGAGCTGTTAGTGAGGTTTGTCTGTTATTCTTCTACCAGCTAGGATCTGTTAATGGTCAGCATCTGCTAAAGCTGAATGCTGCCTGAGAAGCTTCATGCCAAAAAGTTTCCGAGTCTTACCTAATTCTAGCTGCAAAGCCCCCGTGGAGGCAGCACACCATCAGTAAGTGGTATTCTAGTGTGCTTAGGGACAAGCCCTCTGAGCTGGGAGGACAGCAAACACAGAGCTGCTACTTATTTTGCTTCTGTAAGAAGTGTGTCTCTAGCCCTAGGTAAATTAGCTGAAGAATCTCCCCTTACACGGGGATACTTAATGTGCTGTCAATTTGCATCTGAGAAAGCTCAGCTGATCTGAGTCTAAGCTCTACATGTGTAAGGGCTTAAAAATGATGTAATTAAACACTCCTCATAGCTGAAGTTTTGTATAATATTTCATGTGTGCAGAGAGACTTTCCCCATGAGGGCTGATGGCCCCATTGGTGAATGTGAAGTCTGGGATGATTCATACTGGACTCAATAAGGTGAACAATGTGAAAATGAAAAGTTGCTGGACACATATAAAACATTCCATCAGTCAGTCATCTCTTGTACTTTTGCGCCTCTACCCTGACAGTTTTCTTAGCACGCAACGTTTAGGGGCAAGTCTATTGCAGGTAAAGGCAGAGTCCGTAGGTGAGCTGTTGAAGTCAAGTAGCTGCCAAGGAGACAGATTTCCTAATGCATCTGCTCTTGGTATGGAGATCTTGGAGGTGCTTTATTCAGGCTTTTTTGTTTTCTTATTTCAGTATTTTGGTAACTTCTGCCTTTTTTTGGGGAGGAGGAGCAGGGTGGTACAGGGAGGAGGTACTAAAATCACTAAAATCTGTTTGTAATGCTCTGCTCTCTAGATTGTCTAGAAGTGTGTTAAAGACATGGGTATCCTGTAAGTTATCTGCATGGTCAGTATTTGTAAGCATTTCATAATAAATGCTTGTAGGAGGAAAGGTAGGGGTTGTTTTCTCTTCTTCCTCCCACCTCTCCTCTCCTCTGTCTACAAGTCCTGAACCTTCAGATATAAAAGCCTTTCCTTAAGCATCTCTTTATGCATATTACTTGTTCTGCTTGACTTGATATGTGCAAGAAAGTACATTTTCTTTGTGTCCTTGGATTTCCCCACCTTGTCTTCTTCTGGAGCTGTTTTCCTACTGATAATGTGCACTCTATCATTTATCCATAATGAGAACAATCTGATTAGATAAAAGAGTAGAAAACTTCCACAAAGGACCTCCACTGAGCTCTCCACACCCTGCACCCCCCAGGCTCTTTAAATTACTACCATTTCTCTCAGTAAATTATGGTGCTGAAATATGTTTGCAAATGTAAATGGCTATATTATATGCAGGAGAATCTATTTATGTTGTCACTTGGACTTCCTTATCTACTGGTAGAATAGAACTTAGTCAAGGCTTCCTACAGACTTTCAAACAGCTCATTTAGGATTCTCTATGCAGGTGCATTACACTGAAATACACCTATACAGCTGTATTTATACATGCAGGAAAAAAACCCACAAGAGTTGGAACTTGCTTAAAATAACAAAGGTGCATGAGCACGTAAAAAAAAAAATCTGTTGGTGGCAGCTGAAAGAATGAAATAGGTGACTGAAAAGGAGGTCAAGGTATTGTCACAAGGGAAAAAAAGGAAAAAAAAATATTTGCTGTACCAGTATTATAACGTTATGGTTTACCTGAGACTGGCTTAAAGTACTATCTTCCCTCTTCCCTTCCTCCGTCCCTCCCTCCCTTTTGTTTTGGTCTTGCTAAACAGCACATTCTTTCATTATAATGCAAATCTAATTAGCTACTGACATAGTTGTTGCATGCAAATAACTTGTTAGTTTCTCTAGAATTGTACCAAAACCATGCATAACATAGTTCAGAAATCCACGTTTAGTACTGATTTGGGCAGTATCTTCAAACGCAGAAACTGCTGGATTAAATATGTAAGGATTTTGTGTAGTAAATAGCAACGTAGGCATGTTTGTACCCCAGTCAAACTCTCAGGAGGAAAAACTTGCTTTAAACAACACCGGTGTGCCTCATGGGGAGCTTGAAAGCTCCCATGACTTTGCCATGTTCCCGGCCACTGCCACCTTGCACCTGACAATCTGCAAAGCCCGTTGTCCACACCAAAAGCTCCGTTCAAAGTAGATATCTGCCTGCTGCTTACTTTCTAGCAATGTGCTGTAATCACGTATCCACGGACAGTGGGGATGTGCCGCTCCTCTGTGCTTGTACGGGAGCTAATGGGTTTAAAGCGTGTCTGTGTGTTTGTGTGTGTGTGTGTGAGTGCGTGTGTGTGCTGCCAACACACGTCCCTTAAGTGGATCCTAATTTGCAGACGGGGCGCCTGCCCGGCCTGATGTAATGGGGAGGGGGGAGGCCCTGCCACGGGAGCTCAGCCCGTGGGAACCGCTGGTGCAGAGGGAGGGAAGGGGAAATCTGCAATCAGAAGCCTCGGTCCCTTGAAGAGGGGTATCTTGCAGAGCTGGTCGCTGTGTAGACTGAATGAAAGCCAGAGAAATGATCCCCCTTTTCAGCCTCATGCTGTTAAATGAGGCCAGCTGACTTGAGACTGGGATGCTCACATCAGAATGCCAACAGCTAAGCGGCAAGTTTAGGGCTATTTTATTTTTTTTCTTTTTTAACCCTGCAAATAGGGAATTAAGTATCTTAATGATGTTTTGGCTTCTCTGATGAAAATCTGAACTCTGGGCTCACAAAATGAAAAAAAATTTTTTTTCCCCATAAACTGATCAAATCAAAAATTCGGTTTTCCACCCAGCTGTGAAAAGCTTTGCAAATGAAAAAAAAAAAAAAGAAAGTGAATTAAATATGCATGTCTGCCAGAGAGAAATGCTTTCCACAGTTTGGTTCTTGAAATAGTATTAGCCTCCTACTTTTCTAGACCCGGCAGAATATTTGTAAGACATTGAAACACAAAGTTATTATGTAAACTTTTCTTTCCTTGTAATTTTTATTATTTTGTCACTGCAAACATCTGCGAGGAACATCATGATCTCCTTTAGGTAAATCAGAGATTAAAGTTGCTTCCCAAAGAAATGCTTTATATAAAGAGAAATTCAGATTATACCAAAGGGATGCTCAATAAGAATATTTCCACAATGAAAACTAAGGTAAGAGGAAATAAAGCTCTATCTTGCAATTTTCCTGCAGATACTTGCAGCTTAAAAAAACTCATCTGAAATGTAGTCTTGTCATTTAACCCTTTAAGCTAAGAGAAACAGTAAAAGTAAAAAAAAAAATCAAACAAAAAAGTCCCACAAACAAACAAAAACCCACCCTGAAAAACGGAAACAACCAACACAATCTAAAAGGCAAACTAACTGAAACCATCAATAAAGCAAATGGTTTTTAATTTCTTAATTAATTATTATTTAGAAATCCAAGGAATCTTGATTAGTGGCATTGGAAATAAAAATACAGTTGTAAGTTTTAATGGCCCTCTTGTGAGAGCTCAAGTGGTGTTTGGCAAACACTTGTCACTAGAGAACAGTTTTTCTAGAGAAATGTGTTTTGCTTTTGACCAAGTGGAGAAATCCTGACTGAGGCAGTGGGTGGCGGGCTTTAGAATTCTTGCTCCTACGTGACTCAGGAATTTCCAAAAGTGGGACCATGGTGATTCATTTCAGAGACCTGTGCTGCTAATGGGCTTGGCAGCTCAGTTATGGTGTTTTGTCTTTGGCCAAGGAGTCTTGCCTGAGCAAGAAACCATTCATTTCCCTTTTAGTACTGGGAATGGCTGGAGTTGCTGGTTTTCATAGCTCACTGTGTCCAGTTCCACTCAGAAATGTCACCATCTAAAATAGGTGGTTTGAACTTCCTTGGATGCTGTTTCTCTCTGATTTGCCAAGTGAATTTGTTTGGGATGTGCCTTGTGTGCTTTCCCGACCCTTCCTCTGCAAGCAGAAGCCAAGAATCAAGCCGGCCTTTCCTCCTGCAACATCAGCAATAACTGCTTGTCTGCCACGGCAAAAAGTAACAGGAGTTATAATTAGAGTTGGTTTCGTCACTGCGTTTGAAGGGGAAAAAGTTATAGCAGAGAAGTTCTGGGAAATCCTTGATTACACAAGCCTTGTCACTGTTGAAGTACCTGAGACTACAGATGGGGCTTTAGACCAAAATAGAAATGTAAGCAATATCCTCATTTTTTTTTGCTTCATTTATTTACTGACATGATAGCAATCATAAAACACACATCTCTTCTCAGTAAATATTAAATACAGATGGGATGGTAGAGGTGTCTCTATTACTAAGCTTAATTATTTTATGAAATATGACAGCATTTACTAGTGTACTGTGAAGTACTATAAATAATTAAAGCTGGATGGCATTTGTAAAAATGAAAACACCCAACACAAGCCTTTGATCTTTTGATTGTATTGATTATTTTACTTAAGTTTCCTTGAATCTTAATACATTCTAATTCTGTAAATGAGTTTGTTCTGCACGTAAAGGATGGGTGAATTTTTATCTTCTACCAAATGTCAAGAAAATAATTCTTGCTCTCCAGCCTAATCTCATAAGATCTGCTTACGACCGTCTTTGAGGTTTCGGGTATATACTGCACATCTTGTTACCACCCACTCTCATAACAGTAACTCGGTTCACTTTGTCACCCAAAACTTTCATTACCATTTTGTCATTTTCTCCCAAAGCAGATCACTGGATGATTGCGGTACATGAAGGGACCTTCATGAAGCTATTTGACTTATAAAGCTTTGAGGTGGAAATCCCGTGCGGAAGCAAAACGCAGAAAAAAGCTATGATAGTCAGAAAGAAGAATCATACCATGGGAAAACCAAGCTGACATTTAAAGTTCCCTCCTGACATTGGGATGTGGCTACAAGTCTGGCCATTAATGTCTCTATATCACACAAAGTAATGGGGCTGTCTTTGAATTTAGAGCATGTCTGATGTTCTCCCTTACGTATCTGGGGTTAGCAGCACTTCACGAAAGAGATATTGTGAATGGTAACTGAATAAAATTACTCGTGAGCTGCAATGGAATTATGTACATACTCAGAAGGAGATAAGTGCATCTGTGATTTGAAAGGGGGAGCCTCTATGGGCACATAATAAAGCTGTTGTGTAGCACAGGCACGGACCTGTAGACTCAGATTGCCCTCTTACTGTTGCAGGTGGAAAATTTCATCGTGTAAAAAGTGCTGAATCAGATGCCACATAACTTTGATGAAGTGGAAAAACACTTTAGTTCTGGCTAGTCCTTTGGAATAAATGAGCAGGTAGTGAGTTCTTCTCTCCTGGGTCAGTCATGGGGCTGATAAAATTATTTGGTTGAAGCCTCACCAGACTTTTGACAGGTTTGTTTGTTTGTTTGTTTGTTTGTTTTATTTGGCAACTTGGCCGAAGTGTTGGGAACAATATGTGTATGTGCATCAGCTTCTGTGCTCTTCCTTCTACTTCACTGGTACATCCAGCAGAGCCTGGGCATGAGATACATGTGACAGTCAGACAAAGGATTTCCCAGATATTAACAAAAAGAGGGGGGCAATAATAATAATAATAAAAAATCAGGAATGGGAGGCTTATTTCTCTGTGTCTGCTGCTTCTAGTTAGAGAACCATCAGTGAGGAACTTTGCCTTGGAATAAAATGGATGTGGAAAGTTGGAACTCTTTTGTGTCTTGATCTGCAGAGTTCTTGTTTAGGTTTTTTAAAAACACTTTGTAAGTGGGAGTGATGCACGAACTCAGTTATACTGTTCACACACGTGTCCTGGCTTTGGTTTGGGGTTTTTGTCTCCTCCTTGTGGTTTTTGAATGATTCTATGATTTGTTGCTCTTAGCAGAGAAGAGCTGTTGGGACTGGGTGTATTTGAAAAAAATATGTAAAAGTACATCTAGACATGGCTGTGTATGTTTGTGTAGAGGGTCTGTAGGAGCCTCCCTGAGGTTAGTGCTGGGCATTTGATGGCTGTGTATGGGTTAGGTGATGCCACAGACAGTAACTTCAGGGTGAAGGAAGGTATATGATGGGACACGGGCGAGAAGGACTTCACTGTGCATTTTGCAAGTTGCAACCGTGTGGGAAAACCAGCTGTATTTTCTACTAAATAATTGCTGGACCTTGTGTGGGCTGAGAAAAGTGTACCGGGGGGGGCTGTGTGTTCTGGAGCCTCGGTGCAAGCTCTGTATAAATGCCCAGTAACATAAGATGAAGGGATGTCATTATGCTGCTAATGCCAATGTGTGGTGTGTGGGTTCTCAGCCTTTATTTAACTGTACTTTCCTCTGAGGTAATACATATTTATGTATATAAAATGTCAATGTACTTGCTCATGGTGAAGGCCATAGGTCTGATGGATGCAGTGCCAAGAGCTGAGACCCAGGTTTGCAGGCACATCTAAAGCCACCAAGCTTCTCTGGTTTCACCTCTCATTTTTGTCTATACTGTGCTTTTTATTTCTGTTTTCCTGCTTCACTCGGTGTGGATGTGCTGGCCTGTGGGTATGACTGCTTCCCTGGTGCCCATGTTCTCAGCCCCGAATTCTCCTATTGCCCTTTCCCTCGGGATGCTGAGCTCCTGGTAAGGCAGTTGCTGCTGCATGTACAGCCCACTTAATGCTGCCAGCAGGGAAGTTGATTGCCTCTCAGGCAGCTCATAAAAGGCTTTTTTTGCCTCCCTGGAAACTTGTCTTTTGCATTTTGCCTATAAATAAATTCAGAGAGGATTTTGTCAGTGAAGATTAAGATGTGTGCAGTCTTCACACCAGCACCACCTTGTCTAATGTGCTGGCTGTTGTGTGCCACAGGCTGGCACAGACTGTCCAGTCTGTGCTAGAGTTGGTCTCTGAGGGAAACACTGGGCTTAAGATGACTGTGGATAGAGAGAAAAGTGGTTTACTCACTTTAAATTTGACTAGATTTTTTTTTTTCTCCTACAAAAGACCACAGCCCCCCATCTTTGTCTGCAGAAGAGATTCACAAATGAAGTAGGAGACTGTGTAGGGTAAAGGAAGGGGCTGTTTGTTTTTTGACTCAAACCAAATCTGGTGTTCTGGTCAAAGCCTTACCTTAAACAACAAAGTGTAAT
This sequence comes from Empidonax traillii, assembly GCF_003031625.1. Classification (NCBI taxonomy): domain Eukaryota; kingdom Metazoa; phylum Chordata; class Aves; order Passeriformes; family Tyrannidae; genus Empidonax; species Empidonax traillii. The sequence goes on from NW_020955277.1 coordinate 2,596,111, forward strand.
ACTTTAATGTCCATTATACTTCATCTCAGCTTTTTTCCATGTGTAAAGCTGTAATCCGTGATAATACATAACACAGGCAGTGTCGGACCCAAGTCTTTGTAGATGCACTTTGAGAAACAGAAGAAAAGAACGTAAAGTGACTTAGTTAGGACTGCAGATGGAATCTGTGTGACAAAGTAGGAACAGATCCTCAAATCCAGCACTAGCAGCAAGACCTCCCATCGAGGCTAAAAGTATAGTGGAACAGAAAAGGATTGAATCTGCAACCTGAAAGTTGCGGGAGAGGCAGAGGACAGCTGTGCATGAATATTGGAATTAGGTCTTGCTTAGAGTATAATATAGCCAAATATACCTAAAGGGGGCCTACAGGAAAGCTAAAAAGGAACTTTTTACAAAGGCCTGTAGTAACAGGAATAATGTCTTTAAGCTGAAAGAGAGCATGTTTATATTAGATATTAAGAAGAAATTCTATATTGTGAGCGTGGTAAAGGCACTAGAACAGGCTGCCCAGAGAAGCTGTGGATGCCCCATCCCTGGCAGTGTTCAAGGCCAGGCTGGGTGGGTGCTCTGAGCAACCTGAGATAGTGGAAGGTGTCTCTGTCCATGGAAGGGGTGTTGGATCTAGATGATCCTCAAGGTCTTTTCCAAACCAAAGCATTCTTTGATTCTATGAACTTTTGCTTCTGACTTATTTCATTGAGCAAATGGGAGGGTTCATTTTTAAGCAGCTTCAGTAGCCCAAGGCTGCCACAGGGCACTAAGTGATTCTTCTGAATGCCGTGATACTTCCAGCTAACTTAGTGAAATGGCCCAGCATAAAGGTGGGGGAGAAGTTGAGGGGAAATGGAACGATTTATTACATTTCTGATGAATGAATGGTCATGATCTACTGTGGTCTTTTCAAAGGAATCTGGTGCAGGGCTAAACCTGCCTGTACTGTGGGATTGAGCTTGATTTTTCTCCACTACTTTCTATACTGCATTTTTGAGAAAGCCTGATCATCTGAAATGCTTGTGCTAGAAAAAAAACTTGGTAGTAAGGTCCTGAACCTTTCACTTCTGGCTTTCCATTCAGCTGCAGCTCTGAATGGCACTGCCAGAATCCCTTTCCATTTAACAGCTGTTCAAAAGCTTAGTTAACTTTAAAACTTACAGTTCATAGAGGGAAACTGCTATATTTATCATCTGGTCCATCCACCCTTTTTTTTTTTTGAGGGTTTATAACATTCAATACCTAGGATCAGCGTTTGGTCAGCACTCTCAGGCACATAGTGTGATTGTTGGGGTGTCCTGTGCAGGGCTAGGAGTTGGAATCGATGATCTTGATGCGTGCCTTCTAACTCAGCATATTCTGTCATTCAAATTCTACCCAGAAAGTTTTCCAGCTCACCAGCCCTAGAGATTACCTAACACTAACACCATTGTTGTAGACAAATGGCCATGTACTCAGAGAGAAGGGAGGTGTCTAATTGTACTTGGGTTTGAGACGTTCTAGTTTAAGGTTTCATTGCTCCTCCTGTGTACTTTTGTGGCTAAACATGAGAGATGAGAAGATATAGGATGCTATTCCCTCAGGCTGCCAATAAGGTCAATGCATCAATTCAATACCATCAGCATTGAGTTCACTTATTGGCACTGGGGAGTGGTGCTGCTGGCAGCCCTATAACCTCAGCTATGCTACAGAGGCACTGCAGAGATAAATTATGTTGATGCCTTTGGTTGACTGGATGTATGTAAATGCTCTTGGTGGAGAGGTCTGGGCTCCTCTCCAGCTCTAGGGACTTGGATGAAGGTGTTTAGTGGTCAGAGGTGTGGGTAGTGGGAAGGTGGTGGTTGAGCGCCTTGTCTTGCTTTGTAATATTCTTTTCAGATGTATTCAAAATTACCTGGTCCTCCCTCACTGTTACTAAGGAATATGTGTTTAATATGTCCATCCACAGTATACCTGATTAAGGCTATGTGATAGACAAATGTTTGGGGGGGATGATCTGATGCTTTTCAGAGAAGGAGAAAAAGAAATTATCATATTTAATATGATTATTAGAAACCCTATGCTTATGTAGTACTCACTTCAATATTTGTAATTTCACCAGCTTCAAAATATTTGAGAATTGTAAGGTTTGTTTCAATATTTCTAATTTCTTTCAAATGCTCACAAGTTATGCTTGCCATAAAAACAAACAGCAAAGTCCCTAATAGTTGGATTATATTTCTTCTAAATTGCATGACTCAGAAGGAAGCTTGGCCCACTGGGGAACCTTTTCCAAGTGGGGCAGGGATTAAGCTTCAATTGCACAGATTCATCAAAGATGATGAGTTGAACATCTTAGAATCCCTGTGTGCTCTGAAACTGCTCCCTGATGCTGTGTAACATGCAGGAGAGGGGACTGCCTGTGATGCTCTGAGAGGTGCCATGGGGTTTCTGGGCACCATAGGAGAGGGTAAGGAAGCAAAATAGCTTTAAAGCCTGTTAGCATTAAAAGATGATGAGAAAATACCTTCCTGTCATCACTTTATTTCATTAGGTTGCTAATGAGTTTCCTCTAGGGATGGTAATGGGGTAGTTCTGATGCTTTTATCCAATTAGTGAATGATCCCAGGAGTATATCCTTTTGTTGTGAAAACACATCGAGCTTCATTCTGCCTGGAGCGTTGAATCCTGCAGGTATTCTGAAGGCAATGAAATGTCATGTGTAGGTGCACACTGGGCCAGGTCCTTCGTTAGTAATTGCTGATGTTAGCCTGATTTATGGTTTTGAGATGATGCCCTAGAGGGCAATGGACTCTCTTGTGAAAGTATGTGACATGACAAAGATGTTAATAAAGTTCTGAGTTTTGAGATTACTTGCAAGTTTAGACACTGAGAGAATTCACATTTTAAATGCCCCCACGTAGATAGGAAACAAAAGATGTGTGCCTTTGATACTGTTGCCTTAAGGGTTATCCAGTACCAATGTCTTGCCAGCTGCTTGTGCTCCTGGGAACCTTTGCTTCAGGCACTGTGGTCACCTCCACGTTTCAGCTTGATTTTAAAATGACATTGAAGAAGGAATTAGCAACAATATCAATGCAGCTGACATGTTTGGTTGTGGGTGGCCTTCCATTGGTGAAAAAAACTTAAGCTATTCTTTGATTTTCATTTTTGGTCTCTGCAGGTAGTCAACAATTGCAACTATCACCTTTCTTGCAGGGCAGTATATCTGGCTTTGGAGCAGGTAGTTCTGTCCCTGCCCTGCCCAGTGTTTACTATGATGGAATTTCTGGCTTTCTTTATTTTTCAGTTGCTCTCTGTCTCTTGCAGTTCTGTTATTTGCCTTTCTTGGCCTTCCTTCACCAAGACACCTGAGCTCTGTGTGGGTTTTTATACCTGTCTGTGGAATGCATGGTACAATGAATGCAGAACACAGAAGTATATGAACACTTCACATTCTACAAGGTTAAATTTAATTTATTGAAATTGATCAAATAGGGTTTTTTCCTGCCTCCAAGGTTATTATGAGCTTTATAGTCCAGTGCTCAGTCTCTGATTCTTTACTTTCAAGATGCTCATGATAAGCTGCTTCCTTTCCCCTTCAGAGTTGCAATATAGGAGGTTTTCAAGCCCTGCAGTGGTAGAATGTTGCAGAGGCTGCAAAGTGATTATGTGCATGTTTGGAGTGTAATTGGGCATAAAGACTGTCCCTCTCAGTACAATGCAAACCTATGGCAAAAAGGAAGAGGCACAGGTTGGCTTCTCCAGCTTTTCAGCTTTTTTTTATTTCCCCCCCTAGATTTTTTAGGTATTAAAGGAATGCTGAGAGGTGTCTGACAAGCCCCACTGATGCATAACAAACATGCTGGAGTGGGCTCACAGTGGCTTGGGTGTAGGGTAATGTTATGATGTTGTGAGGATTCTCTTTTGGCTTTGGGAATCTTGATTCAGCCAGGATGGCAAACAGCAAAACAGTGTTTTTCATTTCCTTGAGTCTGATATGGGCCATATCATCATTTGATAAATGTGCTGTGTTCCAGAGTGAACAGCAAAATTACTGAGTGTCAGGTTATTTGGTTTCTGTCTTGGCAGCATTTTGTTTCTCTTTTTTCAGCAGATAGTAAAAGGATGAGTAATGCTGGCTGTGATGCCGGGGCAGTTACAAGCTGGACTGAGACCAACGTAGCATTTGAGATACCCCCTCACAGAGTTTAAAATGTGTTGTTTAGAAACTGCTAACCTGATGGCTTTCAATCTAGTGATCTAGGGGTGGCATATTTTTTCCCAAAAAAATACCCTTACCTATCAAACCTTAATCCATTTGACAGAGGGAAAAACTTCAACCTTTAACAGGGATGGGTGTTGGCAGACTGGCCTGAAAGGCTTTGGTGCCCTCCAAAGGGAGGGCTGGCAAGAGCTCAGATTTTCTGCTCTCCAGAGAAGATTCTGCACATCTTTCCCTCTGGGAATAGTTTGGGCTTTCCCAGTGCACAGCAAGCTGCAGTCCAGACCTGTTTTGGGAATGTGATGGACATCAACAACATAAGCCAAGCATTATATATGTTCGTCCAAGCCCATAGGCAGTTTCAAGACAGAAACACTCAAAGAAATGCTGTCCATAGCAGGATGGACCTGGAGAACTTGTGTATGAGCTTCCTCCTTAGTGGATGTGTTTTAGAAAAGCCTCACGTGTGATGATTATTTTTTTTTTTTTAATTGAAAGGCAGAAACCTGAGCCATCTCTGATGGCTGCAACTGGAAGAGATCTTTAGTATGCCACACAAATGATTTTATTTCCTCATATGTAGTCATCTAGAGTCACCTATTCAAGAGGAAGGAATGCATTCTTTCCAATTTTCACCTCATGTCTGGTGAGAGATCAGATAGCAGGGAGTTTAAAAGAAAAACCTCCTCTAATCCCTTGGTTAGGTAATATGGTATTTTTTTCCCTAATCCCTGGATTGCTCTATATGCTCTTTTCCTGTTACCCCACCTCCCTAGAGCAGAAAATAAAGCAAGAAAATGTAATTCTGCTGTGAACTCTGATTGGTTGAGGCTGTTTACACAGTCCTGTCCATGCAATATCTCCTTACATTTCCAATTCCCCCTTTTTTTTTTTTTTTTTTTTTTCTGAAAAAAGGCTTTGAATTTGGTGTTTATGTCAGTAGCTGGTCCAGATAACGAGTAAGCCACAGCTGCCCCCAGGGCTCATCTCTTTTCACAGCTCCTACTGTTTTTCTGTGGGAAGAGAAGATAAGATGAATGATTTGTGGAGAGAGATGGAAGGAAGAGGGGAGCTGACCTATGGTTGTGAAAGTGCTGGGTTCGTTCCTCCTCATTTCCTAATCACTAAGGGCTGTTGTCTCTTCAGGGAGAGTTGCAGTACAGGCAGGGGCAGGGAGAACTTCCATCATAGACTGATTATGCCTCTCTCCTGACTTAGCAGAAAAAGAAGTAATTCACTTTATTTTCAGTCTTTGGCCTTTATCCTAAGATTACTCATGTCTTTTCCTTCCCAGAAATCAGAGATCATCCTCTTTCACTTGTGAAGTGCCAAGATACCAGATGGCCTTGCCTTTTTGCCACCCATGATCTTATTTTTCTATCCTTTGCAGCTGTACATCTTACCAAACGAAAGCTGAACCTTTCTCCTGAGGGATGTGAATGTGGGCTTGCAGTTGGGTCTGGGAGCTCTGGAATGTGTCTGCTTCTCCCACCTGCTTATGCTGGGAGCTGTAGGTCATAAAAAGAAGTTTTTGATAATTTCAGCTCCAATCAGACTTCTGGACCCTTCAGGTGAACAAAGATAGGCATTTCCAGTGGGTCACCAGCAATTATAATATGAGATGAGGACAGGAAGGAACAGTGGAAAGTTGTGCTTAAGGTGCACTAGGTAGTGCTTTATAATGATAATTTTTCCAAGATTGAAGGAAACCATGAGGGATCTGAAGCGCAGAGAGAAAGAAAAGGAGAAGGGAATAAGCTGGAATGGCAGAACCACTGCTCAGTTTCTCCCAATTCGATTCAGTTGCTGAAGAAGAGAAAGATATGAATTCCTCTCCTGTAGAAGCAGATTGCTATCTCAAGTCAGCCCTACCCCCCTACTCCCACCCGCAACATAAGGATCACGTCCAGAAAACACGGGGTTCTCCCAGGTCTCGCTGTGGCTGAGCAGGGTCTGGACAGTGGTCCTTGTTTCCTGCGTGATGGCCCCTTCCCCAGCCACCTGTACTCGAACGTACAGTGGGAGCTTTTTGTTCCTGATTCAGTTGCTTTGGCAAACGGTGTCACAATTTGTCAGGTGCTGAGCGTGATATTTGCTTGATGGAAATGTTGGCCCTATTGTGAATCAATCTTAACAGCTTCTTGCAGCAAGGTTGTAAGACAGTGAGACAAATTTACTACACAGTCAGACAAAGCAGCTTCTATTATGTGTGAAAACACAAATAATAGGAGGATAAATGCAAAACAGTGAGAATATCTTAGTGTCAGGCAGTTGCAGGCACAACAGTGAGTGTCAGCATCTGACTCGCGTGCCAGAGGTGTTGGGAACAGGCAGGTGTGCCTGGAGGGCTTGTGCCTGATGTGGCTGGGCTGTGGGTGTGTGCTAAAAAACAAGGAAGATTTCAAGGGCGTTCTGTGAAGGGTCTGCTCAAAGAGTGGCAACGGGAGAACACATGATTTTTTTCTTAAAATAAAGTGACCTTTTGCTCATTCTAAATTAACAGAAAATTGGGCATGAGGTAATACTTGCGGGGGTACCACAATATATGCATTTGCTTGTAATTCTATGGTGGAGAAGGGTAGCTGAATAATTCCCTGTGGAACCTTTTTATTTTTATTTTTTTTATTATTTTTTCTTAATTTCGGCATAATATTTTCCAACTGAAATCTTCTGGGGAAGAAGCTGATTTGTTTTCAAAAAAACAGATAAGGAACATATTCGTATAGTCATCCTTATAACTAAAATATAGATAGTTGATATTCTAGTTCCTTGCAATTTCTTAATGCTGAGTTCTTTTTTTTTCCCTTTGATTCAGAAGAGAAAAGTTATTTTGTTTTTATTTGAAATATGAGAATTTTCCAAAGAATGGAAATGCTGTGTTCTGGCAAGCCAAAGTTATTTGTGAAACTATCTTGGTCACGATTCATTTTTTATGATAGAAATGTGTTGTAATATCCACATCCAGCATTAGTCAGCCCTATGACAGTCTCTTCTGAATGACCAGAGACTGAATGAACATGAAAGATGAATTGTCCTCTGACTGCTAGCGGGAGCTTCTTCATGTCATGATTTAAGTATATTATCAGAGTAATACGGGGTAGTGGATGGCCATCCGTATTTTTATACCTAAACAGGGAGGTCATTCTCCAGGGATGTCTGAAAACTGAATGTACGTCAGGTGTCTGGTTAGTGGTGGTTGTTTTTTTAATTTCCTTCTCTTTCTGGGAACATTCTGTATCTGGGAGTCTGTCTCTGCAGCTCCTGGTGGAATGCACCTGGTTAATAGAAGCCCAAGTAGTCACTTATTGGGTGTCAACTCTTGTCTTACACAGAGAATGAAAGTGATGTGTGATGTTAGGGCTGAAAAGGCTTCTGCCCTCAGGAAACGTTCATCTGGGTTTTTTTAGCCATTTCTGCTGTTCCTTTCTGACCATGGAGCAGTTGGATCAGCATTTACCCTCTCCCAGGTGGGTGGATCTCGGCAGGGTGGTGGTCTCTCCCGCCATGCTCTGGTTGCTGAGCACCACAGTGTGCTCGGGTCAGAGGGGTGAGAATTTGTAGAAGTCAAATTTTCTGTGAGATTTGGCTCTCCAGACTGAGGAGCTCCCATCCAACTAATCTGGGCAGTGTAGAAGGAGGGAACCATCATATTTTGAATGGCTGTGCATGGAAGGCAGTCTTCTGTTCAAGGCTGAAGGGTTTTGGGAACTACAGCCTGAAGAGGAATATAAGTAATAGGCAAATTACAAGGCAGCGTTTGTTATAGTAAATTAAGTCTGGACAATGGATTGCTGAATTGTCAGTCATAGAACAGTGTCTGCTTGTACTGGTTTTGCTGTTCCTGACATATGTTTCCCACAGGATTTGAGAACTTTCTTGGGAAGAGACCATGTATTTGTGCAGTTCTTGCCATTAAGACTAATGCATTTCCTTCTAATGGGTCTGCTGCGATGAATCAGTCCCCATGTGAACGCCTCGATGGTTGGTGTGACTCCTTACTGGCTCTGGAAAGATTGTGAGTACTGATATGTGTGAAGAAGTCAGTATGAGGAGAGGAGGAACTATTCTTGACGGACAGTTTCAGGCTGGGGAGGCTACCTTCCTTCCCTGGATGTCCTCAGCGGGCATTAGCACATGAGGGAATCTTCTCCACAGGACTGTTTTGGCAGCATAATTGAGGCTCTGGCTTCTAATTGCCCTCTGGAATAGCCCATCTCAACTGCAGGCAGTGGGTGGAAAGCAGTCTTACAAACCTAAAATTAGTTTTAATGTGGACTCCTCCTACAAATAAGATGAATAGATATGTCTGCTTGATAGTGTTTGGGAATGCTTTTTGTTTCTAAATGGAAAAAAAAAAAAAGGAAATTTTTCTCGTGTAAAGGATTTTTTTTTTTTTTTAATAGAGGGAGATTTTCTGTTGCTTTTTTTTTCTTTTCTTTTGGCAAGATATAAATTTGCTTTGAAGTGGAAGTGGTGACTTCTTTTAGTGGATACTGGCAAGTATGTCAATTTTATAAAGTGCTGCAATATCTCTCCAGCCAAATAGAGATGTTGCCATTTTGCCTGCTGTGAACTGCATCTTGAAAGGAAACTGCTTTGCCAGATGCAAGGGCAGCTGGGAGGCACTTGTTTTGTGATTCGATCTAGTGCAGGACATGAAAGTAAATCTCTTGCCCTCTCTATATATCTAGGGGGGCACATTTGTCATGTTTTCCAGGAGCTACGATAAATTACCTGGGAAGTAAAATACATGGATTGCCCATGACCATACTGGTCTCTCAGGATTGTTCCTTAATGGTTCAAAGCCAGACCTGGCTGCTGAAAGGAGCATGTGTTAGAAGTGGGAGGGGCAGGTGCCTCTGTGCAGGTCCTGATGTTATTCCATGGGGCAGCCCTCTTTTTTTGGTGGGCTTTGCTCTTAGCTTAACTCCTGCTCTTACCCTAATGCATTCACCTCACCAGTGGCACAAGACAAACCCGTGGTGTGGGCGAAGGAATGGGGTCAAATCCTCTTTATCGTGAATACGTGACACCTCCAGCTGTTGATGATGTTCTGAGTGGTACCTGAGTGGCCTCTTGTTCTTTTTCCCTTTTTTTCTTTCTTTATTTCATTGGGAGCTTGAAAAAGTACAGATCAAATGAAAAAGGACTAGAGAAGGGTAATGTAAATCACTTCAGGCATTCCAGTGTGTTTGTGATTATTCTCCAGGAAGAGAGATGGCAGACTGTGGTTATTTGGTTTATAAGTAGAAGAAAATATGATGAAATAAGTGAGCTCAGAGGCTTTTTCTGTACTTGCCATACATGATTGTTTTGTGTGTGTTTAATAGGGATTTCACTGCTGCAGCAAATCATTGAAGGGAAATATTCAGTAGACTCTGAAGAAGGATTAGGTTTTTAAAAGGAAAATGAATTGCATTCATAGCAAGTCGGACTACTGAGCACTCACAATGCCACTGAAGCTGCCAATGTTTTCTTGCTTCAGGCAGTGAGATCGTGACCTGCAGGGGCTGGAAAGGGATTCTCTCTGTGCACTACAACTTTCTATCCTTCACTGGGTACACACTGCTGCCTGTGTTTGTCTGCCTTGCCCTAAAATACCAGGTACTGGTAGGATATTGAAAAGAGAGTTCTTGAACTCATGGGCCAATGATTTGATCAGGCGTGACAGCCGCTAAGGACCTAAACAAATAACGAAGAAGCTAATTCTGTTCCCCTATCTAAAATTCTAATCTTGTTTGTGACATCATAATTGGTTGCCATAGGGACAATTATGGTGTCATAAAAAGAGGATTAATGATGAGTTTAAGTGAGGATTAAGCAGCTGGAACAGATGAACTTTTTAATAACTCCTGCCTCCTCTGAAAGCTACTGTTTTGTGCATAAAAATATAGCTCCAAATAAAGAATGATGGGCTGGATGAAAGTCAGTAAATACGCACTGAAGGAACAGTTGTGCATCCAGAAGGATATTGCTCTGAGCTTCTGGGGTCTATCAGGATGCTGTGCTGTAAAGGAAATCTCATCCGTGAGAATGACCGACAGATTTCCTGTCTCATGTGGACTTTTTCAGGTGTGCAGCCACATAGTTTTTTCTTCTGTGGATCTTTTTTATTGTGTGTTTAAGCACGAAAGACTATGTGTACTTGTGGTTATTATTCCATTGTAATTGGTTCAAAAACTAAATATTGCAAATATGATGGAAGTGAAATGTAAAAGATAAATCAATTTTGGAGTAACTTAACTGTTTCCTTTGTAAGGGTGCTTCAAATTTTAGTAGCTTGTCTATTTGGAATTGGTTGTGTCAGGAAAATCAGGATTCCTGGAGCTAGAATACGTCAGTACAGATCATCTGATGCTTTAGCTTTTGCCTGTGCTGTAAAGGCCAGAGAGCAAACTATATCAGACAAACAGGATTCTTGTGCTCAAGCTGGTGGGATCTGAACTACTGCATTAAATAGTCAGTTCATACAAAATTTCCATGCTGTTGACTGTAAGCAATTTGTAAAGTTAAGTTTTGAAAAATTCTGAAGCATTTCTGCAGCATTAATATCTGTGCTGGCTGCTTTGTCCTCTCAGGTGATCTTGCACGTTCCCTCGGAGCCAGGCAGGCTCTGCATGGCTTGACAGTTCTTGCTGCCATTTACTGCTCTGACCCGACCCACTCCAGCACTAATGTATTAGCAGAAGGGCCATCAACAAGAATCATTAACACATAACAGGGGATGGAAAAGCAGTGTGAATAACTGTGGGTAGCACTGGGGATAGGCTCCACGGTAAGAAACTACCTGAGGGCTTCTGTGTGGGTGTTAGTGCTTTATGTTGTCTCTGGCTCTTGTGACATTTGCTTACCTCTTTTTGTCTCCCTCCTTCTCACTCTTCTTGGTGCCTCTTTTATGAGCTGGAGAGGAACGTGTGTTTCTGCCTGCATGGGAGTGGGAACACAGGGTTCCTGAGGTTTTTTGAGGATCCAGCTGTCTTGCTTATTGCCATGATGTTGGTCCTTGTTGTTGTGACTTTTGAAGTGGCTGTTGAGTGTTCAAGCACAGCTGCCCTTGCATCTGTTATTGAAGTGCATGGGAGTTCTTACCAGACTGCCCTGGCTTGCAGACAGTGACTTGTATGCCAGGTATTCCTGTGATGCTCTGCTGGTGTGGCCTTCTACCTTGTGGTACTGGTGGCAGCTGAGCTTAGGTCTGTGTGGCCTTGGCCCTGCTTTGGCCTCTGCAACCAGAGCACAAGCCTTTCTCTGCAGCCTTTTCAGGGAAGAATGACCAATTCTGTGGACTTCTGAAATTGTTTTCAAAACCCTATCCAGGAATACATTAATCCCTGCAGCATTGCTGGGATGGCAGGGGACAAGCTGCCATCAGGAGATGAAATTCAGGAATAAAGGTTAAACTATGAATTTTCCAAAAGTTTGCTAGAGGTGTAAATAACCCTTTTGGGGTACCCGCTTGGGGACACATCAGCTTGGGATTGCCCTGATTTTTAACTGGGCTGAAGTTTTTACCAGAGCTATAGGGGATTTCAGTGGGTATCATCATGGCTAGGTTTCGCGAACGAAGATTTGAGAGGGTATACTGCAAGTAGGTTTGGATGCTCTTTCACTGACTGCTGCCTTCCTAGTACAGTATTTCAGTTTATCTTTTCTTTCCCAAAGTCCTTGACCTTCATTCCTCCTGGTGGAAGCAGCCTGATATACAGCACTCTGCCTCAATCTGCCCTTGTGCCCCCAGGCAAAGGATTTGCTGGCCAAGGATCCAACCCTGCTGTTTTGCAATGCTTCGGGAAGAGCGGCTTATAAATGCCATGAACAGTGCTCTGGCTAGTCCTGCCCTCCAAGGTAGGTGTATTGCAAAGTAGGAACCCTGCTGCTCTGAGCTGGGCAAGCAGGCTGGGGAGTTCTGTGCTCCCAAATCCCGAAGGAGTAAGTGGAGGGCAGAGTGACATGACGAGCCCAGAGCAGGGCAGATGGCTTGTTCTAGCACAGACTGCTACAGCCTGGGCTTTCCCTGGGAGCCAAAACCTGCTGCTGCTTAGACCTGGGTGGTTTTCTTCTGAAACAGAGCATCTAGTTGAGTCTCTTACCTAATCCCAACAGGCTGCACCGCATTCCTCCCTTGGCAAAGGCAAGGTGTACAGCTGGAAGCAAAAGTGTTCCGGTGAGAGCAGGAGGGGGACGGATGGTGTGGTGTTCTGGTGGCAAGATACAGGGTTTGCTCCTTGTTGTTTGGCAGATGAGTTATGCAAATTCTTGCTAATGTTGTGGGTTAAGGAGGCAGCATGTTGATATTCCTGAGATAAAAAGAGGGTTGATTGGTCTGAGATGTATTACTTGGTATACATTATCTGCAGCTGCTGTGCGTGTAAAGCACTGGACTAAGTGTATCTCAGCTGTGTCTTGGAGACGTGTGCCTGCCTGTGTATGACACATTGTCAGTGAGAGGGCACAAGTATGTGCCTCTGAGCTGGGCAGGAGAACATTATTCACGAGTGATCACATGCAGCTGACAAACTGGGGAGGTGTATGATAAATTGGACCTTTGGCTACTTCATACTGGAGAAAATCTGAGCCTGGCTCTCCACTGAGTGCGTGCTTGCTGCTGGGGCTGGTGATGGAGGTGTCCCTTGTGACAGGAGAGCTTATGATCTGCCTCTCTGTGGGTGAGGAACAGGATAGGGCTGTTCCTCCTTTCATACAGGGCGTGAAGTACATCTGTAGGCTAGTACAACTGTTCTCAAAGTCACCTTGCCTGTGCAGAGTTTGGATGCTGCAGGGAAGGGCACCAGCTGTACTCTCTGCCTCCAGGCAGAGGGTTTTTCTAGAGACTGGTCCTTGCCTGCCTGGTCTGCAAAAGTGTCTACTGAAAGTGCAGGTCTTGTGATCTCGTGAGATGTTAAAGACAAAAACGTGTGGGTGCAGTGGGTTTGGGTATTAACATCTGCCAGAGTTCAGAGGAAGTATGTGAAACAAGGGGAATTTTTCTGTCTGTTGATATCTAGGTAAGAGCTGTGAGCAAAAATGCTTCATAATATGCATTTATATGGATGTCTTGAGATCCCTGCACCCCACTTTACAAAACATAACCATCAGCCATCAGCGTTAGACCTTCTGTCATTTAAAATCCATTTCCATTCGCTATGTCAAAATCTTTCCCCTCCTCTCCCCCCAATCTTTTTTCTCTGTTCCAGGGCAATCAGAAGATTATTAAAAGCCCCAGCTCAAACCTAGTAAACAACTTCTTAAAGTCTAGGTTGTGTGTTTGTTTATTTTACTTTAGCTGGGACTGAAGTCTATTACCACTCATAAGTTCCCAAAAAGCCTTTGTGTAGGAGATATCAGTTTGCTCCCAAGTGGGTAAAGACCCTGCTTTGATTTTATTGGTGATCTCCATATCAAGGTGAAGACCATGCTCTGGGGCAAACTTGGAGATCTTTGAAAGAAAGCTAAAGGAAAGCAATATCCCAGATTCCATTAATTTTCATAAGATATATCTTCCAGCCTCTTGGATTCCTCTGGAAAATTGCTGCAGGTGGTTTCAACTGGATCCACCTCGCAGGACCATTCCCTGGGTAAGGGTTTGTGGATCTTGACGCAGGATGTGGACTCTGCTCTTGCTGTTTGAACTGGGGGAGTTCCCATGGGTGAAATGGTAACAGTTTCTATCTGACCTAAATTTAGGGCTCACATTTTAGGGCTCTTTTTAGATATTTTACAAGTATAAAGTATTGACACAATCTAATGCAAGATACGTGTAAATGAGATATTATTTCTGGATTTTAATTTCATTTCTGGAGAGATGGTGTTCAATCTTACGAGGTTTTTGATGAAGCTAAATGAGAAAAAGAAACCCCACTAGCAAAATATCTCTTGAACAGAGCCCCCTATTCATCTGAATCCAGGAACATGAAAGTGCAAATCTGTCTCTTGCTGAAAAATTTCATTTCTGTTCTAATTTGTAATAGGTCTCTGAGTGCTGAAACAATTTTCCTTTCTCTGCGGATTTATCTTGAGCATTTCTCAATGGCTTGGAACTGAAAAGATGTTTAAAGTACATTTTTCTCCTTTCTTTCCCCTTATGTGTAGTACAACTAAGCAGGTTGCTGACCAAAAGGAACCGTGGAGATCAAAGTGTTAAATGTGAGTCAGACTATCTTATAGAGGAGCATTAGAGGATGAGTCAGCTTTGGTTTTAAAAAAAGCATTTTAAAGATGATTGGAAAATTTGCTGAATGGAAATATTTTAGCACAGTCTCTCAGTCTCTGAGAGAGAAGATGGGAGACTTATTTATCTCCATGAAGAAATGATAGCAAGTGTTGAAAGTAGTAATGATGAGCTCATACTAAATTGAAGGTGCTTCTTTGGGAATATTGTGCCCAGTGTCCTCAGCTGGTCACTTGTAGCAGAGGCAGCAGCTATTCAAGATGAAGATCAGGGATGCAAATCTGGGTCAGTGAGTCCCTTGATTTACTAGGCACAGGAGCCAGGAACATGTGGGTGATGGGATGTCCCAGGAAGGACAGAGATTGAACTGCTACCTGTCTGAGCTGGTCTAGCGACTTTTGGAACTGGACTTGAGACAGTGGAGGCTTGTTATTGCCCCCTGGCCAGTGAAACCCACGTAAGCTGCAGAGGGTGGGATGCTGTGACCACCTTGTGGGGAGGAGACTTCTTTTTGTGCTCACTGAAGCTCAGCCAGTTTGGTAGGAGGTTCGCAGGTGTTCAAGGCAAGTGTGCATTTAGGGAATGGAAAGATTAAAGAATTGGCAGACAGGAATGGTTTTTCCTCTCCAGATTTGTTCTACCTGCTTCCTGTATTTCACAGCATTATGTTTTTGCAAAAGGATGATCAGCCCAGAGGTACAATCCTCAGCAGTAAAGCTGGAAAACACCAGCAAAGAAGAGCTGATGATGTGTGACACAAAATAGCAAATGAAGCAGCTAAACAGCCATCCAAATTCCTAATAGAAAGAACATATTAACAAAAATCACAAGAGTTGCCATTAGCATGGGATGGACTATTGGTGTGCACAGTAAATGAAGTAAATTTATTCCTGAATCCACTCTGACTTTAGGAGCTTTGCTTATAGCTAGACAAAATGTTTCTAAGACGAACATAGCAGCTTCTTCCTACTCATGTATAAAGATGTACCAGCAAACTGTGGTAATGTATTATTATTATACTGCACTACAAAGGTAAGTGTTATTATGTGCTTTGCCTGGCTTTGTAGCCTTTCATAAAGACTAACAACACTTGGAACTTTTAGCAAAGTCACAATGGTTATTATCTGTTTGAAGCAAACACAAGGGATTCTTTATTAACTACTCTAACTCTTGGTGCTCGTCCCTGTATTTAAAGTAAAAATTTCAGGAGGATCTGAAAATTGCATGAGTTTTGCTTGCTCTGTTTTTACTTGCTGTCCTGACGTTCAAATGTTGTCAAGTCCTCCATGGAAAAAATAAGCCAAGGAGGTTGGGTTCTTTTTCCTTTTTTTATAAGTAACTACTCATGTTTTCATCTAAATATGAAAAACAGGAAGGGAAGTGAAGCCTACTGATGACAGTGTTTCCAGTGACCTCTCAGGAACCACATCTTCACCCCCACCCCCCATCTTTTTTTCACACGACTGCATTGGGACAGTCACAGGGCACTCCTCAAACCTCCCTGGGTCTACTGCTTTCCTGTCTTCATGCTGGGCAGCTCCTGCAAGAAAGACAGACGCTGTGTGCTGGGGGCCTGAGGTGTGGGAGCCGGCAGAACCTCTCAGGAATGTGGGACCGGTGGAGAGATAAACATCCTTGGAATACACGAAGGTTGGAAGCTTTTTTTATATATGCTTGTGCATATATATCTATATCTATGTGGTCCAGGTTGTGATGTGTGTATATATATCTGTGTGGACCATCTACGTGGTTCCCGTTGTTGCAGTGCGTGTGTCAGCACGTTCACGTGTGTACAGTAGTGAGCTTATGTAGTAGAGAAACAAAGATGCTCTTTAAGGTTAAAGGGCTCACTCTGCTGGTTTCTGTCATGGCAATTTGAGTGGAGAGCTAAAGAGGAATTTTCTCTGTAAATGTCACAAGAACTAAGTGGCTTTAGATGTATGGTGTGGAACACTAGAAGTGCTGGGGTGTGACAGAGGACTTTGCAGACTCTGAATAATGTTATGCTTTTAATAACTTCTTGTGAATTTATGCCTTGAAGTGCAAAAATTTTAGAGGGTTTTTGTCAAGGGTAAAGGGACTGAAATTTGACCTGCCCTGAGAATCAAGGTTGCTTAATGCTTCTGATCTCTGCAGTTCTCGTTCTGCCTGCAGTTAGGGTGTTATGTTCTGGATGTGGCAGGCATTCTCTGCTGCCAACCCACTGGCGGCAGGCACAGAAAGCTGGGCCACCTTCAGCCTGCCAGTGCACTTAAGCAACTTTTCCTCTACACCTGCTCCTTTGGTTACCTGAATGGAGAGATTGAGCGCTCATCTCTAATGGTTATTTCCCACTTGGCTTCCAGTGGTGAGTGGAGGGATTCCCAAGAGTTGGCTTTCCTGTTGTTGTCCTTCCTTTGTTGAAATTAGCTTGTTTTTGAGAGCCCCAAAAGCAGTAGTGTCAGAACCCCTCAATCTTATTTGTAAGTTTTGAGGGTCGAGAGGTTTTTGCCTGTGAATGCACACAAGTCAGGTGATTTGTAAGACAGGGTGATGAGTTTGCAACAGCCACTGCACAGGCTGTATTAAGTACAAAACGGTTTGGGACAAGGGAACCCCAATTATTAGTTCCTAACATTCACTAACGAGTCATAACACTGGGTGTAGGTCTTCATAAATCTTACTTAGTTTATAAATTCATTGTCTTCTCTCACCTGCTCAATTTAAAGATGCAGCCCTGTAGCAGGCACTGAACATTTTAAGTCCCCTCTGGACTTTTTCTCAGCTTTTGAGCCCTCGTGCCGTGCAGTGGTTTTCTAACCCATCAGCTCTCTAGTTTTCCACTTCCCTTATTCTACCTCTTAGACTTCTTTTAACAGATAACTTTTAACTTGGATAACTTCTTTATCCAAGTATTTTCCTGTCTCTGTCTCAGCAGTATCCTCATTGAAAACAAAAATTGACTCAGTATTAAAGCCTGTAGGATTAATTTATTCAGTTTCCTGCTCATATCATGTCTAATTTGGTATCCATTAAAACAGACTGAATCCCTGGGATTTCTTCTGTGGCTGCACTGGGTTTTACTGCCCAACTGTGATTTTGAAGCATATTTTCCTGATTGTTGAATAGATGTAGATGAGCATGAGCAGCTGTAGCTGTGGCCCAAGACTCTGCACCTTCAACTTGTGTCTCTTGTACTTATTTCTCAAGTTTCACTGATTTTTTTTTTTTTTTTACATTTATGACAAGAGATGGCATTGTAGAACCTAAAGTGGTGTTACATTTTATTTTAATTTCATCAAATGTAGTAGCCCTTCTTGAAGCTGTAGTGATTTGTCCAGATAAGTAAGTAAGCACTAAGTGTTTGGGTTTTGAAAGTTGGGGAAAGTCTAATAATATCTATCAGGAAAACAAATTTTATATAACTGAATATAATACAGCAAAAATAGCCTGGGATTTTTTCATAATATTAAAAAACCCTTACTCACAGATTTTGACTTAAGAGCTATGAAATTCAGCTTTCTGATAGTACTGGCTATGAACTGTATTTTTAAAATTTAGTAGCTAGCTAGCAGTGAAGTTTTTGCTAAATCCTTTCTGTATGTGGCTGCTTTTCTCCTAGTTGCTGATAGTGGTATAAAGTAAGTGCATCTAGTTTTCAGATTTCTTGTTGTGCCACAAGATGAGGAAAATTTTATGGGCTAGGCCTATGTGCTTTTCAAGTGTGCCTGGAACAGAAAACCTGTTTTCCTTCATCCCAGCAAGTATGTATATTGGAAATACTAATTTGTCCTCTTCCTGTGAGTTGGGATATGGCAGGGCTGGTGCTGGAAGTACTCATGTTTCAGATGCAGTGTGGTCCAGAGCAAGATCAGCATGATGTGTTGCTGGTTTGTTTTTTTTTTTTCCCTTTGGCATCTGCTCATGTTCTCTTGGCTCTATAAGGAGGTGCAGTAGGTGGGGACTGATGGAATGACAGAGAGTCCTAGAAAATGAAAATTGATGACTTTTTGTTTTAATGGAGGGGAAGAAGAGAGGTATGTTGGTTGACATGCTGTACTAATTGCTTAAAGAGAGGATGTTTGTGGCTTTAGGCTTTCTGTGTCTCAGACTCTGCTCTACAGCTGAACCTGAAGATAGGATTGAGGCGAGGGAATGGATGTGTCACCTATTCTGGCTTTAAATAGTGGTGATGATGATAACAGCTTTCTTGGAAATTATGCTTATGGGATGGAAGGTTGAAATGCTGTTAGAGACATCAACCAGCTGATTTTGAAGCTGTGGTGTACTTAACCCTCCTACCCCCAAACATACAACTCCTCCCCTTTCTCCGAATCCCAGATCTCCAGCTCTATTTCAGGACTTGATTGATCACAAACTTCCTGAAATAAGGGAGAAGGCTCAAGGAGGGTGTTAAATTTGGATATTCAAAGATGTTAATTGCAATAGAACCAATTTCCTGATGAGAGCTCTTCTCCACAGAGAAGTCATCTCATCATTGTAGAAACATCACCATAATTAACAGGAGCTGAAGCACTTACTGGCAGCTCATCACAGAGGCCTAGGTTAGTATATGTCCAGATATCACATTTCCTTATCTCACAGGAATGATATCTTTACGCTCAAAGATGAGGCACTTTGGATTAGATTGTGCCTCTCTGTTATTGCTGGTGTCTTAACCATTCTCTGAATAGTGAACATGCGGTTCTTCTGTCCAGTTATCCTGACTTGTAATTATAGTAGTTAAGCATCTCTTTGGCTACAGTACACCAGCAACTATCTAGACTGTGAAAACTCTGGAGGGCAACCTTTTTTTTTATGTCTCTTGCCCCTGTTTCTGTTTTCCTCTGGTGTTTTTTGTGTGAGGCTTATGCTGCATGTTTGGACACTGAGAAGATAAATGCTGTGTGCCTGCTTCTGAGTGAGGAACAAAATGAATCCAATTCCTGTTACCCAGAAAGCAGACTAGTGCAGGGCAAATCAGAAACCTGTTCAACTGAAGAATGTGGTTGAAAGGGTGGGAGTGCAATTACTGAAGAGTCTCCTACCTGAGATGAGTCACAGTTCCCAGGTCTCCAGCAAGGTCACTTGGTTGTGCACATCCCAAATAAGTAAGACTCGGAAATCTTTGCTCAAGAAAGACCGTAATGTTGGGGTACAAGTGGTGCCCATCAAATACAGTTGTACAGATCAGGGAAACAGCAAAAAGCTGCACAGAAAGCAGGGGCATTTGCCTAGCTCCAGGTGCTTCCAGCATTTGCCCGTGGATATGAAATGAAGAGACACAGAAGTATGCTTCAAAAGGGGACACTGTCTCCTAATTGCTACACAAGTGTGATAAAAGATGATTTTAAGAGCAACTATGTTTAGTACAAAGGATGCAGATTCCCTCATTTAATCTGGTCTGTGCACTCCTTCTGCTTCAACCTTCTTCTCAGCCATTTTCCCAACTCCCACCTGATGCTGCCAGAATTAGAAGTCTGTCCCCATTCCTACCTAAGCGACCCACTGCTCAGCAGGCCCTTTGCCTTCCCAGTCCCTTTCTGATCCAGGCAGACAGCTTTCCCTACACATATCCCTGAATGTCAGGAACATGTTCTCTGTTCCCACCACATCCTCCTTCTGCATGTACATCCCACTCCTCCCCACCTGTTGCTGCTCATGGAAAAGGAACAAAAGCAAGCGTGAGCGTATGTGCAGAGCTCGTACAGCAGCAGAGATGTTAATCTGAGCAAATCACCAGCTTTAGCCAAAGCCCTCTTCCCCCTTCCATGCCAGTGTTACTTTGCAGCTCATGGGCCCTTCTTTGCTGGTACCCAGCGGCTGGAAGGGCCCTTTTCTTGTCTTGCCTCAGCCTACAATTCAAATACAAACATAGCCCTCGGTGTCTACTCAAGCACCACTGCCTACAGAGGTGATGCATAGTCTGGTGGGAAATCAGGGTACCTGCTGGTCCACAAACCTGATAATGAGCTTTTGTTGCCCAAAACCTCTTGAAGCAGGGGTAAGTAGTGATGTACAAATACCTCTTCTTGCATGGGACCAAGCTTCACCATTCCAAGGAAACGGTAGGTTCCTAAACCAGTCCGTAACACCATAACTGTGGTCTGCACACAGCCTATGGGTCAGACCCAGACTCCATGTGTCCCACAGACACTGAGCTGCAGCGCAGCACTATTGCCTCTCCCCAACACCTGTCTGGTCATGGCTGATCTTCTGTATGTGACAAACTTCAACTTTGCCAAAGGCTGTGCTGGGGAAAGAAGAGAGCTGAAGGTCTGTTTGTCTGCAAGCACCAGCTCACAGCGAGCTGCTTGAGAGAAGTCAGGAGCGTAAGTAAAAGTTAAAGTCATTTGGGTGGGCTTTCAGTGGCTCTGTCATCCCAGGATGGGGGAGTGCAAGAACTGTAGGAGGAAAGTTGGATGAGAGAGGGTATTTGAGTGAGGATTTCAAATACGTGAAGGAGTATGTGGCTTAATGCATTGAGTGTGTTGGAGGTGAGGAACTAGAAAAAGAGAAGTTATCTTAATAAGTCTGAGTCACTGAATGAGTGGGGGTGGTGGTAGAGAAGTCTTAGTGAGGCAGGGATACATAAACTGAGGAGGACACTGTGAAAATTTTGCATGGGATGAGCTGTGGAGCTGAAAGGACTGAAAACTGCTGTGCCAAGCTCTTGTGAAGAAGCCCTCCAGCTCATTGCGCTGCTCACCTATTTCTTTTCAGTGCTTACCTTGTGAAGTTTGTGAAAATAGAGAGTGCAAACCTCTTAAGTCTAGTTTCAAGTAAATGGCAAATGATTATGCTAAGTGAATAAATCTTACACAGTTTCCCCTTGGCCTCTCACCACCTCTTTCTAGTTCAGGTGCAAACTTAAAGGACACTTGATTGTTTTAACTGAATTTCTTTTTAAGGTTGTTCAGCTAGGAATCTCTGAGCGAAACTGGAGGTAGGAGACTCATGGGGATTGAAGAAGAAGAAATAACCCCCACAATGCTTTACTGCTGATCTGTGCACTCTGTCAGCCTGGAATATGTATTATATAAAGGGGCTGGCAAAGCCACTTGGGATTCCTGTGTGCACCTCTTCAAAAAAACAGCCCCCGCAGAGAAATGAAAAAAGCAAAGTAGAGGGAGAGAAGAAACTTAAGTTGAATTTATAGATGGCTTTCCTGAAGAATAAGGACCACGTTTATCAAGGAAAAGACACCTTTGATAGAGGACAGATTAATTTAAAGTAGGAATTTGAAAATCTTCATCTGGAATAGGAACAAACCTCAGCTGAACTTTTACTTAGTATTTTATTCACTTGTCTCTTCTTTTTGTTTGTGGGCCTGACCACATGCACACAAATATTTCTGGAGAGAGCTGCTTGAGTG
>NW_020955277.1:2618674-2620377 GCF_003031625.1 Empidonax traillii
ACTTAAGTTGAATTTATAGATGGCTTTCCTGAAGAATAAGGACCACGTTTATCAAGGAAAAGACACCTTTGATAGAGGACAGATTAATTTAAAGTAGGAATTTGAAAATCTTCATCTGGAATAGGAACAAACCTCAGCTGAACTTTTACTTAGTATTTTATTCACTTGTCTCTTCTTTTTGTTTGTGGGTCTGACCACATGCACACAAATATTTCTGGAGAGAGCTGCTTGAGTGCTGTTTCCAGTCCTCCTGGTGTGAAGAAATAGCAGAATGTCAAAAGGATCCAGATCCTAGGAGATTATAATTTGGCTAAGTACAGACTAGTGTGCCTGAAGCTAGCAGAGATGGATATTTGAAGGTTCACCTGAATTATGCCTAAACTGCTGGATCTTTCAGATAAACTCAGACCAGTCCAAGCCTCGAATTAGCTAGAAATCAGCAGTCCAGCTGCTTTCAGAGTAGTGCTTTTATCCTCTGGAGGCAGGCTGAGCAATGCAAAGTCTTCCATGAGGGCCATGATTCATATGCCAGTGAACAGCTGCTGCAGATCTCTGGGTATGCCCAAATGATCCTGAAAGTGATGCTTATGCTGTGGTGTGAGGTTATTTTGTTGTGATGTGAAACAAGGATTATCTAGTTATTTACTTTCAGGTAAATAGGATCCTCATTTGCCAGTGTTGCACGCAGTGGGAATTCAGTCTCTTGAAAATCCCCTTCTACCTGTTCTTTCCCATTTTGAAACTGTTAATTTTCTAGGTATTTCTTTCCATGCAAATGAATGTGAGAGAGTTTTACTCTGAATGATATTTGTTGTATTTGAAATTGTTATGAGGGGAAGAATAGCTTCAGAATCTCTGCATTTGACATATCTATATCTATATCTATATCTATATCTATATCTATATCTATATCTATATCTATATCTATATCTATATCTATATCTATATCTATATCTATATCTATATGCCTGCTGAGATGGAAAGCATGGTTAGACAATTGCAGGTGCACACAAAGCCACACGGCTTTATTTCTTCAGCCACCATCCCTTACCATTTCAGTTTTTTGTCTCTCTTTCAAGGATATACATGAAGAAGAAAAAAAAAGGTGTCTCTGAGTGGGAGTTATCACCTTCTAAGTATTGGCTTAAGACCAGCTGAAACAAGGTTTGCTTGTGACCTACATAATTCTGGCCTAGATCTCTGACCCATAGAAAGGAAAAAACCTGCTTTACGTTAAAAAGCTCTGGGCCACTGCAAACACCTTGTCTTTTTGGTGGTTTTGTATGTTTAGCCTTCTTTTTGTTTTCAACCTTCAGCTCTGGAACACCTTTTCAGGGCTGTCCCCTCACTAATGGCATTAAAATTGTTCTGCTGATGTGTAGTGACGTAGGACAAGGTTGATGATGGGGCCTGTAGGAGTTGCCATGGGAAGTGCTGGAAAGTTTTATCTAAAATAATTGGGATTAGGTCTCTCCATCGTTGTTGTTTGTTTCCCAAGTTTTGTTATCCTACTTGTTGCTCTCTGTCTTGCCTTTGCTTCCTCTCCTGGCAAATCCAGAGAATACGCAGGCCTAATGCACCCCTTTGCGCCATGGGGGCTATTTGTGCCAAATTATGGATTTGGGACTTGAAAAGCTCATAGGAGCCGTGGAGAAAGTAAGAGAGGAGGAGAGGTTGGTTATCAATCATATTTTCTTTTTTTT
>NW_020955277.1:2620398-2642203 GCF_003031625.1 Empidonax traillii
ACTTAAGTTGAATTTATAGATGGCTTTCCTGAAGAATAAGGACCACGTTTATCAAGGAAAAGACACCTTTGATAGAGGACAGATTAATTTAAAGTAGGAATTTGAAAATCTTCATCTGGAATAGGAACAAACCTCAGCTGAACTTTTACTTAGTATTTTATTCACTTGTCTCTTCTTTTTGTTTGTGGGCCTGACCACATGCACACAAATATTTCTGGAGAGAGCTGCTTGAGTGCTGTTTCCAGTCCTCCTGGTGTGAAGAAATAGCAGAATGTCAAAAGGATCCAGATCCTAGGAGATTATAATTTGGCAGAGTACAGACTAGTGTGCCTGAAGCTAGCAGAGATGGATATTTGAAGGTTCACCTGAATTATGCCTAAACTGCTGGATCTTTCAGATAAACTCAGACCAGTCCAAGCCTCGAATTAGCTAGAAATCAGCAGTCCAGCTGCTTTCAGAGTAGTGCTTTTATCCTCTGGAGGCAGGCTGAGCAATGCAAAGTCTTCCATGAGGGCCATGATTCATATGCCAGTGAACAGCTGCTGCAGATCTCTGGGTATGCCCAAATGATCCTGAAAGTGATGCTTCTGCTGTGGTGTGAGGTTATTTTGTTGTGATGTGAAACAAGGATTATCTAGTTATTTACTTTCAGGTAAATAGGATCCTCATTTGCCAGTGTTGCATGCAGTGGGAATTCAGTCTCTTGAAAATCCCCTTCTACCTGTTCTTTCCCATTTTGAAACTGTTAATTTTCTAGGTATTTCTTTCCATGCAAATGAATGTGAGATAGTTTTACTCTGAATGATATTTGTCGTATTTGAAATTGTTATGAGGGGAAGAATAGCTTCAGAATCTCTGCATTTGACATATATATATATATATATATATATATATATATATATATATATATATATATATATGTGCCTGCTGAGATGGAAAGCATGGTTAGACAATTGCAGGTGCACACAAAGCCACACGGCTTTATTTCTTCAGCCACCATCCCTTACCATTTCAGTTTTTTGTCTCTCTTTCAAGGATATACATGAAGAAGAAAAAAAAAAGGTGTCTCTGAGTGGGAGTTATCACCTTCTAAGTATTGGCTTAAGACCAGCTGAAACAAGGTTTGCTTGTGACCTACATAATTCTGGCCTAGATCTCTGACCCATAGAAAGGAAAAAACCTGCTTTATGTTAAAAAGCTCTAGGCCACTGCAAACACGTTGTCTTTTTGGTGGTTTTGTATGTTTAGCCTTCTTTTTGTTTTCAAC
The DNA here is from genome assembly GCF_003031625.1 of Empidonax traillii. Taxonomy (NCBI): domain Eukaryota; kingdom Metazoa; phylum Chordata; class Aves; order Passeriformes; family Tyrannidae; genus Empidonax; species Empidonax traillii. Next base: position 2,621,666 of record NW_020955277.1, read on the forward strand.
CTTCAGCTCTGGAACACCTTTTCAGGGCTGTCCCCTCACTAATGGCATTAAAATTGTGCTGCTGATGTGTAGTGACGTAGGACAAGTTTGATGATGGGGCCTGTAGGAGTTGCCATGGGAAGTGCTGGAAAGTTTTATCTAAAATAATTGGGATTAGGTCTCTCCATCGTTGTTGTTTGTTTCCCAAGTTTTGTTATCCTACTTGTTGCTCTCTGTCTTGCCTTTGCTTCCTCTCCTGACAAATCCAGAGAATACGCAGGCCTAATGCACCCCTTTGCGCCATGGGGGCTATTTGTGCCAAATTATGGATTTGGGACTTGAAAAGCTCATAGGAGCCGTGGAGAAAGTAAGAGAGGAGGAGAGGTTGGTTATCAATCATATTTTCTTTTTTTTTTTTTTTTTTCATCTCTTTTCTGGGGTGGGAGATAAAGGGAGGATAGGAACTGAGCAGCCCATAAAGGAGAGTACCCATGATAGTTTATTTAACAAGCAAATAAAGATAAAGATTAGGTTCCTATGGCAAATGGCTACCAGCACAAGTACCTCAAGGATTTGGGGAGGAGTGAGGGGAATGATGAAATGGTTAACCACGAGGTCCCACCATTTTGGTTTAAAAAGTCCTTTTCCCAGCTGCAGCAGCAGCCTCAGCTCATTTGCTGAGGAACAACATTTCTGTGTGACCAGCACCAGAGGCAGATGACACAACCTCCCTTGAGAGAGGCCTTCAAGTCAGCAGGCACTGTGTTATTGACAATCCTGAGCTGTGTTCCCTCTCGGAGGAGTTTGAAGGAGAGGAGTGGGAGATGACGGGTGATGAGTGGGAGATGGAGGGACCTTAGAAGCTGAGTGGCTACTGCAGAGGGGATATGAGTTAAGGCTTGTGGATATCTCCTTGTCTTTCCTACCCTGAGAGGTCCTAGAAGCCACATTCCTTCTTCCAGATGTGAGAAAGGCTGTAGAGCAGCTTTCTTCTCTGGCCTTCAGACAATCCAATCTCAACAAAATCAGAGAGGATAACTGTACTTACAAGCAGCAGAAAACTCTAAAATGCCAGGTTTTTTTGTTTTAGTGTTTTGGGTTTTATTTTTTTTTTTAAATCATTTTCTACAGTACTGTAGTAGCTCCTGGGTGAGCCTGGGTGTTTGTTCTCTGCTTGATGCCAAACCTCCTGCTGAGAACAACATCTCTCACCAGCTGTTGTGGTTTTTCCATTTGGAGTTAAAATGCCAAAGCATGTAGTCATTTGATTCTGGGAGTAAGAGAAGGCTGAAGGAGGTTAAGTATAGCTTTTGTTTAGATCAGCACACCATGGAAAATAACCATCTTTATACAACCTCAAGACTCTCGATTGACGGTCCTACTGAATGGTTCCCTGATCAACCCCAACCCTGAGAGGTTGATGGAGTGACTTCTTTAATTGGATTTTGTGTGTTGATCTTACTTTCTTGATTTTTTTTCTTTTTAATAACTTATTACAATCATGCCCTTCTGTCTACTAGAAACAACCCCCACACCTTACACTGAGAAAGAACTGTACTTTTCCTTTGGCATCTGGTGGTTGGCACAACTTCCATTAGAGCTCATGTTACTGCTGAGCAGTGGGCATAGGGTAGTGTTCCCTGCTCCTCCTGAGTATGTGCACACAGACATGCACCAGCTTGTGCTGGTGAAGGTGAGAGAGAGAGTCTGTCAGTCAGTCTGCTAGTGAAATCTGAAATTAGGCTAATTCTGGTGTTCATGGGGTAAAAGCAAGTTGTGGACTTTTCCCACCAGAAAGAGCTGCTATTTTAGTTGTGTGATATACTGTGTGCCTGGCTCCATGAGCACTGGCTATCCAAGATTAAACCACTTGATTCATTTCATGTAGGAAGAGAGCACATGGGCAGTGCATGACAGAAGACTGCATGTAACAGGACTGAGATGTGTGGAGCTTACAGACACATAAATAGCACCTGGGGATGGATGGGCTTTTGTTCTGATCAGAAAAACTTATGTCCAAAATTTTGATTAGTTATAGCTGTTAATAAGAGGACCTATCCCACCACTGTAAGTGGAGAGGGTGGATTGGGAAGAAAAAAGTTCAGGAGACGGGAAATATGCAGTAATATGATGAAGGGAGATAAGCTGATATAAGAACCTGAATAGAATTCAGGAAAATGAAATATAATGAGGTTTGAAACTGGGGCGGGAGGAGAAAGGCACAATGCGTGCTGTGTGGGTAGGAATGAAATGGGGGAGTAGGAACTGAACAGGATAAAAGGGGAAGGGAGAAATGGTTAGTGGAGAAAATGAACAGGATAAGGAAAGTAGAGATTTGTAAGGCAGTGGAAGGGATGTTTAATAGAGAAGGTGGAAGAAGGAAGGTAAGCAAAGATATAAGTGTAATGAGGGTACTGAATTAGAGAGGTGTGGGTGTTGGATACCAAAAGATGGGAGGAGAGGGAAAGGAAAAGAAAATGGCTTACTACCTCTGGAAAAGAAAGATTTTTAGAGAGATATAGGGGAGTGGGGGCAGGCGATGGAGAGAGCTGTGAACATCAAAAACCTCAGGAAAAAAAAAGAAAAAGAGCTATGAAAGAAAAAAGGTTGAAAATAAAAAGAGAAATGAAAAAAATAAATAAACTCCAAGAGTGACAGACACTGCACTGTCAGAAGCTCCTCAACAGACATGTGAGATCCCATATAAGCTTATATTTGTATTTCCCCTGAACATGCAAAAAGCCCCATCTCTATAGAAGTGGGCAGCCAGGGCACAAATGCCTTTGCCAAAGGAAATGAAATTTCCACAGCTACAGGGTATAACTATCTTGATGAGCTAAGAAAAATACCCTCCACATTACCTCTGCCTGTATATTTGCTACATAAATTTGGAGTCAGAGCACACTTTAATACCAGTTTCTAATGCCTTCCTGCTGTTCAGAGAATACCCTTAGTGTACACAGGACTGGGTAGCATACATGTTTTTGAGTAATTTGTATAATAAACATTTGAATTTAGTGGTGGGAGCAAATGCTGTCCTCAAGAAGCAGATGTGATCTATGTATCTTGAGTGGCTGACAGACAAAACTGCCTGTACGTAAAATGCTCAGAATTTGTCCTGTAATCGATGCCTGAGGTATCTCAAGAAGGAGCCTGCTGTCATTCTCTTGCATATCTTCTCTGCCCTGGAGCAGCCATGACAAATTGTGACAGGCACAGCTATAGGGAAATTCCCATTAGCTCGAGCTGCCCAGCCAGTAACGGCAAGAAACAGGAGGATGTATGGGATTCTCTGCAAATTCACAAGGTTTGTTCTTCCAGCAGGAGATGTGCCTAGGAATGCTACTGCTTCTCTAAGCCAGACCTCAATGTATCTTGTGCTCTGAATGAATTCATGAGCATGGCCTGCGGCATAGTATTTCTCCCTTGTTCTGGTCTCCTGCAAAACAGCATATTAAGGGAAGCTGTGATACCTACCCCAGGCACTCACTTGTGGCCAAACTCTGTCAGAGAGAGGGAAGTGCCAAATACATGCTCCAATTTGTAAGCACTGTGAAGGATTTCTTCTAGAGCCATTCAACCGCTCTGCCTACCAGACCTTTTATAAATTTTTCATTTATAGTCAAAGACTGAGTCAACAGAGTAAGTGGTGGATGGGGTGAGGCCTCAGGGCTCTTCGGTCAGAGTCTATCAGGCTCTTTGTGTGGTGTTTAATACTGGCATGACTGTGTTTCTAAGCAAGGCTTTATTTTTCCAGGCTTAGTTTTAGCCTACATGATATTTCACCTTGGCCCTCCTGATCTCCAGTCAGATTTCCTCTTCAGTTGTTGCCATCAGGAGCAGGTTTTAGTTCATCACTCCTTCAACTTACTCTTTCATTGGGAAATGACTTTTTCCTTTCATCTGGAAACCTTTCACTCTGATTTCCTCTCTATACTCTACACTAAAATTTTCCATTAATAGTAACTTCTGGGTGTTCAGACCTACTTGAATTAAAATAGGTTTTTATATTAGAGCTGCATCTGAAATGCAAAATTTCAGTGGTGGGCTGAACATGGGTGGAAATCAATCACGCCTTTGGCTAATCTACAGGAAAATGCCTTTCTGCTTGTGTGAGGGTTACAGGCTCGAGTGTCTGTCAGAAAAACTCCAACTCTTTTGTGATTTTTGAAAGGATGGTGGGCAAAACATTAGTTTTGTAACACTAAAAGTAAGTGAGGAAGAATAAAGACTTGGATGGGGCTATGCTGATCATTGCGTCCTGTTTCTGTAGTTGCAGGTAACCATATAATAATTGAAAATTCTGAATTCAAAAGGAAAAAGCTTTCTAAATTTCCTTGTATCACAATTTTTAAGAAACTCTTATATCCCTGTAACAAGATAAAGCCCTCTAGCACAACATTTGAAAAACTCTTCTGTGCTGCAAGGAACCATCAAGTGACATGTCAGACACTGCCAACCTCCTGTGTTGCTGCAGGAGTGGGAATTTGATAGTGAAAACACTCAGATGATCTTGGGGAAATACACAGTGCCATCTGCTATCAGGAAACATAAGAAAGGTGTCTGCTGGTCTGAGCTTGTGGGAAAGGCATTGCTGGTCTGAAGGTGGTGATGGCTTCAGTCACAGGTGTATGAGCAAGACATCGGTCAAGTAATTGAGGCTTTGACTTGTTAACAATGCCAGGCTCCACATCCAAAATCTCAGATAGTGGATATTCATTGTAAGGAGGCAATCAGTACAGAAATTAAAGGATTGTAAGATGTTATTTCTAGTCTGTGACATCCACTAAATCTATTCAAGTGAGCTAAGATTTATAAAGAAGGTATTTGTTCTCTTACACAATCTCAAAATAATAGCATAATCTATTAGGATGCCTAGCACTGATCCCGGCTAAACTGCCTCCCACTCTTTTGATGATGTTAACTGCTTTGTGCAAATGTAACAAAGATGGGGAAAGTCAGTCATTTTCCACCTGATCCCTGCCTCCTTGTTACTGTCAATTGAACCTGTATCTTATCATCTGTAAGTGGGTTTTATCTGTTCCCAACAGGTGTTAGTGCAGATGTGTGTAAAACCTCTATCATCTTAATTACGAGTCCTGCTGGTTTGTGTTGAACCAGCAATATTGTTTTGGAAAATTCTCTTGTTTTTTTTTGACATTAAATATTTAAAGCTTCCATTTTAGTGTGTGCTTTTTGGCTGGTGAAAGGGAAAACTGTTTGAATGCTTTTCTTCTTTGTTCCCCCTGTAGTGTGCTTGCCCTCCTGCACTGACTAGGTAAGCAATTTTATAAAAGGGAGTTTTTTCTCTTTTGCTCCTGACGCAGCTTTTCTTGTCAGCTTCAAGCTACAAGTTTCTCAAGATGAGAAACCCCCACCTTATGCAGATCTTTGAAGCTTTTTTAAGAAAAATCCTCCTCCCACTCCTCAAAGTTGTGTGGCTTTGTACCACTGTTCTTGCTGCATGCCTGTTGCAGAGCGGCATGGAGTCTTGGCTTAGATTCTCTTCTTTTCCCCCTCTCCTATGGTCTGAGATAGCGCTCTTGTGTCATGACTGGACACTGCCTATATGTGATAACAGCTCTGCTGCAGTAAATTGTGAGAACAAATGGCCTCTCCTATTGAAAGCACCAGCTTTTCTCTATCTCAGCATTTGATTGAGAATTAGGACAAACAGTCGTTTATTTTCACATTGCTGTACTCCTGCAGTCTAAAATGGGTTTCAGAAAGAAAATGAGAAAGTCCTGAGTGCATCTATGAGTTCATCAGCTCTGAAACAGGAGGTAGCTACTGTGAGGACAAAATTGGTGCCGATACCTTGGCATGTGCTGGAGCAAATACTTTCCTGCAGCTGCTTTCCTCAGCAGGAGGAATTTTAAACCTCTCCTTGCCTTATTTGTACTGATGAAGCTTAGATGGCTCTCAGTGAGTGAGAACTGAGCCTATATTAGTGTTTGTAGAGGGAAGGCACCAAGAATTTCCAGACATAAGAATTTTATGTGCGGAGGGGAAAAAAAAATCAATATGATCTGCAAAGACCAACCAGGATACAATGACTAAGGCAAAAAGAGACAAACATTTGTCCCAATTCAGGAGCAAGTAATTTTGGAAGCCTCCACCACGCTGGGGTAGCTTTTTGTCACAGGAGGACAAAATGCACTGAGAGCACCGTGTGCTTGTGCCTGACTTTCACAGCCAGAGGTAGAAATGCCCCAAGGAGGCTTTCATACAGCGCTTCTCCATGATCACAGGCAGAAAGTCCCAGCTGGTTCCTGAGAGGCAGGTGGTTCTTTGTATGCTCTGCAGGTTGGGTTGGGAGGTGGGGTAAGGGGGCAGTGGGAGGAACCTGCCAAGAGCCTGAGTGAATTTCTATAATGCAGGTGATTTCTGTACTGCAGGACTAGAAGAGACTGTGGGGAGAGTCATCAGCAAGCAGGTGCTGGCAAAAGGCAACTGCATGGAGTATCATACCTCCCCCAGCCTTTGGTGATGGGCCAAGCAAGAGTAAGGTTTTTCCAGCTGGAACCTACCTCTGGCATATCTGATGAAGGATAGGTCAGCAGGTTGCCCTAGAAGTCTCCAGAACCAACCAAAGATGACGCTTGAGGCTTTTGCTGCTGAGTCAGTGCCTGAGGCAGCCTGTGCCTCCTGCCAGCCATGCAGAGACAGCTGTGATTCCCTTGCACTCACCGACTGACAGTCTTTGCCCTCTGAGCTGTGAGCGTGAGCACTCAGGCTTTGCAGAGGTACCTGGAGCTTACCACAGCTGGGAGGTTTGTACTCAGCAAAGAGATCTCCTCCTGACCCTTTCCAGCACTATTGACGAAGACCCCTTGCCACCAGCTAAATATTTTGAGCTTCAGGGTTGCTGCCAAAAAAAAAAAAAAAATTAAAGGCATTTAAACTCTGCTTTGCAAACTATCCTGAAGGTTTAAGTGGATATTTTTAGCATGTCATAAAAATATAAAGACCCACTCCTATTTTTATCCCTTCAGTCTCTGCAGAATTAATCGAAGACATTTACCTTGCTTTCCTTTGCTTCCCTGACTTTGAGAAACTAGCTAACTTTAGGACCCAGGAGGGAAGGCATCATCAGATGTTGGCAAACGCTGGCCATGTTGTGTGTCTATTTATAGTAAGTGTGTGTCGAACCACCTTGTCGTTCTTTTCTTAGCATCAGCTGGACGAGCACAGCTATCAATTATCCATGAAGCTAATGATAATACAAGGAAAGCTATGTAAAGCAGGTGCTCAGAGGAGAGAGAGTAAAATGGAGGGAGGTAGGTAATAGGACAGGAAGAATGAGGTTTTAGGAACTGAAAAAAATCCCTTTACTCAACCTGAAAACCCTTATTATCTGTAATAATTATTAATAACAGGGGAGCCTGCACAAAGTCATTGTGACTGCGTTCAGCTGGTTTGTCCCTCCCAAATGTTATTTCCCTCATTTATTTTCATTGTGTTGGCAATCAAAGGCAGTGGGGTTTTTCTTCCTTTTATTTTTTTTCCCCCTACTCCCTTTGCTTTTAATAGACCTTAAGCTGTGTGTTCTCCTACCCCCACCTCTCTGTCATGGGTTCTGATATTTGGGTTGATAATAGCAGGTTCCAGTTTCCCTGTGAAAAACTGAGCCTCTGGTATTTCTCACAATTGGAGGCTGCACGTACACATTTGTTTCCTCTTTTGTCTCTGTTTCAGAGAGGATTTTGCCTGTAAATACTCTGGAGGGAGAAGGGAGGAAGTGAAGGGATGTCGTTCCACTCATTACCAATGACAAAGCTGATTGTCAGCTATTTACCAGCCTTTTTTTTTTTTAATTTTCTTTCTTTTCTTAGTGTCTTTGCTGCTTTCATCTCTAAGTGCAGGGGAACAGGACAATGTGAACTCTGCTCTTGACAGCATCTCAGGTTCTGACACCATCTGCTGCCTAATCCACTTCCAAGGAAGGGTCTGACGTTTGTGTGCATGTGTGTGCACATATACCCTCCCCACCTAGACATACATCATCTCAGCAGACTCCCACTGACCAGCTCACAAGCAGCATTTCTCTTCTAAGAATTGACCTTTGATGTTAATTCTTTTCTTCCTCCTGATTTAGATTTCCCTGATTCAATTTGACACGCTATGATGGGAGGCACATCTCAGTTTCCTACCTAGCCTGGCTCTCTGAGGTGCTGGACTTGGGGATTTTTTTGACTTTTCCTGGAAGTTATGAGTGTGAGATGCATGGATTTCTTTTGCAAAAGCAGCAGGAAACAGAACAGGTGTAAAATGTCTGTGTCAGGCTCCTTGGATAGCTGGTAAGTGGGCTCTTGCAGGAACTGTTGAATTTTAAGCTTTTCAGTGATGTAATGGCCAGTTTGACTGCTATCTGCAAGCACTGCACATGTTTCAGGCTTTGTAGGTCTCCTTTCTCTAATAGTACATGGCGAATGACAGTTACCATCACACGTGATGCTGCGGTGTATCCGCTGATGTTTTTAGATGAACTGTATTCAACACAGTTCACTGATTGTAATGGATTATGTTTGCTCATGGCATTCAGTACTGTGCACATTCAGGGCTGTGGAAAACAGCTTGAGAACTGAGATGGGAAGAGAAGAGGGGCTTTGGGAAGGATGGAGGGGGAGGGAACAGTATGCATTCAGAAAAGCCAATTGTTTTGCTTGCAATCAACAGTTATGCTACTTTTCAGGGCTATAGTAATGAATGTTTGAATTAACTTCTGGAAAAGAGTATATCTCTCTACTGTTGGGTGGCTTTTGCACCTGTGTTGTGATTTCTTCCTCCTGAGTGCTCATGCATAACCCTTTCCTCTGGCTTTGAAAGAGTCTCCATTAGTGAAAAATAGGGCTTTTTTTTGGCAGAGGAGGAAGGATTAGTGCTTCCTTCAAAAGTTAACATAGTCTTTGGAAAGGGATCTCTGCCTCTGCCAAACAAATAATTCAACTTGCCTGCAAAGCTCAGCAGAATGCTGCCATGTAATGCAGAGGGTTTGATGCAGGGCTTCCTGATAGATATGGAAAGACAGCCATCATCTGCAGGGGACTTTGCATCGGGCTCAAAATTCTCACTGATTCCTCTGAAGATATACTTTGCTTTGTGGTTGGATTTTCCCCCCTTCCATCTGCCTCTATTAGACTCTGTCCCTCATTTTCCAGGCACACACTAAAGGCAGGATGTTTGCCTGTGTGAGCATCATACTGAGCATGGCCCAGAGGAATCCTACTGTTCAGTTGCCCTTCATTTCATCAATCACACTTAAAACAAAGTAAAAAAAAAAAAAAAAAACAAAAAACAGTTTCATACTGAATAATGCTCATTAATGAAGAAAGCAAAGGAATGTTATCCTACTAGTTGGAGGCAGGTTTCTATACAAAAACTAATTTATCAGCAATCTTTGCTAAGTGCATTTTATTTTTTCATAGCCAAAAAAATGACTTTTTTGACTCTTTGAGATTACTTGTGGAGGTGTTGAAAAAAAGGTTTCTGTTGAGATCATATTGACATCTATTGATAAAACCTGAAAACTTCTCTCCCTTTCCCATTGCAGAAAATTGCTTTCATTTGTCACTTCTAAGGGAATAATTCTCCACCTTCAGCTAGCAATTTAAGATTGATCTGATTAAGACAGAATATTTCAGACAATAAAGAACTTATCTTCTAACCCTAGTTTCAGCTTTTGTGTAGGATCATTTCCTGTTCACAACAAGACCCTTGCAAGCTTCAGGTTGTTTTTGAAAAGGGGCTCTCCAGAACAAAGTAACAGTGGAAGTGGCAGAAGGGTATGATGCTATGGTTTTGTTTAGAGGATGTTGTCCTTCACATTTTACACTTGTCTGTGTAGTGAAAATAGCAGTGTGCACATGGAGGAACCGGACTTCTGAAGTTAAACATTGCCATTTTTCAGTGAAATATGTATCTACAAGGCAATGGGAAAAATGGTAATGAGTGTTGTGTGTGTGAGAATTGTGTTTCATTTTGAATTCAAAGTATTCAGAAAGTCCTCCTTTTCTTAGTTGTTTTGTTTTTCATTAGAAAATATCTTCTAATGACTACTAATTACAAGTGATGCATTGGTCATCTAAGATAAAAACAAAGCTCCTTTCATTGCTGAAACATCTCTGGGGATTTAGAAAGCTCTCACTCGCTTCTGTACTAAAAAGTTTAGTGATTTGTTTTCCAGCTTTACCTTTCTGCTTCTGTGTGTTCATCATTCTGTCTCAGCATGGTGACTGTGTCACACAAGCACAGACCTTTTCCAACCTTCCCTTGAGGTTTTGGCAGACCTGCTCAGGGTGGGAAGGAGATTTCCCTTGGGCATCGGGTACTCCCTCTGTGCCTCTTGCCAAGCTGCAAGGAGCCCAGCTGGTCCTCATGGGTCTTGCAGTTGAAAACTTGGAAAATTACAAATAAATAAATCCCTGGAAAAAACAATAATGTCTGAACTAAATTCAGGCATTTTGGGGTCCAGTTACCAGGAAACTTTGTAAATTACCTGGAAGTGTGTAGGCAGAGCAACATTGAAGACTTTAGTCAGCTCATTGCAGTCAGGCTTATCCAGCACTATTAGTAAGCTGAAACCCTAAGAAAAAATAGAAAACCCCAGACAAACAAACAAAAAAAAAGAGCTGGGATTGTCTCCTTTTGTAACGTTAAAAAAGGGCAACTGTTAAAAAAAGGGGACAATGGGGGATGCTGAACATGCTCCTGGATCTGTCAGATCAGAATATTTCTGCCTGTGTTATCTGTATCACCTGTTTAAATGACTATAGCTAGGTGTGTTATTCTTTGTGGAGAGAAATGCTTCACTTCATTTATTAACTTTATTATTGAAAAAATAATGTAATTTCTGAATGCGCATAAAATTTAAACCAGATTATATAGTTGGTGTTTTTTTTAACCAAAAAAAGAAGGGAATAATATTGTATACTCATGCTGAGACCAATAAACTGATTTGCTTTTGAAAACATCTTTCAAATTTGTTTGTTTGTTCGACTTTTTATTTCGAATTAACTTTGGAAATGTAAGTAATAGGAAGCGACATTTTCCTTCCCTTTATTTTGGAAATGGTGGATATAGCATATTGCTGCTTATTTTCTCATCTTTAATATGCATATATATGTTAATTATGATCAACATTTCATAAATTGTTTTTAGGCTGAATATTTTTAACAACTTTAGTCTCCTCTGATGACAGGTAAAATCACAGGTCAAATTATTAACTGCAATTATATAGGCAACTGGAAGGCATTGGTCTGTATTTGAAAGTGTAATTTTTCACAGCTCCTTAAATGTAACAGTGGCAATTGCTCTACACTGGAGATTCTTGTGTTAGTATTTTGTTGCCTTTTTTTTTTCCATTTTTTTTATTTTCTTAATAAAAAGGTGAAATAGTGATCAGAAATATCAATGAAGAATCTGGAAGACTGATTTGAATCTTTGAAAAATATAGCTTAACTCTATGTTAATTCAAACAGCAGTAGCTTGTGGTTAAATTCAGGATGACAAGCTCCCATTTTGTGCATTTGGGGTGATCTTGAGGCAAATGCCTGTTTCACAGGGTGAGTAAACTTAAAAACAAGTTACTGTCATCTAGAAATATTTGTTCAAAGTAAATTTGAGTTTTTTACATCAGAAACAAAATGTTACTCTGTTGCTTACTCCCAGTACTCTGGATTTTTGATCTGCACGTGCCTATTTTGCACAAAGCAGCTAGAGAATACAAGGGTGACTGATCACCTCGACCGGATGATGCTCGTCTCGGGTTACTGCAGGGAATAAGGTGTGAAATAGCAGCAGGACTGATGAGGACATGCGATATATCCTGAAAAATCAACAGCTGTTGGTGACAACTGATGAAGCACCAGTGTGGGATCTGCTTCCAGACTGGAGTAGCAAGGTGCCGGAAATCAGGGCATGGGCGAGCTGCCTGGTTGTTGCAGGGGAACTGACTGAGAATCTTGGGATAGCGTAGGGCAGGGTGTAAGTCTAGGGTCAAGTTACCATTTCGCTTGAAAGGAGGAATCTTACACCTGTTAGACTTTGCAAATACGAAGTTGCATAGATGTGGGATTACAAACGAACACAGAATAAGGACAATCCAGTGAAGTAGACCTGAGTTACCTGGTTTTTCAGAAGACTTTTTGGTTAAAGTTATCTGTCAGCATTTGAAGTACATATCATGAAATGGTGACAATAACAATCAAGAAGTGAGTATAATTTCTGCCAGCTCTCATCTCTGTGCTATCAATGAAATGCTTATTTTAGTCAGTAAGTTCTCAAGTTCCTGTTTGTTTTGGTCTGAAGCAGTTCATTTTATATCTCACCCTGGAGGTGGATGAACACAGCTCATCAGTGTATCTTTATTCTTTCATTTCTGGGAAATGAAAGGCAAGAGTCTGCTTCCTCAAATATTCCTAACACTTCAATAGCCTCAAAAAACTGCTGTTGCAACCAAATCCTCAAAGACAAACACAGTTAAAACACGTTCTCTCAAAACTCCAGATGAGTATTTGTGCCCATGCCAAATGCTGCAAACACTTGTAAAGGTGTGTAAGGATGTATGTCTGGGAGCATCTGTGTAGTTCACAACTGCAGCCTCCTGCTTTCAGCACTGATGTTAAATGGCAATCCAACTAGCATTTGAACAAGGGAGATGAAGAACTCTGTGGACTTCAGACCCTGAGTATCTGCTTCCTTTAGAGAGGGTGATCCCTTTATATTATGATATCGACACAGTGAGATAGAGCTGAATATAAAATGTCCATCTGTTTGTGAACCTGTATGCTCTTTGGAAAAGCAGAGTATTTCACAGGCCTGTCAGCAGGGCAATTTACATTTGCAGTATATTCACATTTCAAAAAAGAAACTGTAGAAAGTATTTGGTAGAGACTGTAAAGGATGACAGAAATCTCTAAGTAGATTTCGGTGCACCAGGGACTGCGGATCGTGGCGACATTCTCTAAATGTCAAGTATTGCGTGCTGGCAAAAACGGTCTAAATTCACATAGAGTGATGTGCTCTGAAGCTGTGGAGTTCTCCAAGGAATAAAAGTCACTGTGGATTTTTCAGGAAGGATATCTAAAGAGAGCCTTACTGCAGCTGGGGAAAAAAAATAGGGAAAAAAAAGACAGAGGAGGGGATTTCTGAGGAACACAGAGGAGACTAAGTAGAAATTTAAGTGGGTAACTGGGTTCATCCACATCTTCTATAATTTCCCAAGGATCACTCTCTCCTGTAATAATCTTATTCTACTTATAATAATTAATAAAATAGTGCACTTTCACTGTAATTAATCAAAAACAGCACTGAGGTGGGAAACCTTTGCCTAACTCCTACTCTTGCCTTGCCTGCACAGATCTTGAATAAAACTCACCAGGTGTTTCCATATTTGTTGAAATTCCCTTAGCTCAAGATTTCCCCTCAGCTTTGGGGTAAGAAATGTTGGGCTAATCATTTTGAATTGTGAAGGAATCACTGGAGTCCTTTGACTGGAGAGGAACTCCTACAAAGAGTGAAATGCTCTACTGCCAAAGGTCTTTATTTGTTATGTTATTTCAGAGAAAGCATTTGGATTGCTATATATTGTTTCTTCTCTGCTCTCTTTCCTGGTGACTATGTAGGCAGTTGTGAGGAATAAAGAGGAGCTCACGTGGCTCTGTATTTGAGTAGGAATCTGCTATTTTAAATCAAGTTTGAAAGGATTATTTTGAAAAGGATGATTGTGCCCTTAAAAAAAGTATCAGAGGTGTGAGGACTTGGAAAAAATTATACGAGTTGGTATATTTAGCCCTTTAGAGAGTTGTAGGTTGGGATTAATGCCCCTTCATGGGAGGGAAATAGCCAGTCACCTGGATATTTTGGAAAGACTGCAATACATGGGCAGAGCTGACAATGCATGACTTGCTTTCTCTGCATCAAGGTCTGAGATTTTGCTTTCAACAGGAATGCATCTCACACTGTTGGATTCAGCAAGTGTTAGAATGACTGTGGTTACTACAAGCTAGTACTGAAAGGACTCAGCAGTTTCTGATGGCAAAAATCTCTGCCAAAAGGGAAAATGGTTATGGAGATGTAGTGTCTCTCTCACCTGCACAGAGTGGGAACTGACTTCCATGTGCTGAGCGAGCTGCAGTGAATTAAGGCAGGGAGGTGAGCAACATAAGAAGCTATGGAAGCTCTTGTTGTTCAGATGGATGGGATCAGTTTGGGATCTCACTAGCAGTATGGTCTGTCTCAGGAAAGCTGTTAGATCGAGGCAGGTAACTGCAGCATCCTAGGTTTCTCTTCTCTTGACAGATAAGGAGGCACCTCACTCCAGTACTTGAGTGCTAACTACCGTGTTTCCTGTGCATGTTTGTAGGTGAATCTCATTTGCTTCAAAGCAAAGTAGGCAGATGACCTTTCTTTGCAGTTGCTTTAAATAATAGGGACTATGCTCTCTGCAGGAGGTTTTAGGTGAGAAAATTAGCATGTAAAATTGTTAGCAAAGTGGTGTTATTCAGGAGTTGGTTTTTTTCCTCTCTTTGGATCTTCATATAAATCACCCTGTGCCAACAGACTTTGGTGCTGGGATGCGATTTCCATGAATGATGTGTCTAATATTAATTACAGAACAAAATTGATTCTTTTCTATTTACTGTTTAGAAGGTCACTGATGTTAGGGTAAGCTCATATTTTAGTGAACTAGGTTACACATAGGTAATAGGTTATATATATAGCCTATATGTATAATATAGATTATATCCTATTTAGTGGAAAGAGTACTACCCAAATAAAGTGTAACTTTGAGCAGTTTAGGATTATGTTCTATGGGGAAAGACAAAAGTGCTGCCATTATAAAGACAATAAACCCTTGAATTGGTCCATACTGATCCATTTTTCTGGGTTGCATCTTCTTCTGCCATTCCCAGTGTGGAAAGGAAATGGTTTTGTGAAAATGTTTCTGCTGATATCAGTGTTGGTGTTTCTAAACACAAAACAAATTCAAATGTTCTGGGCTTCAGTGTCAGCCCAGCACTTCTTGGTCTTGGACAATGTAAGGATTAGTTCTCTTATAATTTACTTGACATGTATTTGGACCTCTTTCTCAATTTTACTTGTTTCTCTCTGTGTTGCTTGCACTAGATAAAAATGTGGCAGCAATAATTTTTGTCTTTCATCCACAGGAGAGAGAGAGACCTCTTTCTTTGTTTTATAACTATTTTGCTGTTAAAGTAGTCTTCTATGAAAAGCAAATTTCAGTCTGTATTGTCCTTTCTGTGAACAAAATCACTGACACAGAAGAAGTGTAGATGTACTCTTTCTCTTAGGTCAGGGCTGCTGATGCTTTTAAGGGGAGAAGGTAAGAAAGGCTTCAGAGGTGTGCTTTAATTTAGAGATGCATGTGAATTTGAATAGATTTACAATGATTCTCTAAAAACAATGCAAAGCTGAAGTCTTCAGGGCTTGAAATTGGAAGAAGTCTGACAAAAAAAAAATGGAACTATTGGACTGTATAGAAAATGATTGTCTGCACAGCCCAGTGAACTGAGGGGAATTGCAGGAATAAAAAAATATAAGCAGCTGAATTCCCAGACTTCTTTTCTTCATTGCGAGTGCTTCTCATGGAAACTCGCTAGTGGGCTTAAAATCGTTTGTCTTAAGGTGTGTCCTCCTTAGCAACCCAATCTCACGCTGTAGAGGCTCTGAGCACCTTCTTTTCTCATTTGTGATGCCATTCCCAGTTTCCTGCAGACACCTGGGACATAGTGGTCTCACTGGGGAAGTGGTATGGGGTAGTTATTGTGCAGAGCTGTCTGGCAGCTGAAAGGCAGCATAAGTGTCTTAGCAGCCTGGTGGAAGCAGCTATTAAGGCACACTTTGATTGCATTGAATCTAAAAATATTTAAATTTATTTAATCTAAATATACACAGAGAAAACTTTGAGCGATACCTGATACTTCCATGTTTTATACAGTGTTTGAATTGTATCTGTAAGAAAGGAAGATACCTCTTTTTCATGTAGTGAAGGCATGTCGTTCCCTCCTACCTCGACCTCTAGAAATGTTCCAGGAATTATTAGGACCATCAATAAGTGCCCCATGAGCAAGAGCTGTGGTATGTTACAGCTTTAGGGATGAGTGGTTAGTGCTTTATTTCCCATACATGTGAGCTCTGAGATAACTGTGAATCCTCTAGGGATTTGGATTTACTATTGATATGCAGACAAATTCCCTAAGCCTAACTGGGATTTGCTTGCTTTGAGTTTGGATTGCTCAAGGCTGGAGATGGTCTGAAGTGGCAGTATTAAGTCACACTACTTTTGGTTCCTCTGCCAAAGCTGTTTGTTTATTTTATGATCTAGCTGACATAATGTGTCTGTATTTGCTTTTTTATTTTCCTTTTTATGAACAAAATTTTTCTTAGTCTAGAAGAAACAAAAGTGCATTGCATGGGATGAAGATTCTTGATCTAGAAACTGATTAAAAAATAAGACTAGACACAAGTGCATTTTGGTCTAGAGGGGTGTTTTCAGGGATTTATGTGGAGCCAGAACAGTTGTTGCTAAGTGCACTCTTGGAAATTGTTTGGAAACAGGATATAAACTATGGGGTGCTGAAACTTGTCTCTAGGCTATTTAAAATGAGAATTAGCTGTGGAGTTGCAGAAGGATCAATTGTAATGAATGAATGAATGGACTATAAAATGGGGGTTGCCATTCTGTGTTGATAGGGCTACTTTTCTCCTTCTGCACTACATTGCAGTTAACTCAGGCAAGGATGGACTGTGCATTAGTTATTACCCATTTGGAGAGAGATTTAGTAGTCACTGTAGATAAGCCTATGAATATTTCTGCTTACTGCTCAAAGAAGCAAATGGAAGGCAGAGAAGGCAACCAGAGCAATAGTAATTTGATCAGTGAAACAGAACAATATACAGATGAGAAAAGACTGAATAGAAGAAGTTTTACCAGCCTGAACAGCATGGAGAGCAAGCAGAAATCAGGTAGGAAACAATAATTTAGTCTCTCCTATGATATAAGAGCCATAAAACATAAGATAAATTTGTCAAACAGTTTTAAAAGAATGGAAATAATTTTTGCTTGCAATTCAACATCATATAGTGGTTCTCATATTGCTACACAATGTCACGAAGACAAACATACTTATATTAAAAGAACAGAAAATTGAACACTGTAAAAATCCATTGGTTAACAGGAATTAGGAGGATTTGATGCAGCCCATTCCAAGGAGACCAAAGCTTTGCTTTGGTAAAGGCAAGATGGATATGTGGAAGGCAATATAACTTTGGGCTTGTCACATTCTCGTGCTTTCTCTATTAGCATCCATTACCAATTCGCTGCAGGCAAAAGCTGCTGGCTTAGGTAAACATTTGGTCTGTCTCAGTAAGTTTTTTTTTTTTTTTTAGTCTTAATATCTGTCTACAGTGGACAGAGGTGAGATTATACTACCCTTTGCATAGTACAGGCTGTGAGCTTGAGTCTGAAAAACAGCTCCTCTTATTGGCTCTATTTGAGATCCATCCATATGAGGTGGCACAGACATGGAGGTGCTTGCTGTTGCAGAGGCATCAGGACTGTGTGTGAATTTTAAGCTGAGATGGAGACCATCCTTGCTTCACTCTCCTAGCATCTCCCTACTAGCCAGCTTGGTTGATATGTTACTTGTAAGAACCTAATTCATTTCTCCTAATAAATTATTATTTAGGGAGCCCATATTTATTTATGTGGGACCAGTTATCTAAAATTATATCTGTGTTACAAGACTCTGCATCCAAACACATGAATCTACTCCTACCTCAAGCTGTTGTTCTGCAGCCTCCTTTTTTACAGATGGTTCCTGCTGTGTTCCAGTGTTTTCATTTGTGCTGAAAGCTGAAATTGTAGCTGTAACTGTGTGTGTTTTAATGGTCTAAAGCCAGTTAGGAACTGCAGAGAAAGTTCACTTAGCTTGAAATAATCCATCTTACACACGTGATTCTAGTTTGCTGTTGAAGTCTCAGAAAATCCTTTAAACTTCATAAAGATCAGTCTGAGATAAGCAATTTGCTGAGTTACCAGAGAGGAAAATGGTTGTATTTGTCAACTCTCCAATATTTTTGCAAAGCAAGAGAACAGGAGTGGAAGCTGGGTTTGGTGGTGGTGTTGGCTTTTTTTTCCCCCTTCCCTTTCTTGATGCTCTAGTCTTCATTGCAGAGCTGTACAGAATGATGCTGGCCACTGATGTGGCTCTCCAGTTGTGCCACTGCAGTTTATACCAGCTAAAAACTGAGTTGTGAGACATTCAGCACTTGTGGTTTTTTTTGGTCAAAGCTGTAGTGAAAGTTTTTTGCAAGGTGGTATCACTGACTTCAGAGAGCTCAGTTTGTATCCGCTTGTCCTTCAGCATGGGGCATCATAGAGATCTATGCCAAAAAGAGATTATCTACAGAAGCTGGCACATAGTTTCCACGAAAAACAATGAAAAATACTTTCCAACTCTTCTATATGTGTACACAGTGCCCTCCACCAGTCCTTTGAGGTTTGGCTGTTACATTAAGGAAGAGTAATGTGGTTTAAAGAAAAAAAAAGTGACTTATTGTAAATCTCACCTCTTTGCTACAGTTTCCATTTCAGAAGTCTTTTTTTTTCCTTTCTTTTTAAATTATTTTTCTTTTTGAACATCTTCTCTGATGGTCTGTAGACGGGGTTGAAATAGAAGTCAAGCTAGTGCCCTCAGTTCTAGCACAAGATGTATATGGCTCCCATAAGGAAAACAAAAATGTTGACAGTCAAATGATTTTTTTTTTTCCAGGTAGCTTGCAAACTGGAAAGGAAAAGTGGTTTGCTTTGCTCGTGCAAACAAATAAACAAAACAACCCCTACCCCCAAAAAACCCAGACCCAACAACTCCCAAAGCCAAAAATGTAGGCACAACAGACCTTTCAAGAAGAAGTGTGGGAGAGAGAAGGAAACAAGATATCTGAAAAACAGAATTAGTTCTTAGCTGTGTATGAAGTACAAAATTTAAGGTGCATGGGATCAGGTTATATTGTCTCTGATTTATTGCTGATTTCAATGAGGTCTTCTGCATCCTTGTGCCGTTCTTTTGAGGATTATCTTTGACAGCAGAAAGCAGCCTTTTCTGGCACTGGCATGTTGGAAGAAGCATACTGTCTCCACTCTCCGTGAGGTCCCAGGCTGACCTTTCTAAACTGGAACAAGTGGTTTCACACCATCTGTGCAGACCAGGATTGTTAGACTCGGAACATCCCCCATTAACTTGGTGATTCCTACCCAATTTTGGCCTCAAGAGGTGTGATAACATGTGGCATGGAACTAGGAGCACTGGGTCAGCAGAGGCTGGTGCTACACGAGCTGTCTCTGTCCTGTTCTGAGAGCAGCTGTGGAACGGTGTGGGTGGCATCCAGTTAGCGTAACATGTTCTGACACATTCGTGGGTGACCAGCCAAAGGAGCGTCGAGTGTCCTTTGCCTGCTCTCATGTGTCTTGTACATCTGTTTGGCACCTCTCACCTTTCAAGGGCTTGGAAGAATGAGTGGCTTATTGCTTTAGTTGCCTGGAGAGATGTTTTCCTGCCAGCTACTTTAGCCTAGAAAAAGAAAAGCTGTAGGTCCTGTTAAATATCACTTTCATCTAAGATACTGGAAAATAAAGTTTTGGAGGACTTTACTTCATCTCTTCCCAGTAGGGATGCCAGTTGAGTGGGATTTGTTAGTCATTAGTCTGATACAAGTAACAAGGAGATTCTGATTTACCTGAAATTAATGACCTAGAAAAAATAATACGAAAGATTGATTACATGGAATGCTCTGGTTTTTTGTTTGAAGTCTGTAAGTTCACACAAGGACCTGCCCTTCTGCCTGCTCATTTTCAGAACACTTCTGAGGTGTACTCAGTGCATAAAGCTGCCTCCCAGCACATTATGTATCATAAGGTAATGCATCAAACTGAGAGAAAATAGATACTTTGACAGAGAGTTCTGCACTTAAAAAAGCAACATACCTCCTAGCTTCCAGTCTTTTTGGTTAGATACTTTTAAAAAGTATTTTCCCACAAAAGCAATTTATTGCTAAGTCTATACCATCCAAACTGAGAAATGTAATGACTGTTTTGAATTTGAAGGGTCTAAGGGAGAATGATAGGTGGTATAAGCAGTGTGACTTGTTCGCAATGGCTGCAAGTGTTAGGTGTGTGGTTCAGTAGCTACTGCATTGTTTTATTTATTTCTGTTAAAGTGCTCGGTTCCCCTGCTTCCAGAACTACTTGAGTTCCCTGTTTTCCCTGCATTGACTCCTGAAAATTAGGTAAAGAGAACAAAAGCTATGCTTATCTACCTTTTTTTTTTTTTTTTTAATGTAATGTAGGAGAACTAGACCTTCAGAAGGGATTTAAAAGGGAAGAGGATAATGGTTTAAACTGGTGCAGAAAGTAAACTTAAGAGGATACGGAATCTAATCTGTGGAGAATAACAAGAAAAGGAAAGTAATGAAAATAAGAATATTCAAGTTGCTCATGGTTTTGGAGGGAGTAATGGTAAAGAGGCCGATAAGGAA
>NW_020955277.1:2643222-2681282 GCF_003031625.1 Empidonax traillii
CCTTCAGAAGGGATTTAAAAGGGAAGAGGATAATGGTTTAAACTGGTGCAGAAAGTAAACTTAAGAGGATACGGAATCTAATCTGTGGAGAATAACAAGAAAAGGAAAGTAATGAAAATAAGAATATTCAAGTTGCTCATGGTTTTGGAGGGAGTAATGGTAAAGAGGCCGATAAGGAAACTAAATCATGCTTTATGATGCCCTTTTGACATGGAAAAATGCATCACATACTATAAAGACTCTATTGCCAATAATGCATTTAATTTTAATTTGAATGAACTGGACAGGCTGGATATTCCACAAGTGTGTCTATTAAAAATGAGAAGCCTATTTCTGGGGAGAGAAAGGCGCTTCATACCTCTTACCATTTCTACTGACCTCACTTTTCTTAGTGTAACTTTAACTGATCAGGGTCAGGTTCAAATGAAGCACTTTAAATCTGAAGCCAGAGCTTCAGTCAGGAGGTATGTTCTCCTGTGAATGGAAAGTGTGAATGCATGAATGGAGCTTTTTTCAGGCGGACACAGGTAACAGCTTAAAAACCCCAAACCCAACTGGCTCATGAGGTCTCACATTCTTTATTAAACCCTATGCACTGTCTTCACATGGGTGATGAGCTGGCATCTCCCGAACATACTCTGCAGTAGTTAATGGAGGTGCTGGAAGCTGTTAAGAGCTGTCCAAGGTTGTCCCTAGAGCAAAATCTTCAGGGCATGGACCTATAGTGGCTGTGAGGCCAGATTGCTGTGTGGTTGCTGCTGGGTTTGGGCCTGTGGCAAACTTTTTTTTAACACAGCCAGCCTGCCCCTGCGTGTTCCTCTTGTTTTGATTTGTGCCCTCTTTGATTCTTGTCTCTGCCCTCAATCTGAAGGTCTAACCTTAGTCTTGACTGCCAAATTGTGATTGCACCAAATTCCTTAGGCTATTTTTAGCTTTTCAAGTCATTAGGAATTTTTGAAAACTGTACTATACCCTTCTTTCAAAATAGTGCCTTTTGTTTTAAAATGGACCAAACTGTTCACCAGGGCTCTGCTCTAGGAGAGCCACATTTCCTTCACTGAAACCAAGGGGTAATAGATTCAGTATTGCTGGAAGGTGTTTTGTAACAGTGACTGCCAGGTTCACTTGTATGTTCAGTCCAACCCTTAGCAAGCTGTTAGTGGTAGGCAGTGGCTGTATAAATAAGTATAGCTGAGAACATTAGCCCAAAAGGAGGTAACTGCTGAAGGAAAGGAAATCTCAGCAATGAGGACATGCATTAGCTAGTGGATGGAACTGGGATGGGAATTTTCTAGTTTAGCTAGAATTTTTCTACCTGTAACAGAGCTGTCCCAAAGAATCAGATCCACTATTGCTGCTGTTTTGGGTTTCCTCTGAAGCATTCTACATGGACCAGCAACAGAAGCAGATTTCTGGGGAGACCCAGCCAAGATGCTGCATTGGAACTGGTGTCCCAGTGTGAATTGATAGCTCCTGTAGCAAAGGAAAAAATACATTTTCCTTAAGATTATCTCAGACAAAATTGACTTGAAGCACAGAGGAATTCTTGCTGAATATATTTTGTCATTTCTTAGTCTCTTGCTCATTGTTATTATACTATGGAGGCCTGATTAGCATTTGCAAAAAGTTGCAAACCCTTACCTTCATACTGTATACTATGAGGATGCTGAGTATTGGGAATCCTCTGAGCAAACTATGTGTAGTTAATTGATTTAGAGCAGGCTGGTCTATTAAAATGTTTTTTTTGGCTAGGCTATTGCACATACTGTTGTGTGTATGTGTTAAGGTAATGAGATGATTAACATGAAGTGTGAGTTGGAAGGAGGAAAATTAATCCATAGTACAGCTAAAGCCCAGCGCTGCATCTGTTTTGGTCATCTTGTTTGACCTGCTGCTGAATTTTACAGGGTGGTTTTGGCAGCATTGTGGGTGGATATAAGCACAGGGAGTAGGGAGAACAAATAGACACCCATATTATCTGTCTATTAAAGGACATACACCTATGACAACATAGAGATTGTGCTTCGAGACATTGTGTTGTGTGTTGTTTCCCTTCCTCTCCCCCTATACTTTTTGCTCTGCTCTGTCTTGGTCCTGGGATTTGCTCCTGACTGATGCTCTGTTTTGATGAGGTCCACAGTTCAGTTTCCCCAGAGGAGAGACTGCTAGCTAATCCCAGGTGAATCATCAAGATAGGGGAGGCTGAGTGATGTGCTATACCCCATGACTTGGTTTGAAGATAGGATGTCACTGAGAGAGATGTTAATGAGACATGCTACCTGAGGAAGATTGGTCAGAGAGATGAGAAGTTGGGAAGGGGAGCAAAAATGCAGCTATTCCTAGGAATGGTGCTATATCTTTTCTCCCTGCTGCTCTGCATGCGTTTGGTGCACAGAGGAGGTGAAAATAACAAAACTTGCCATATAATAAATTAATTGTTCACTTGCCATTAAGTAATGCTTAATATCAAATGACTAGAAGAATTGCAAACTTTTCTATAGGTAATCTAAATGTAAAATGTGACCTTCCTCCATTCTTTCTTCTGGAAGTGAATACAGTACAATCAGCCCCTGGAATCCTTGAGTTGCTGCATTGACTTTGAGGGGGAATAATTTAAAGCAGAAGCTTATCTCTGCTAGAGGAGGAAACAGTGCATATCAGCAGCTTTGGGACTGCTCATGTAGTGCTTCAAATGGCAAAATGCAGACTATTTGAATCCCATTATTCATTATAATATATTTTATTGGCAGGCAGGAGTTATGAGAAGAAGGTGGAGAATTTGCCTGAACCGGAGTGTGGCCTGTGAACTGAGTTAGTTGACTGCAGCCAATTTAAATCCTTTAAAAAGAGCTCCTGCACAGATTTTTCTTTTTTCCTTCCTCCACCCCCTCACTGATGCTGCAACAACCCTTGACAGTTTGGTGTTGAAATCTATTTCCTTAGTGACTGACTTCTCCTCTGGATTCCCTTCTTCTGAGTTTCTAAAAGTTGCTTGTGAGTGCTGGTCTTTGTGTGTTAGCTGCATTTTTCTTTCAAAGCCTATTTTTGCTCTATCTACAGTTCACATGGTGTTTACAACCTATCTTGTCAATCCTTCATTTGTAGAAATGAACCTGAATTCTGGTTCAGGGTATTTCTGTGGAATGAGGATAAAGTTGGTTTCAGTTTGGACGCTCTCCCCATCCTTGGTGACCATCCTTGCTGTGATGAGAGCACCAGTTGATGGCTGTGACTGCAAGAAAGTGGTTAAGCAGAGTGCAGCCCTTCAGTTTGGGGAGCACGATGTTGAATTACAACCTGGAGTGTTTGTTTACATACTGGTCGTTCTTTCATGGCATATGGAAAAAGAGTGCAATTGGGACTGCAAAGTCAAACATACAGAAGTTAGGAAATGCCAGGACGTGAATTTTCCCACCTGCTTGCACATATGCCTTATGATTCAGTCTTTAATTATGCAGTTACACACTGTTTTTCCACAGAATTCCTGTGTCCCTCTGTGCACGGGATGTCCATTGCTGTTTGAATGAGTACTATTCAATATTTTGTTTTCTCCTTATTATTCCTCATGACATTATTCTGGCTGCACAATGAGGGAGGAATTACTGATGGCCTTATTGTTTTGTTTTGTTTTCTTGCTCTTCTTCACCACAGCATAAGGGATCAGTGTTTCATGAACCCTCTTTGCAGGGGCCCTGCCTGATTGTGGATGCTGTGATGGTCCCATTTATGAACTGACAATGCAAGAACATCAGGAATGGACAAACAGCCTCACCAAGTGTTTCTGATTTCTCTATCTCCATTATTTTCCTCATTCCCAGTATCCCATTTCAAATCTGTCACAGTTTTTTCCTCCTCTCTTACCTGGCTTTAAAAAAATAAATTGATGCAGTAATTTTTTTTGTTACCTATATGTGGTTTTAAAATCCTTTCTGGAGATATCCTGCATCAGAATAGAGCATCAAGGCTCTTCTAAAATTAGTGCTTAGATAACCACAGGGGAGAAAAAACTCTAAAGAATTGGAAAGGCAAAGTTATTTCTCCTCCCACAATCAATCTGTTTTTGTATCGTGCTTAGTTTGGCCTGTTTCAGTGAAATTTCTCTGTTTATTACCTCCAAGTAGTGCTTTGAGAAGATGCAAACACCATCCATCAGCTTTCTTTTAGTTGGTAGGTTAGCTCAGCACTCTGCTACCAGTAAGCAGTAACAGATATGGAAAACAATGTGGGTCTTCTGGCTTCAGGTATTGTTTTGAAATCCCAGCTCTGATTTCCTTCAGTGCTCTTGAATTTTTGTAGGAATTTGAACAAGCCACCAGTGTAATTTTGTTTCTTTCTAAAATTTCTAGTAGCCAAAATATTATTGTTTCTCTATCGTGGTGGTACCACTAGGAAAAAAATCAATAAATGTTGGAGGATGCTGAAATACTGAATGCGGCAAAACCCAAGTAAGTTTATTGTTGTTATACTCAGCTGGTTACATTTTAATTGATTTACCAGTATATTAGCTTCAAAGGCAATCCCAGTATAAAATATATTGACATGTAGTTACATCACAATGATTCATACATGTACTGTAGTCAATATCACAGATTGTGTTTGGTGTTTACATTTTGTGTGTTCACAGAGTTTACCCAAAACACGAAGTTATTTCTAGTCTTGGTCTTTACGTAAAGATGAGTTTTGGAGTCCGAGTTGGCAAAGCACTGCTGCTTTTTATTAGTATGGTTTAAACCAAAACAGATAATCTGAATGCTCTTTTTCTCTGCTTTAATTACTTCATTTCATCAGAGTTTCTTGAGAGTCTTATTTCTATGCCATATAGGTATTTACTGCCATTGTGACTGGACTTCAAGGTGTGGAGGTTTTGGACTTGAACATATTTGATATAAAAAGAAGGTAAACACCAAATCTGTGAAATAAGTCACCCAAATTTTGGTTTTTCACCACAACTTTTTTTGTTGCAAGTAGTACTGTATGCATATATAATGTATATTACCCTGAAAATTATTCTTGTTCTTTGAATTCCATCTCTTTATTTTTGAAAAACAATAATTGTTTACAGATTAATGTGTAGGATCACTACAGCATTTGGGAAATGCTGCTTTCTGGGTTTGGGTTTTTTGCATATATTTTCTCTGTTTCTGATTCACATTTAAATCTACTGAGATTCTGATGTTCAAACAAACCTAAAAAGTCTTGAATGTTTGCTAATCTTTTATTCTAATCTGTGCAAAAGAATCACATTTGGCATTCCTTTTACCCTCTGGTGTGCTGAGCTTGTGAGAAATAGGGCACACAGTTTTGTACAGAAACAATAAAAAAATTCCACACTTATAGTAGATCTGCTACTCCAGATCTTCAGTGTTTGGCTTTGTGGGTCATCACAGTGCAAAGTACCACTGGCTTCTCTACTTTGTAGATTAACTAATAGCAACTTTCTTTTGTAGATCTAAATTTGGGATATGGAAGGGACATTCTTTTCTTTGTACAGTCTCTATGATTTTGTGTGCCTAGAAGAGCATACTAATAAATCAGATGTGATTTTCATTTCCACAATGAGACTTCTGTTTGGCAAACCTGCTTACAGATCCAATCTTAATTTCTCTTTATTGGTATTAATTCTGTGTTAAAAATCAAAGTTCAGCAGCAGTTCCCAACAGGTTGGTCTCAGTGACACCTCAGGAGACACATGTTCTGAAGATGTTCAAAACATTGAACAGGAGAATCAAAGTAGATAATATATAATATATAGTAATAATCAGAGATTATTTCTACAGAATTGTAGAAACAATTTTGTAGAAATAATCAGAAAATACTGGGTTTTGTTATTGTTTTTTGATGTCCTGAAAAATAGCAATTTGGCAGATATTTTCTCTGCCAAGTGTACACTTGTGTGTGTGACATGTAGGCTTTATTTGTTCTACATGGTGTTGATTTCCTCTCTTGAATCTCAAGGCACGTCAAACAGGGAGGAATTGTATGGGGAATTGTTTCCTTGGCACTCAAGCACCCGTGTAGTGTGTGAAGCCTCTTTGCCCAGGTCCTCTCCTTTGGGCAGGCACTGTGCAAACTGAGCTGGCACATTCTTCATTGAATTGTTTTAAAAGCTCTGGCTCTGATCAGTGAAAAATGATGATATTGCAGTTAGGAGAGTCAGGACACATGGGCTCAAATGAACGAAGAAACAGATATGGCTCAAGTCATCTGCAGTTCAGATCTGCAAGGTTCAAAGTCTTCTCAGCACAGCACAGAGACAGTGCAAGCCAGTGGTGGAAGGGTGCAATGAGTGTCTTGAGGAAACCTGGCAACTCTTTGTCTTGGCCATGGCAAGGATTGAACCTGGATGGTCATTTCACACCTCTGCTTCCTTTCCACTCCCTGTGAGACCAAGAGCTTTTAATAGCATTTATGGCATACCTTCCTAGCTCTGTGAAACTTTGATTTTTGGTTTCAACTCGCGCTGTAATGGTGACGGTCTCCAACACAGCCATCTTGAGTGATCCTTTCCAGTCCCCAGCATGTAGCCATGGGTGGCAGGGCTAGATAAAACTGAGATACAGACACATTGCGAGGGGGCTGGAGCGTGGCAACACATTTAGAGTGTTGCTTTTATTAAAGCTGCCCTTTCTTTCTCCTCCTCCTCCTCTTCCTCCCTCAGATGATGATGACATTGTTTTATTTGTTTTACTTCTATAGTTAGCAAATTTAGCGAGCCAGATTAAAAATAAAGCAGCAACCCTTCTCTGTTCTAGCATTGCTAGAGCTGCTTCTGCTGAAGCTTTGCACTACAAAAGGGATATCAGTTCCTATCCCTAAGTGGGGAGGTTGTGCTCCAGGCTGACACTCCATTGAGTAGCTGGCAATTTCTATCCTCTTTCTCTCTTTTATGTGACTTCAGGCATCTGATCATTAATGTCATCTTGGTTAAGGAGCGAGGTCCCATTTCCATGGAAACATGGGGAAATGACTTTGGAATCTTAAAGGTCCTTTTTTTGTTGGGTAGCATTTTTCTCTCCTGTTTAAGCATTTAAAACAAAGGAGCCTACAGTGCTGAAATCTTCTAAGACATATTGTGTTAAATGACGGGGGCAATTATAAAAATGACATTTAAATTTGTCCTGCTCTGTAATCCTATAACAATACATCAAGTGGTGAAAAATCAGCCTAGTTATCCTGAAGCCAATGGAACTAGACTAATTTACAACAGCTAGGAATTTGTCCCAGAGGTCTGGTAGTCTGTGGGTAGATTTCCAAGGGAAGCTATGGGACTGGAAAAGATAAACCCCTGAAAAGGTATTGGAAGTATTAGTTCTACCTCAGCTGCTGGGTGAACAAGGTAATCTAAAAATTTGTTTCTAATTTATTTACATCTAAATGACTTTTTTTTTTTTTTTTTTTTGGATTGTTTAGTGTCAAAGGAAGCCAGTAACTGTGCTGGCCTTTTATTTATTTTTTTTCCCTGTGGATCAATATTGTTTCCCATTTAGTATTAGACTCATGATGTTAGAAATGAATATTTAAATGTAATTGAGATACTGTGAATGCCCAGTCTTGATAACTATTTTTTATTTTAATTTGCAGTATATTACTTTAAAGACTAATAAAATACTTGGTGCTGTGAACAGTGCACTGAAAAATGGAATGCACAAAAGGCAAAGTAAAGAATATATTTTAAAAGGCTTAACTAGTGGCAAGGGGAATTACAGATTTTAACCAAATTACTGAAGCTGAGGGATAAAATACTGGTCCAGTCAATGTTGATGTCAGTGTTCCTACTGTCTTAGATGAAACCTGGTTCAACCAAAGATTTTTAACATTATACAAATTCTTTCCACTTGTGAGTCAATTCCCTATTCTGATTTTTTAAAAAATGTCCTCTCTTCCTCTCACCAGTTGAATAGAAGCTGTTCCCCTTTATTCTCCATCTGAACTTTAATTTCTGTTAACCTTCCGAAAACTCTCCAATTGCAAATATTAAAACTGATTTGGAATAATGAGAGCTACATATATAAGTGTCTCTTGCCAGAGCGTCAAAGGAGCAGTGTAGGTAAATAAACCTAAAATGTGATGAGATACATGGATATTATCTAGTAGTAAAATGAGAATGAAGAGGGGCTTTGAATTCAGCAATGGCTTTAATTTTTGTTTCCCTCTAATTCTTCCTCTTACACTGCAACCTTGACAAAGTTATGTTTTGCCTTTCTGAACCTTGGTGTTGAAGGGAGGTAACATAATCTCACTTTGAGCTCCCTGAATATAGGACATCACATATGGAGCTGAACCAGAGATGTCAAGCATATTTGCGTTTACTTCAGCGTCAGGCAGCTCTTAAAAATTATGAGAAGATGAAGGTGTGTAGGTGTCTGGGGGGAATATTCCATCTGGGGGGAAGTAGCGCCAAACTTGCCACTTGGTCTTCAGTGCAACAGAGGAAATTCCTAAATGTGGGGATTGCAGGGAGAGGCTCAGGGCATCTATAACTGACCTCTTACTTCTTGGCAACCTACTTTTTCTGCAAGTTTCTAGTTAATCTGGTTCCTTCTGCATAGACTCTGGCCTCATTTTCCTTAGAGTTTCTCTCTGTCAGATGAAACTATGGGGAAAGATGAGGTTGATGATCTGTACAGTTAGGGGGGATATATTTAAAAGTAAGTCCATTTCCAGGTGGCTTTTCGAAGAAGAGGATATTAGGAGACAGATGATGCACTTGAATAAGTTGTTGAATAAGTTCTCTCCCTTCTCCAAAAAAGTATTTCTTAGTAAACAATTGTTAGTGCTTTCCCTTCTCATTTGAATTTCAATCCAGTGACGATGGATACACTGAAGTGAACATGATCCCAGAACAAGGTCTTGTACAGATTAGAAGATTAAAATACTGCTCTAAATTTAGGATGCAGTCATTTGGATGAGATATGAGGCAAATGCATTTTATTTGTTTTAAAAGAAAAAAATCCAGTCCTCAGCATCTGTTGAAAATATTAGCTGCTCTGATCAAAGCTGATTGAGATCCAGAGCTCTGTGGGAACAAATTATATCTGAGGAAGATGTATCATTTGGTTTATATCTACATAATGCTGGCATACTCCCTGTTTTATAATGCATTTCAAAATCTGCAACATGAACAACTCTATAGAAATGAAATTTCACAACTTATAGTGCTGTAAAGATGTTTTTTTGTTGCTTATGAGCTTAAAATGAAGTTACAAATAAACTGTTACTTTAGTTAATGGAATATTTTGGCATTATAAATTAACTCATAATGTAGAACAAATAGCTTCTCTCAAGTTTCAATTGCTCTTTGTTTTTCTGCTGCTGCTTCTGGAAAAGCTCCTGAAACATTTTATTGATGAGGTAATTTGCTCTTGTCTGCATGTAGTACTTCTGTAACTCCAGCAAAGGTTTCTGGTGACATGACAGACAACGAGAACAAAGCTCAAATTTATTGTGTTACCCCAGATGGAATTACGGTCTTCATCAGTTAATGCAGCATCTCTCAGCTTTGGAAAGTTGAATCCTGACTTGTCAAGGAAATTAAGCATACAGTATTGCTGCTACCAGCAATGTTGTTTCAAAAGCCTGCCCAAAATGAGGAGTCACTCAAATAGACTGTATAGGTATTCGTCCTCATCTCTTGTATGCTTTGAATAGCAGTGCTTTGTCAACAATGTTGAAGTAACACCACTGCCATTTGAATCATGACCCTTTTATAACCAAAATTACTGCATCAGTTTCTCTGAAAATTCAGACATAATAATGCAGTTGCTGCATTATGGATGGGCCATGGTTTCAGTATTGCTCTTTGCAACCAGATGCCTTAAAAACCAAAGCAATCAGAATAACAAAATAAGTGGAGGTTCTGGAGGACCTGTAAGAATCTGAATTAGGATTCAGTGAAGCATGGGTTGTGTAATTTTTATTATTGTGCACAATTTACTGTTAGTTTTCCTTAGAGCACTGCTAAGTGGGAAGTTTGCACTTGGTTTACATACCAGTGTGAATGAATGGCCTCAGAGCACTTACAATCTCTTCTGTAGACACTCCCTCAGCAGTTCTTTCATGTTACTGTAATCCAAGGGGCACAGACTTGCCCTCAATCACAGTAAGATTTTATTAAGTGGAAGTAATTTCCACATTCTGATTTGGATGAGTAAGAATTAAGTGGTCTGAAAGTTCTTTTAAGTTGAAATGTTGCAGTTGTCTCAGCTAAATAGTGTTTGTGCTCTGCTCATGTTTTTTGGTGTGGGTTATAATGTTTTATTGACTACCACCATATATAGAAGTTATCTGCTTCTGTGCTTCCCAACAGCAATGGGAATTCGAGTGTTTTTCTTGTTCTTTTTAGTCTTTCCTGATGGTGCCTAATTTAATATTTTTTCTCAGTCCTTGTTTGGGATTACTTATAAGTAATTGATTTATTATGCTACTGCTAGCAACTAAGAACAACTAATTTGTGGATAATGTCTGAAGTGATCCAAAATGGTATTGCTTTGCTGGAGTCAGAGTTACACTGTATTGACCAGCTAAGGATCAGGTCCCTTGTTCTCAGCAAGGCAGCTGCTGGTCACCAAGTGGGCATCCCCATTCATTTCAAGGAACAGAGAACATACTAAAGAAAATCTGGGGTGAAAAGATGGCAAGAGTATTTTACTTACTTTTTTATTTCTGTCTCTTTTGCTAAAAGAGATTCCCCCCCACACTTTTTTTTCTTGTTTTGTTATTGCTGCCCAGAATTTTACCTATCCAAGACCTTTAGTGGGATATTTGTTTTAAAGAAGTTACCTGTCTGTAACTGGGAGGATCTTACTGTGTACTTTCAGTTGCCTCCCTGATGGATTTTTCCTTGTAGAAACTCTTACCAACCTTTCAGTATCACTTGGGCTGTTGGGAAGCAGCACTGCCTGTGGAGTTGTCAAGATAACTTGCTGTGAGGGCACCCGGCAAGGATGGGTTTTGTGGTCATAGTAACTTGACCAGTTAGGTAACCTTTGCAAACTCTGGATTACCCCTCTCTTCCCTGTTGCTTGTGCAGGTGTGTCAATATGTGAACGCTTTGCCCTACTGCCAGTGTGGGCTGATTATGTTCATTTCTAGAGCAGCAAAAATCAATACTAAGAATTACATTTTAATCCTTGGTACAGTGGAAATTGGGCGTGCCCCCCTTAAAATGTCGTGATTTCTCTATCTTTTGCTGTGTGCCCTCTGTTCATGTTTTTTTCTCTTCTGTGTTCATTCTGTCCTTCTGCTCTGGTAAAAGCAGTTAGAAGAATTAAGCTGGAACAGCACAATGCAGTAGCATGCTGGGGGTGGAGTGTGTAACTTCTTTCATGTCCTCCTCCTTGGTGACTTATATGCTGTGGCCAGGTCCTCAGGATTGAAGGTTGGTTTGGTCAAGCTGTGCTATTACCTCTAATGAGGAATATCACTTGAAAGAGGGCAATGAGCACAATATTCAAAATATTTCTTCTCCCACCTCTCTTCACTGCCCATTACTGTCTTGTTGAAGGGTCTGTTGAAGTGATATACAGGATGGAGTTTGAGGTGAATTTACTTCTCTCTTTGAAGTGGATGTCATGCCAAAATCAGCATAACACCTAGTGATTCCATGCTTTATTGAGTGCTGGAAAAGTGACATAGGAAGTAACCATAAGCCCCTTAGTCCTCCTGCACTTGGGTGTTTTTCACATCTATATTACGATCCCTTTAGATCAGGTGATCTAAAGTAGTTTGAATTTCCATGCTAAGAAAAGGTCAGGTTTTATTTCTCTTTAGTCATATGAGCTTACAGAGGGTAGCCTGGCCTGGCATCCTCTGTATCTGTCAGCAGCAAAAAGCAGGAGGGTATTTTTGCTCCTGTTTGATAGAGCAATGGTCATTTTGTGGTCAAGGTGTGATTTCATCTGTCAGATGGCTAGTGTCTAAAGAAATGGTTTCTCTTTGTGTGTCTTTTTGAATAAGTGATGCAACAGTAAAATATGTGGGAGAAAAATACGGTAAGTTTATTTCTGTATCTTACTATGCTTTTGGTGGGGCTGATGTGATGAAGCAAGTTTTCAAGGAGAGTGCTACCTAATTTTAATTCACAGGAGTTGGATTTTCTTTCCTTAAAAAATGCTGTACCTGGAGACAGTGCCAATTCAAGGTGTGATGAGCAGTCCACTTTCGCTGATTTTTTTAAAATCCAGCAAGATTTAGTTCTATCTGAAAACAGCATGATTTAATGACTATTTAGTCATGTGTCTTGGTAAAATGATGCAGCATCCCAAACAGGTCAGATCTTAGGGGACACGCAGTTTTATCATGTGCAAGAAGAATAAGATGCTTGACTCCATTGCTCCCTTCTTGAAAAAGCCCAAGAAAATATGAGGTCAAAGTTGGACTGAATCTGGTGATTGACTCTCCTCACTGCTACAAGTGATACTTCTGGGCTAAGGGTGAAGTGCTCCAGGATAAAAGGGGGCAGGATGGTTATGCAGTAGATACCTTTTGCTCTGGTAGTTTTGTGGTGAAGGGTTTTCATCTCCCATGCTGTCAGTTTTCTTCACATCTTAATGGTCAGTGATAGAAAAAAGCCTTAGAAACTGGTCTTAATTTTTCATAATAAGAACAGTGCACAAGCAGCTCATATTTTCCTTCCATTGTTGTCTCATCAGAGACTTAAATCAGTATTTTGACCACAGTGGCTAGATAATACACCAACAGAGGAGTTGAGTGGCATTACAAGTCCCTGTTTTACACTCAAAATCTCTTTCAGATTAAAATAATGTCCAAGTAACATGGCATGCCCTATCATTAAGGCTAACAACAGGTGTCCTCCAGCTCTTGGTGGGCTGAAGTGGGAAGACTGTTGTCAGGTCATGGTGTCTGAGGATTTACCTGACTCTGAAGGAGCATCAGCAACTTAGTGTGTCCTTTTCTGAAGTTTTATAGGCACAACAGAAGAAGCACCCAGTATACTATAGCCAAAAAGAAATTAGAGGAAAAATAAATCTCCTTCCTCCCTGCTGTTTTCGTGTTATGTTCATTTGATAGTGCTTTGTATTGTGGGGTTTTTTTTTAGCCTGTTTGTATACAGCTGGTGAGTCAACAGGGAGGAAGAAAAACCACACATGTATATTTTAACAGAATTTAGATGAAAAAAGAGAAGGGCAGATTATGAGAAAAATGAGCATTCCTGAAATTGGTTCCAAGTGAAAAAAATCAAACCAAACTCCAGTTATACCATTTGTTTAACAAGATCAGCAGAGCTGCTAACTAGACCTAAAGATATCCATTTTCTTCTCAGCCATGAAGATCACTGCTCTAGTTGATGTACTGTCTGCTCTTCCTGCCTCAGTGTCTCCCTGAAAGTTTTCCTATTCCAGGACTGAGACCTAAACTCAACCCTGTGACAGCTGTCCCTTGGGGTGAGGAGAGAATGCAATAATCTCTCTCCTGACTGAGAGTACCTTGCACTCTCCCTGCAGCACCATTTCAGTGTCTGCTGCATGGTGAAGGCATCAGGCCCTCAGTGTGATTCCAGTGAGATTTGTAACACTGCGTGACACGGGGCATGTTTTCATCTTAATCTGATGTGAAAGCTGATGTGGTTTCTCCTCCAGGCAGAAATGTTAAGGTGTGGTACAGAAAGACTGATTTCTTTACAAATGTATGTGTAATTCCAAAGTTGATTATCAAGAATAAGCTTTGAACATAAGTATTTTTGGTAGATAATTAATTCATTTTATTCAGAGCCAAATGAATGTGAATACATGTTTTATAAACACACTGGGTATTACGAGGTTAACACCTCGGAGCAGGGATTGAGTTGGATTCTCTTCTAGTTTTGGAAGTTTATTTTGAGATGTTTCTTAAGTTTTCTGCTTTATGTGCATTGAAGGAAGAGAGGAATCTTGTCATATGAGATGCACTTTTCCTCTGTTTCTGAATCACCAGACAGGGAGAGGTGAAGGTGGTGATTTATTATATTTTCTACCCAGATCCCCTATTTCTAGTTTAGTGGTTTTTTTTATCCCTAAGCCTCCATTCTTTGACCCTAAAACTTGGTAAAAGTAATCAAAACCTTTTGATTGAATTTGAGTTTTGGATGGGGTCCTGCAGGAACAGGTTGTAACACAGACTTGCCGAGGAATTGAGACTTGCTTTCTGCTCTCTTCATCTGCTGTTCACTTACTGCGGTAAATCCTTTTTCTCCACCCTCTGCTGAACTCTTCCAGTTTGTTTCAAACAGAGGAATTGAAAGTGGTGGACATGCACCTGCTCTCTTGGGACTTAGTCTGGTGCGTGGAAACTATGCCAAACAGAATGGAAGAAAGCTGGCAATGGGATGGGGGGGATGAAGGTGCAGGTGCTTGGAGCACGGTAGTGCTTGTCTTGCCAGGCAGCCGTCAGCCCCCTGAGGAATGAGGGACCTCTCAGCCCAGGTGCTCAGAACAAGATTTTCTAAGCACAGCAGTACATGCCATCAAACTGTGCAGTCTTTGTGGTGAGGAATGAGAAGAAAAGGACACTTGTTGATTTTTTTTTTTTGCATCAATTTTTGAATCTCATAGGCTCCGGGGAGTGAGGGACGGAGGAGTGTGGGAGAAAACCTTTGTCTTATCTCAGTTGCTGAACTTCCTTCCTTAGAGAGAAAATAGAATTTATGTGGTTAATGAATGGTAGTTTTATATTTTAATCTGCTCTTCTCAAGTGTCAGTCTAACAAAAAGTAAATGTAGGCTTTTTTCTTCCCTCACCCCTTTTTTTATTTTTTTTTTCCCAAGAACTATGTAGACAAAACCTGAACTCCCTTCCCTGCTCTGCTCTCTATATTGCTCTCTGTAAAAATTGTGTTTAGAATTTGAAAGTCTAACTTGCTTTTTCGAAGAGAGAGTATTTCTCTGTCCTGTGTTCTTTCAAAGTTTTTTGTCAAAAAATATTTGTTACTTTGGATTGTTTTAAAGCTTGCTTTTCTTCTGGGTCATTCCTCAAGTCCTAGATATTTATGCATCTGTAAGGAAGAAAATTTAATTCTTATATCAATACTTGGTAACAAAATTATTTTGGTATCACCTATAGTATTCCTTTTACTTTCTTTAATCCACAGTCTAAAAACTGTGGAATTATTTTTCACTTGTGTAGTGAGTATGAATCTCCATTACGTTTTCAGTTTTTGTTTGCATGCTCAGAAATGGAAGATTTTTATTTTTAACCATTGTGAGACACTTGTAAGCTAAATGAAAACTTATAATGGGGAAAAATGTGGAAATGGACAATGAAGATTTCTGATATTTTCCATTTTCAAGGAAGAAAGACTACATGAAGAAATGGACACAATGACTCGAGGGCATGGAAAGGTTCTGAAAAAAAAATCCATGTTTAAAACATCTCTCTGAAGCTTATAGTGCAACACTGCAAGGCACACATTTGATTTGTAGAAAAAGGAAATCAGAATACTTTATTATGTAGTTTGTGTGAGGCTGTGTAGTTCTTTAGCCCTAACGACATTTCAGCTTGTGTAAATAGCTTATGCCAACAAAGGATCCTGGTCTGATATAGAAATTACCTTGAATTAGGTTATTTCAGAAAGCATGTGCTAGAGTCTGAGTGGCAAGAAAACATTTCCAAGACTAATGTTAAAATGCTGCTCAAAATTCCCTTCCTCCCTGTCTTGTCTTGTTTTCCTTTTCTTTGTCTTCCAGATCAAATGAAGATTAAATGATGCCACCAAGAAGACATCCTGAAAAAAGACCTTAATCTTATTTTCATCTGGTTGGCAGAGTTATAACGTAGAATTTCTTCACTCCTTTTGAAAATCAGTATATAATATTTTAGGGTATTATTAGAAAAAACCCCACATGATCATACCGCAGTCATGTTCATCCAATTTGCTGTCATCATTTTTTTGTCTACACTTGAACTACAGAACGGAGGTCCTGCATATCCTGTGATATCTGTCTGGATTAAATGTATTGTTATAAAAACGTTTCCCATTCAGATTTCCGTTGGTTTCTGAAATAGTGAAAACATATCAATCTTCTGTAATGCTGATGTCCAGTCCGTGATGTAGCTGGAAATCATTTATTCTCAGAGTCCCCTAGAGCATTTCTCGTTGTTTACTTGAAAAGACAGTGATTAAATTTTATCATCTTGGTTACTTGATTGATTCCAGAGTCTTTGAAATGTGAGCTTCTAACTCCCTATGCACATCTCTGCCCCACATAAACTCACTCAAAGGATTTTGACCCAAAGATTTAAAGATTTCTCGATCAACACTTTCATGTGCCTTCTATTCTGTAGAAAGATCATATAAAATCACTGGTTGTTGGTTCAACTTTTAACTCTTTGGGTGAAATGTGAAAATCCTAGCAATAAGAATTTTAGGAAGATGGTGCAGGGTGAAGCATTTTGGATGGAATTTACAGAAAAAGGATTTTAGTGATGTGGTGATTTTGAAGAGTGGAGATCTAGTATAGTTTCTCAGTAGGAACAAGAGAAAAAGAACAACTGGGCTAGATTTGAGGTGAGTCTTGACAACTTTATGAATTCAAACATATGATAAGTTTGCCTGAAACAGAGTTGACTGGATTTCATGACCTAGAAGGTCTTTTACAGACCTGACATTCATAGCTTCAAAGCTAAAGGCTAAACAAAAAAAAAAAAAAAAAAAAAAAAAAAAAAAAAAAAAAAAAAAAAAAAAAAAAAAAAAAAGAAAAAAAAAATTAAAATCCTCTCCCAAAACAAACTGGTTTTAACTTCAGCAAAAATAAAGCAAAATAAATCTGTTTGAAAAAGCTTTTGTCTCTCTTTTTACAGCTTTCCTAGGCTCCATTGTTAGTCTGTTTCTCTGTGAATTACAGGGATAAAGGATACTCTTCATCTTTATTGCATCACAAATGGTGTCACTTTTTTCCTTCCCTCCTCACACAAATTAATGCTGACATTTCTGTCACTTTAAGGAGTCCTCCAAGGTCTATCGCTTTTTGTGGTAAGAGTAATCACCACATTTGTACACATCTTTTCAGAATATTTAAATGAAAGACTGGGAGGGACCCTGTTGGTCCTAAAATTTAGTTGCCATCTAGTATAAGTACCTCTCATGTTTTATCTTATTTGCTAAAAAATGTGGGGAATAAATTAAAAGTAAAAAACTCCTTAAATGAGCAGAAGGAAGAAATGAGTGATACCCAGTGATATGTATAATTCCAAGCTCTGATAGGAGCTTGGAGAGAATTCCACATGACTTTGACTTTTTTTTATAATTATCTGTTTAATTATCCAGGTCTTGGATCTAAGCCACTTTCAGTTTCCACATTGCAGATGAGGATTGTTACAGAGTTTCCAGGGGAATTTGCTGGATCCAGGGCCTGGCAAATGAAGGCATGAACAAAGTCACC
The DNA here is from genome assembly GCF_003031625.1 of Empidonax traillii. Lineage (NCBI taxonomy): Eukaryota > Metazoa > Chordata > Aves > Passeriformes > Tyrannidae > Empidonax > Empidonax traillii. The sequence continues at coordinate 2,660,597 of NW_020955277.1, forward strand.
CTGATTTTGATGCAATATAGACTCTGAAGTGATTTATAGATCTAGGACAAGATACATTGGTCACCTTGATAGGAGCTGACACAAAACTCTAGGCTTTCTCTGGCTTCTGAGAAGATGAACTCTTGATGGAAGATAAGATTTCAGGGATTGAATAATTTAACACAGTTCAGGATCTAATTGAAACCATAATTTAATTTCTAAAAGGTAAAATTTGGTGATTAATAAATGCCTACTGGTGAAATGAAGAAGAGAACGGAAAAAATTATATACTAAGGGTCTTTGGCATTTGGACTACTCTGCCTTGCACTGTTTTGACACTAACCCAGGATCCAAGTATAACTGCAGGGCAGTGATGATTTGCACGTCTGCATTTGAGAAACTGCAAACAAATTCATGACACTACTTGTGAATGCCTCTTTTAACACACAACCTGTTTCATGAATCTATTTTATTCTTTTGGGATAGGAAAAGTAACCTGCCGTTCTTGTACCTAGAATTTGAAGGGCAAGAATACCAAAAGACTGCCTTCATGTGCCTAACAGAAATGGCTGTGAGCTGCAGTGTTGACACAGAAAAGACAACATCGTGTAGTAGAGGCTTTTCCGCTGTTAACCAGATCAAACTTTGTGCAGTTCTTTTTTGGTCCTTTTGTTTTGCCTCATGTTTCCTTTTGTAGGATTTCTGTCTATTATTTGTGCCTGCTGGATTTGTTACTTTACTCAAGGAGATGGTCACAGAAAGGCTCGTTGGCTCTGTTTGGATCAATACAAGCTGAATAAGCTGTTTGATGTGATAGAGCCAAATGCTCCTACCAGAACTTCTGAGGGAGTTGATGTACTGTAGTCACTTTTTAGCTCTGGGGTTGCTGTTTGAGGTACTTAGGTAGTGGAAAATTGTTTCACTGTCTTCAGGTTGGTCCCTAGTGGACAAAAACCACTTTGGTCGGTGTGGTGAGGGTTGAGAGAGAGGGAGGAAAGGTTTGTTGGGGTATTGGTGATGTGGATGTTGAGTGGCTGGGAAGCTACCCAAATCTTTGCTTTTTCATACACTGGTTCCTTGGGCAGCAGGCAGTGACAGAGGCTTAAGAAAGCACTTTTTGAGGAGTTTTGAAAGGTCTGTTTCTTTCAGTGTTGATTAAATTTCTTGCATCAATGTTCACTGCTGATGGTGCCTGAGAGTGTCCTAGGCTGAGTTGCTGTTTGTATGGATGAATCTGAGGGGGATGGGAAGGTTGATGTAGGAAACTAAAGATGACATTGACAAAAGAGCAAAATCAAATTGCAGTGATTAGTTATTGGCCAAATATTCTGATGGAATTCAAATGAGAAACTACTGAGAGGGCTTTATAATACCTGCCTTAAACAAACTCTGGTCCTACAGGAGTAAGGTGGTCACACAGGGGTTCACAGAGTGGTGATGTGGTAACCCAGGAGCAAGTTTTAATCAGAGAAACCAGTAAAACTGCTGATAAGATGCAGGATTAGTAAATGCACAGCTGAATGTGATGTGCTGTGGGAGAGCCAGCACAGCTTTTCCTAAGGAAGCCAGGCCTGGTGAATCTTGCAGAAATTGCTGAGAGATGCACAGGGCTGATAAACTGAGGTGGTCTGGAGGAGGGGAGAGCATGTGGGCTTCCAGAAAGCTTCAATAGGTTAAGAAAAAACAGCTTTTGGTACAGCAGCTAGGGATGAAATGGGTGGTGTCCTCATGGTTAAACAACATTGTGTAAGTGTAGGAAGCAATGGGGTAATTTTCAGAGTTTACTTGTGAGTTTACTGATGGGGAGCACCGGCAATCTGTGATGGGAGCAGTGCCGCTCACAGGGAGCGCAGTGCAGGGGGGTAAGGTTTACTACTGCTTTGCACAATTAGTCAGGGTGGGTTGCAGAAAATTTTCGGAAGGATCTCTTGATGCTGAATGACTCTGCAGCAAATTGCAGTTGAAATGTGAGATCGATGAAGGCGAAATAACGCACATGCAGGAGAAAAAAAAGCTATCAAGTCTGGACTTTATATTATCATTTAACATCTGGGAAAGAGACCTCTGGATAATTGAAGAGAACAGTCCAGAAAGTGTGATAAGCCTCTGGTGAAGCCAGATGTTGAATATTTTTTCTAGTTCTGGTAATCCTACCTCAAAAAAACTTAACTGAGTTAGAAGACTTTGACAAAGATAAAACAACTTCAGGAATAGCAAAAGTCTAAAAGGTGGCTGCTTCCACTTGAAGGGGGGGTGGTGGTGAATGAAGGGGTACATGAAGGGGTACATGAATAGATTCATAAAACTACAGAAGGTGTAGAGAGGCAAGTGATTACTTGCTGTCACTCACAATATGATACAGCAATTGAATTATCAGTCAGAATTTTAAAAACAGACAGAAGGAAGTACTTTACATTGCCCATAATTAAATTGTATAGCTCATTACATAGCCTGCTGTGGAGACCAAGACTATAAATGGGTTCAGGGAAGGACAAACACATTCCTAGAGAAAAGAGCCATTACAGGCTATTAAGTGCAAAGGTCTGGAAGCAGCCTCCAGCTCAGGAAGTCCTTAAACTACTGATTACTGGAAACTGGGAATGGAGTATGTCAGGGGAAGGATCACCCAATTTGTGCCAGTGCTTCTCTAAACACCTGCTATTGGCTGTTGTCAGAAAAGGGTTGCTGCACCAGACAGATTATTTAATTTGACTGAAGTTGGCTCCTTTTATATCAAATGCAAAAAGTCTGGGAATTGATGTTGCAGTGAAATAATCGTTGCCCTGTGGTCAGCTCAAAGGGAGAACAATGCATGCCCAGAAGTCAAGCTGGGAACAGCCAGTTGCAGGGGCACAGTACAGTCGGCAGAGATGCATGGGGAAAACTTAATGCCAGAGATTTGCCAGTACATTTTCTTCATTACATTCATAAGCACCAAATTGCAGGAGTGAAAACCAGCTTGAAACAAACTCAGGTGCATGTAATTTGTTCATAGAGGGTACAGGTGCTGTCTGGCCTTGTACAGAGACTTTCAAGTTGTTGTTGGCAAAGCTGAGAGCTGGCAGGTGTAGGATTTATCTACACAGAATATTCACAGAAATTCAAAGCTGTTGTAACTTAAACTTCATTATACAGATGACTATCCCTTTCTCTGTAAACATGTAGATTAACTTTGATAAAAGGTTCCCAGAAACCTCTCTCTCTGGAGATGTCCTAGCCGCAGGATCTATGGAAGCCAGTCTCTGCATTTTTATGTTCTCTCAATCTTGCAGCTGAAGACTACCCCAATGGGAATTTATGCTTCTATGCAAGGGAGGTAATAACCCCAGCTTTGGAAAGGCAGCAACTCCAACACCAGTGACAACAAAAATGTCAGTCAAAGCTGATAACTACATTCAGCACTAACTTACTCTTTCTTTTCCAAATAGATTTTTTCCTACCCTCTATATAAGTTGCATACTATTGGCTAATTGTTGTGGTCTTTGAGGGTTCAGGTAAAACTAATGAGTCTAAACAACTCACTGAAGTATACTTATATTCCTGCAGTGTAGGAAAAGGCTCAGTAAAGCCAAAGGCTGGGATATAAACTCAAATCTCCCCTGATAAAATATGTATCCTTTGATCTGATAAGTAGGTTGAGTCTCGCCTGACTTTTCAGCAAAATGCAAATCTAATGCCTTTTAAAAAAATCAGTTAGTGTAGTTGAATAGCTTGAATGTCTGATTGCTTTTGCTTTTCAAGACAGTCAACTGCTCTGTTAAAGGATTTCCTTAGTGGTATCAGGAATGGAATTAGTATCAGATATATTTGTTTGTTGTATATTCAGTGACATAGACATTAATGTTTACCCACGGTTGTTCACAATGGTGATGTGTTAGCTGGGTTGATAATAACATCCACTACAAATTACTGATTAATGGATATGGAAAAGTAATAATCAAAATAGAGCTGATTATTTATGATGCAATATTTCCTAGCTGTTGGTTGCTACATCAGCAAGCTGGCTGCTGCGCCCATTTTAGCAAAGTTGTGGACTTCATAGTCTGAGGAATGGAATATATCATGAAACCACAGATGCACTTTTTATGGCTGTCTCTTATCAGGGGAACTGTGATTACTTTTGCTTCTATGGGAAGGGCTGACTGTCAAGCCTGTGTTTTCATTCATGCACTCAGCACGGTGGAGATGAAATTGCTGGGAAAGATAACTAAAAGCCAATTGTGTTACCTTGCTATTGGAAAAGTGACAGGTGGTGTCATCTGTTATTTAAAGTAATATGATCACCTGGCTACTCAGCATCTGTTCCATTATCAGATTTGTGCTACCTTCCCTTTCCCCCCATTTTCCCCTCTCTTGTCTGTCTTACACTTAACAGAAGGCCATGTGCTTGCTCTTTAGCTTGACCTCCTTTTTTAATGGGAAAGGCTTCTGGGGTGCATGCAGTGTGTTTTGACACTCTTTTTCTCTGTTGTGAGACAAAGTTCTGATAAGAAACTGTGTAAAAATAGAGATTTTTAGCTTGCCCCTGGGCCTTAGGGTCACTTCTAGCTGGCTCATGCAAATTTTGTAATCCCTGAGATCATTTTAAGGCTTTTATGTTAAAACAGACCTGAAAAAAAATAAAGGTGTTACTGTCACGCCTGTGTTTTGTGTGCTTTCCAGACAAAGCCATAAATCCAGCTTGGCATGCAGAGGAAGGGCAGGCTGTTGGCACAAAACTGTGCCAGGTCTTTTCCTTGGTCTTTTTCTCTCTACTGGGTTTCTGTCAAATGCAAAATATTTCGGAAGAAAACCCTTAATGTCAATGTCTTGCCTTCTTTAAAAAGAAAGGGGGCATTGGATGATCAGAGGCTGATGTTAATGTTCTGAGTTGTTCATGCTACCCATAGGAAGGGGGATTTAAGAGATTCTGATTCAGTTCACTTGGTTTTTCCAGACTCGCACTGAGAGCAGGGAGGCTTCCAAGCTCCTCTACTGTGCATATATAATGCACTGTATATTTTCAGGACAATGAAAAGATTTATTTAGCATATGGCTGACCTGGATTGTCTGCACTGGCTCAATTGACCTTTATTACCTTGGAACAGTGGTAAGATTAGGAGATGCTATAAATAGCTGTTGCACTGTGGGAGCGATATCACAAAAATGCACTTAACACAAACAGGCCGTCATTTCATTTTGTGAGGGATGTATTTGGCTTACGAAGGGAGATATCTCCCTGAGATGATTTTTGTCCTCTTTTGAATGACTGCAGCTGAAGCTGTGAGATTATTTTGCCCACTGCCATCAGGTTCTAATATATACAATGCAATAATGTTAAGAAGCTTTAGGAAACTGAGTGTTCACGTGCTGCTGAGCTTTGTATTGGCAGTGTACTGTGCTTCCACCTTATGGCTTACTGCTGGAGGCAGCTCTGTCAGGGCTGGATGCTCTCTAGGGAGACAGGCCGTGGATATGCCCTCAATGCTGTGCAGCCAGCATCAGAAGGGTTTCTGGTCACTACCTATGACTTCTGAAGGAGGCCACATCTATGCCTTCAGACCTGTGAGATAAAACTGAAATATAAGTGGAAAGAAGCTGTAATACCTTGGGGGATGCTGATAGGATCAAAGAAGATAGTAGTGTATGACACCCCTTCCTGGCAAACTGGTGTCCCCATATCTTGTTTTACATAGTTGGATGCTGAATGGATGACTTTTTCCAGCCTACAAACTAGGTAAAAGCAACAGGTGTTGTATTCTTTGCATAAACTCATATTTCATTCCTCCTATAAAAGGTGTTTGGAATTATGCATAAATTGATTTAACAGATTCAGTTGGTGTGTAAGGAATAGGTGTAATGCATGAGGACTTCACTGAAACAGGCAAACATAACCATAATCAGTCCACTGGGCTTGATATTTCAGCTTAGTGCCAGATGAGTAACTGATCTTCATTAAACAGTAATTTCCAGTGATCAGATTACTTTATTCTTTTCCTAAACTGCTTTAGCAGGAGATGGCATTCAAGCACCATTTCACCGAGGTTGAAATGAGATGCTGTGCTACCTCTTCTGATTTCTGGAGAAGGGTGGGGTGGATGTTGGGTAATTATATTGGAGATATATATATATATATGTTATGTATACACTCCATGTATACACTCCATTTATTTCTGGTTTGTTTTTTTTTTTTTTTTTTCCTTTTGTTCTTTTCAACTTGCAGGAAAGCAATCTCCAGGTCAGGCCTCCAGCACTTGGCTCCTGTGCATTCCCTCAACATTGCAGTCTCCAATGGACCGGTGAAGGAACCAAGAGCGGCCTTAGAGTGGACTGTAGGTATTTGGGTTTTTGGCAGTTAATTTGAGCAGTATCTCTAGTCAGTGCTCTCTCCACACTTGCATCAACATAAGACATTCTGTTGCTATCAGAATTAGTGCTAGTCATTACGAACATGTTTCTATTATGAACTGAAGCACAAGACAGAGACTTAAAAACTTGTGGGAACTTGAGCAACACAGGACAGAGATGTTCAGATTTTCCATCTTAGAAGCTGCCTGACTATATTTGCTCACTTGCCTTTTGAAAAAGTCTGCCATCAAAGGTTGATCTTATTTTAGCACATCAGAGTTTTGTTCCTCTGCTCGATGGGCCAAAGTTTAAGGCTAAAGACTCATGTGAAGGTGGCTGTATCTGTCGAGTAGGTAACTTAGATCTTTGGCCACAGTTCTTTGTAGGTATGGTTAGATTTCTTTGGGCCCAAACTGGTGTGTAGACACAGAGGCCATGTTTCCATCCCTCCTACTTTGCTTTTTTTATGTTTCTGAGCTGACTACTTCAGGGTTGACCAAAAGCTAAAGCAGGTTATTAGGGGAATTGTCCAAATGTTGTTTAAACACTGGCAAGCATGGGGCATCTACCTCCTCCCCAGGAAGCCTTTCCAGGGTCTGACCATGGAAATGGTTCCTAATGTCAAGTCCCTGCCTCCCCTGGCACAGCTTTGAACTGTCCCCACACACCTTCCACATGATTGTGCACTGGCATGAGCTAAGAAGGTGAACTATAAGCCAGCAGGTCACACAAATGACCCATTTAAAACAAAACATACAACAGATTTTACACTGAGCTACTGGTAAAGAACTTGGTACATTGCAGTACCAAGGCACCAGCCACTCAAGTGGCTTTTAGGAGAAAATAACTTTTGTTTTGATGAATATGGCTTATGTTTAGCTTTGTTCTCTATACCAAAACTAAATGGCTTCCTAGATTGCTTGGTCTCCTTCAACCCCACCTGTTGCATTGGAAGTTTAAGGGGATGAAATTTTACAGGTTGTGTTGCAGGAAGTTGGATTAGATTCACTATGATGTTCTGCGGTTTGAAAGCTTGTATAGAATCCTCTTGGAAGTGCTTTGGAGAGTACCCTGATCTTTCATTCCTGGAAACCCAGGTGCTGATTCAGGAAGGTATCAAAAATGTCTGTTTTGAGTCGTCACTGCTGTTTAGTAGAAATCTGAAGGATCAATCACATAAGTGGAGAGTTAGGCACATTAAGCTAAATTAAATAACTTTCAAAATTGTACTTAGAAAAACCCAACAGCTACAAAATACCAAAACAAAAACCCTGAACCCCAAGTCCAACAATCACAGCTTGCCCTTTGTCAAAGTCAATTGTCTGCTACTCCTTTTATCAGGTGGTTCCACTTATGATCCCAATACATAAATACTGCAGGATTTGCTACGAGTTGGTAAATATCGATTAAATATTGTGGGTTTTAATTGTGTCTGTGTGGTGTTTTTGCACTTTACTTCCTGGCTCATGCTTTAGATTTGTGATCGGTTCAATTTCTTAGCAGATTACAGCCTCTCAGATTGGTGTTGCTGCTTGACTTTACACTTTATTGGAGAAGGAGACAACTCTGTGGCATACAGGGAAAAGGGACAGTGAGTGGCAGACATCTGTGGCTGTGAGGAGCCTGAACTGACTAGCTGTAGTAACTGGTAAATGAGAGAAAGGTATTTCTCGAACCTGTGGCACAGTAAATGTAAGAGAGATAACAGGGAGGTGATTTGGAGACGTGGAGAGGTTGAAATGGACCAAAATTTTATAACAGGTAGTGAATTTCAATAAAGAAAAAGCCTGAAATTTTAAATTATTGTATGCCCAAAGGTGTATGTGGTAGAGTGAAAAGATATTTTGATTAAGATGTGTCGGAGCCAGACCAGAAGTTTTTGTATTTAGTCACTGGAAGGAAGCATTGATCAGTGTGTGTTGCATCCCTATCTATTCCATCCTGCTCTTCAGTATTTCTGTGTATGATTCTCCAAGGACCCATGATGGGAGATCTTTCCGAAGTCTAAATGACGTAAACATAAATTGTCACTTGACTTAGCAGGGAGGAAACATTTTCTCCTGCAGTCTTCACAGTAATAACTGGAAAGAATTCCCTGGCCATTACCTTCATTTTTGAGAACTCCTGGCAGGTGATTTGTCATTATCAGATGGTCTTGTGAACAGGACACTGATTCAGAGATTGGGGTTTCCATTCTCTGTTCTGTCACTTACCTCGTGAGTGAGCTCAGATGAATTGTTTTGCCTCAGTACATCAGCCACTCTAGCTGTAAAAGAGAGGTGATGATTCTCATGTCCCTTAAGACTTTTTACAGAAAAACCAGTATTCTTCATTATTCTTGTTGCTACTATCTATCTTCCCTGAGGTTTCTTTTCTCTAACATAACTGCAAATATCCAGTTTCATAACATTTGTTACACTTAATTCAAGTTAACTTGTAGTTTTGCTGTATAATTTAATGCTATCTTTTCACACCAGGATGATACAGCATGTATTTTCTGGAATAGGTGATATTATAGCCAGAGGGGAGTGCAAAAAGGAACCAACATAAATGACTGTCCCTGTGGTATGTTTATGCATATCCCCTTCTCCCACCCTTGCCCATTTTAGACATAACTCCTGTGTGTTAAATAATAAGTAATTCTGTACCAGATTCTCAAGTAAGTACAGGCTGAGCCACCTCATACAGTGCCTGTGTACCCCTGAGGATCTAGGTCTTTGTGTATTTTTCTACTGCCATTTGCTACAAAAAAATATTGCCACAGATCAGCACACAAAGTCCTCCTCTAATTTCCTTTTAAGTACTGCCTTCTAGCTCTTGCTTTCTTTGGTGCCTACAAAAATACTGACATCCACTAGGATACTAGGATACTAATGTGCTGAACTTCCTACTACCCAGAAATACATCTTTTTTTTTTTTTTTTTTTTTTTTCCCCCCTTTGGTTTGTTTGTTTGTTCATGTATTTTTCTGTTAATGCCCATTTCTTGTCTTCTCCCATGACACGATGACTTAGAACCCGAGTTATATTCCGTAAGAGGCATTTGAAGGTATTCAGCTTCCATTCTTGGAGATCAATGAAACAACTTGACTGATCCATGCTTTGTATTCTGTGAATGCACAGTCAGAGTTCTCTGGGTACAAGTTGAATGTTTATTATAACCTTGTACCATACGTTATATGTATAAAAGGCAAAGCCAAAAATCTTATAGATCCTAACAAAAACAGAAAACTCTGTGTTGGAGTAGAAGTTGAAAAGTGGCATTTAGCAAGATGTGGAATCAGGCTTAGCTTAGGAGGGTTGTAGAAGGCAGTACCTGATTCCACACAGATGGAGCAAGCAAAGCCAGACCTCATCTAGGGTAGAATCTAACAGGAAGGGGAAGGGCAACAAGAATGGTTTCTGTAGGCATATCCACAGCGGTAAGAGCAATAGCAAAAACGTTTGATGCCTGCTGAATGGGGCAGGAAATGTGGGGAGGATGATCAGGTTAGGGAATACTTAGACTGAATATACAGAAGTCCATGGGACCTGATGAGGTGCACACAAAAGGGCTGAGGGAGCTGGCTGATATCACTGCAAGGACAGTCTGTTGTCTTTGAAAGGTCATGATGGTCAGAGCAGGTTCCTGAGGACTGCAACAAAGCAAATGTTAATCCTGCCTTCGAGAAGGACAAGGAGGATCCAGGGAACTCCATACTGATCAGCCTTCCTCTGATTCCTGTGAATGTGATGGAGCAAATCCTTCTGGAAGTAATTTCCAAAAATAGTAAGAATAAGAAGTGATTGAGAGTAGTCAGCATTGACTTATGGAGGGGACACCATGCCTGACCAACCTAACAGACCTCTATAATTAAATCACTAACTTGGTAGATGAGGGGAGAGCGATGGCTGTTATGTTGACTTTTGCAGGGGTTTTGCCATTATCTTCCATAACATCCCCATGGAAAAACTGATGAGGTATGGGCTAGATAAACAGACAGTGAGGTGACCTATACCAGTGAGGTATTTACAATAAGTGAATGTGACTTTGCAATGAGTCTATTGCATTATATTCTGTGTCTTTTTGGCATTAATTATCATTAAGTTCTGTCCACTTACTTTCATGGGCAGTAGGTGTTTGGAAGTGCCTAGTGATGTATTACAGTTTGGGTAATTATTGTGTGTGCTAATGCAGTAATACATGTTCTACGTATGATGAAACAGTTCCCTCAATCTAGATAAATTTATTTTCTCCATGAATGGTTTGGCTTCTGCATCATAAGTTCCTAAAAACTATGCTAACTTTTACACTGAAGGATACCTCCCTGATATTAGAGTGTCTGCAAGGCTATGTTTTATAATTGGGAACTGAGTATTCAGTTGAAAAGGGATGTACATTATCAGATCACTCCTGAGAAAAGGAGATCCCTGGGATATGGGTATTCCATTAGTCACATAAAAACATGTAGAGGTGGTAAGAATTCTAGTTCTATGTAAGTAAGTTGTGATGAGTGCAAGCTGCGTGCATACTTAAAAATGGCTGAATTTTTTTGTGTGGATGACACGCACTGTGCATGTCATAAGTAGTTCTGCTTTGCCTTTTATTTTTCATGAGGATTTGAGAATATTCTTTCCAGAGAGATCTAAACAGAAAAAAAAGGTCTGTCATATTTCAAAATGGTGACCATAGCTTTTTATTTTTCCAGTGGTTTTGAGGACGCAGTAATATTGCAGAAGGTGCCCTACCTGAAAATAAGTGTTTTTTCCATTGTTGAAGGGAAGCTGTTATCAGACAAAATAATGGTTCATGAGAACATAGGGAATCATCATCTCAGTTGATAGCACCTGGACATTGTTCCTCCATGAAGACAAATGTTGTTATTCTTCTTCTGTATACAGATGATCTCTCGGATGATGGTTGTGAGGATCTCAAAAGCTCAGAAGAGAATACAGGGCAATTCATGGAGAGGTGTTGGTGAGGGAAGGGAGAATGGCAGAAGAAGGAAGAGAATGTGGTGAACCAAGACCTAGAAACTGAACCCCCAAAAATTCTGAAAGTTGCAGCCTACATATTTTTATGTTTTTTTTTAAGTAACATTGTAATACCATAAGTCTGTGCTGTTTTATTTTATTCTATGTCCATGTATTAAATTTGTAACAATTAAAGAATAGGTGACTTCTATATGAAAAATATAGCCAAATAAAAATTTGTTAAGGTGGAGTTAAAATTGAGAATATATATTGACAGAAAAACATTTGAGAAATTTTTGCTCTTTGTAATACGAGTTATTACAGAGTCTGGAATTTCAGAGTTAAGGTTGAAACACAAGCCAAACATGACAGAAAGACATTTGGGGAAAACACATCCAAACAAACTTGTTTCTGCTCAGTAGTCATCTAGAAATAGAAAGAAAAGGGCTAAAGCTAATAATTTTTGCTTACAAATATGTTTAATTAAGTTTAGATTGACGAGCACTACTTTTATACTAATCATAAGTATCACTCAAATGCTTATTTCCAAGAAGATTCATCTCCCTTGCTGGAGTGTTAGCAAAGGGAAAATTTCTTTAATGGCTTATTTTAGAAATCTGTCATATAATATTTTGTAGAACATCAGTCCTGGCAGGAGTGGAGGAGAGCTCCATTCTTCCTGTTACAATTGGAGTTATGACTCTTTTGAACTAGAAGTTTGGGCTGGCTGGTTTATTTGTTTGTCTGAATAGCTATAGCTGCTTGACATGGCAAATTACAGCAGTCAGGTCTATCTGCAGTGGTTTTGAAACCATGCTGACTGCAGCCTGAAGAGCAGTAAGGTATGGAGATACTTGAGGGCTTTAGAAAAATGGTAACTCATGCTCTGTCATTTAACTGTGCTGGAGCACTTGGAGAAACCCAGCTGAATTAGTGAAATGTGCACAGCAAGTTATGAACACGTGCACGTAATTACATCGTTCCCAAAACTCCTAGTCCCTGAATTCTTATTTCCACTTCACGGGGGATTGTGGGTGGGTGTTGTTTCATATGCAAGCAATCTTTGCTGTACTGAAACTATTTTTGTTTGCTATTAAGGTGGTAACAGATCAGGAGCAATCAAATGAGAGGTCTCCATCTGGGGGAGCATATTGAGTTCGTGTGTCCCCTGTGAGGCAGGCTGCATCTGCCAGGAAAGCACTGCTGTCTCCGCTTCAGTGAGCAGGGGCTCTTTTTCTTCCCAGGGCACTGAGTTCACACACTTGTGAAGGCTGGGAATCCAGGCGAGGAAAGAGAGTTCCCACTTTTCTTTTTAACACCAGAATATTAGGCCACAGTCATTTCTGTTTTATCCACAATGATGGAAAAAATCCATTTCCACATAGCAAGTCAAAGCAAAACACGTCAGCCTGAAAGCATGATTTGACAGGTCAGCTAAGCTGCCCTAACACTGAGCCTGTACCAAAAGCATCAGTTCCACTGAACCCATCTTTAACCCACCCCTCCTTGTGTCAGATGCAGCAATGTGGTCACAGGGTGGGTAATTTTGTCTAGCTGATTTGGTAGATAAGGTATCTGTTTCTTTCCATCAGCTGAACTGATTCTATGTGTAGCTTTACAGCCACCAGATTTGGCATGAATAAAATGGCAAGAGCATGAGACTGAGGTTGTGGGTTCAGGGACAGAAAGAGAACGACTGCCTCTTCAGAAGCCGTTAACTCCTAAAGCCAACATAGACACATCAAGTAAAAAATAAACCAAACTGGCAAATTTTTTATGGAAAAAAAAAAAGTCTAGCTCATAATATACAAGTGATGACTTAACTGTTGTTTAGCTTTGTGTTAAACAGGAGATCATACTAGAAGCAATCCCAGGGACCCCTGTCAGCTTATGTGTTGGTCAATGGAGAAGAGTACCCTTTTGTCCATCATGTTGTGGAATACTGCCTGTAAATTTTGCAGCAGAAAATACTGTTTTGTTGAAGTCAAAGTTCTTCATAGAAATGTATTGATTTTTTTAAAAAATTGTCAGAATTGAATGAAAAATTTGGTTTAGAAAAGGTCAAAGCATTTTCCTTTGACTATATCATCTTGACTTTCATATGTGGCAACAGAATGTCTCATCGTATAAATGACAGAGCCCTGTAAAATTTAAAACAGCAAAGCTCAAATAATTCCCTTTGATCTTATGGAGATAAATTAATAGATAGGAAAAGATTTTTGAGGGAGGGCATTTTATCTTGGGAAGTCTCAGCTTTTGCTCTGATTCACTTTAAAAGATTTGTCCAATGTCAGTTTGCTGGAATTGAAATTGTGAGTTTTTACACACGGTGCTGTGTCAGTAGGTATCTGGAGGTATGTCCCTTATACCAGGTAAGGTTATTTATATTTTTGTTACCTAGTAATGTCAGAACTCTATCATAGCATGAACTACAAAGTTCATCCTTGTAGACTACTTCCTAATTTTATTTACACGGTGATGTAAAGTTTGACATGTAAATCTATGATACAGTCTGGAACAATAGAAAACAACCTCAATCAGTCTAAACTAGGTTATGGAAATAGGCCACTTCATCTTTAGAAATCCTGATGGCAAATTATGTGGATGTTGTCCCAATGAAGGGGTGTTTCATGTTTTTAAAGTATTTTTAATTCCTCATTTAAAATTATGTTCCAGGAGCTGTGTGCTTTCTCACTTAGCTTTCGGAGCTGATCTTTCCTAAACGTCTTCTATAATCTACAAAATTTACCTCTGAGTTTTAATGTTTTACACTGTTCTGTCAGCAGAGAACATGCTCAGGTCAAGCACTCTTTGATGAGCTCATATCCTGCTGCCTTGGTCCTCTTGTCTCACTCCTCAGGAGCTAGAGAGGATGTTAATATGTTGGGCAATACTGTGGGCATAGTAATTTTATCAGTGTGTGATTAGACCTCCACGGTGTGCTGTAAATCCAAGATAGCTCTTGGCAGAGAAAATAGCTGTAATACAAGGATAAACATGAGCGAAAGTGCTCACAGTCTGAGTAATTTGCCCTCTAAGAAAGGCTTGAAGAATTTTTTAACCTAGTACAAGTTCTTAGAAGATATTTTGCATCATAGTGTTGAAAAGTCCCACCTAAACTATTGTGCTCTCACCTGTACAGTTTAGGAGGCTCTCTGTCCCAGGGGGTCTACAGTTTAAATGGATAGGCAGACAAAAGGATGAGAAGAAATGGAGGTATAGAACACTGTGCCATCAAATGAAGATTAATCAGGGTGCTATGGCAGTAGACTGGAATCCCAGTCTCACTCTCACCTGGGCCCTTGTGCTGAGGGATAATACTGAGTCTGACACCAATGGGATTATTTCTGATGAAGTTAGAAGAGCTGCAAACAGATAGACCTCTCATTAGGAATAGAAACCAATGTTGGTCTTGTCCTCTTAGTTTATTTGAAGTGAAATCACAGCTGTGGTAGAACCCTGTCCAGACTTGCATAGGTCCTGGCTATTGTGGATGCTCTCATACTCCAGAGAACAAAGGATTTTTCCACTTCTGCTTTTCTCCATTACCTAAGAAATGCACATGGCAAGAGAAGTTTTCTCATTTTATCACTTTGAAATTGTCAGTGGTATTTTAAATAAATTATTTTATCCAAGATGGCTATTTCAGAGCATCCTGCTGTCGGACGCCATCTGTTTGGTAAGCGTCATCATTTGTGACTTCTGCAGTGTGGGAACCAAATGTCAGACTGTCAAAGCGTTTTCTATCATGCTCTAATTCTAGCTGAACAGAAATCCTATTTATTCACTTTACTCAAGTAGTGTACAGTAGACTTTTAGGCTTTTTAGTCATGCTAGGATTACAGTCAAGTGAAAACCATGGTCTGTCTACAACCAAATTTCCTTAGAACAAGAATTTTTATAGAATTGAGGTACAAATTGGATCAAATGAGGCTGTCAACGCAAAGTCAGATATTTCCCAGTCGATCACTCCTAATTGTTAATATGCTAGTTAGATTCTTTTTTGAGAGTATTCTCAGTTGAATGAATTGTTCTTTCACATATAAAATCTGGTCTCTCCTGGTGGTTTAATGTTTTGTTGATGTATTCACAAACATAGTGTTGATCCAGCCATTTTAAAGAAAGCATTTTCCCTTGCTCAAAGTATTCCATCCCCCTAAAGCTGTAGGTCAGGATGTTATTTTTCACTCACTCCTGGGCCCAGTTCTCAAAGTTTTGGGCCTCTCCAGTTGAAAGTTCAGTAGCTGTGTTTTTGTTTCACTTCTCTTGATTTTCTGTTTATTTAAAATTCTGTGTATATCTCATGCTTATGAAATCTAAATTACCAGTTAAACTATGCAGCATGTGGGAAGAATATCAGTAAAGTTTCACTGAACAGTGCACAAAAATACTTTGGTTTCAGTTGGTGACACATCATTGTATCGTCAGCATCCTTTAAGCAGTGGTGGTCAGCCAGGTAATACTGTGATGTGCTATGGCTTTGTGTTGTAGAAAACCAAAACAACACCTAACGGTGTGGTGATTGTTTTTCATTTTTTTTTTTCTAGTTTATTTTAGTTTTCAAAATCTGTGTTGCAAATCAGACCTTTTTTTCTTTTTTTTTTTTTTTTTTTTTTCCTTTTCCCCTCTATACTCCCTTGGCTGAATTTCACAAAACAGATTAACAATCATCTTTTCTCAGGAAAATGCTGTGAATGGAGAGCATCTGTGGCTAGAGACAAATGTTTCTGGGGACCTCTGCTACCTGGGGGAGGAAAGCTGCCAAGTCAAATTCTCAGTGAGTTATTTTCAGATTTCTTTTTCTCTTTCTGACGTAACAAACCTGACTTCAGATTGATGCAGTGCTCAGTTGCTTGGGAGTTTGAATTGTTTTCCTATGTTCCAGGAGGAATACCAAAGGGGTAAAAGGCTGCTATAAAGACTTCATTGCTTGGGGAAAAAAGCCCAAAACAAATTTAAGTGACCCAGATTATTTGCACAGTGGGAGTGTATGTAATGAGCAGCTTTCTTAACATGGTAAGGGAAAAAAAGTTAGAATATCAAGATGTTCAGAAATGTTCAAAGCAACCAGTCTATTTTACACAAACATGTACACAAATATATCACTTATTGTAGTCTCTGAGAGTACGGTCTGATCAAATTTTTGTGATTTTAATCACTGCGAGGATTTGAACTGAATTTTCCAAACTCCTGAGTGCACTCACCAGCAATGAGTGAACTCATATTTGAGTGTTTGCCTCCTCCTATTCAAGACTATTCAAGATTAGCCATCTCCTGTTGAAGCTTTTCTGCTGTGCATGAAAAAGTTTCATGGGATTGATCTCAAACCCATGTGTCTCTCCTTTGACTGGTGAGTCACTGTTACACTTCCAGTCTCCTTCAGGGGCACTTCCCTCAGTGTTTCAGTTAAATTGCTTCACCAAAAGAGAGGACAAAAACCCAACCTCCTTTATTTTGGTATTTAGGAAGCCACCATCTTTTTGCTTTTGTTTTAAAAAATCCACACTTCAGAGCATTTAATTCAAATCCAAGCATTTTGGTTCACTAACCACCGCTAGTTTCTGGGGCACTTTGATCCAAAATATCAGTGCTTTCCACAGCACAAATTTAATATCCATCTCCTAAAACTTCTCAAGTGAAATGATTACTTTATGGCATATAGCACTAAGGCCAAACCTGAGAAAGCCAAACCTGAGAAGTTTATGCCTCCTTCAGAATACTGAGGCAAAGTCCCAACAAACTGCTGATTGTTGATAATCAAGGCAAATGTCACTGTGTGTTTGCCCTGCGCTTTCACTGGTGCTGAGGCACTAGGATTTGGTGAAAGCTGGAGACAGGATTTGTTTGGTTGAGTGGACCTTTGGCATGATGGTTCTGATGTTCTTAATAGAAGTTTGCCTTTCTGAAACCGAGTAACTAGTTCCTTATGATTTAGTTCATTGAAAGTAGAGTGGAAATTTAGTAATATGTTGCATATGATTTACAAGGCTGTGTCTTCTTGGTAAACACAGAGATAAAAAACATACTTGAAGTTATCAATTCCCAAAACATGTGAAAGCTTAGCCTGCTATACAACGTAATGGTTCTTCAGGTGAAACGTTATAACACCCCTCCACATACATGTGAACACGTACAGTTAGGGTGTATCTGGATAACTTTGAGAATCAGTGAAATTGTTATAATTATTCCATAATGTGAGCTGAAGCTGTGTTCCCTGTTCCTTCTTGAGCTTATTTAAAATAATTTGAAAATTCTAAAGAAATAATTTATTAGAGATCTAAATGGACATGAATAAATTGAACATAAAAATCTGAATAAATCGCAACTTACTGTGTATTTATAAATCTTCTGTCCCTAAAGCACAAGTCTGTAAGTTAAATTTCTATGAAAATTAATTCCATCTGGTTAATTAATTTGAGTTTGTGGAAGTAAAATAAGTTAATATATTTTCTCTTCTGGATGCATTCTTTTGCCTTTGATATGCCTTGGCCCAGGAGAATCAATGGAAATTATTTTAAAAGCCCTACTGAAATTAATAAAACTAACCAGCATAATTGAGAATTTTGTCCCTGCTGTAACATATCATAAGCATTTAACAACATTCTCTGAGA
This sequence comes from Empidonax traillii, assembly GCF_003031625.1. Lineage (NCBI taxonomy): Eukaryota > Metazoa > Chordata > Aves > Passeriformes > Tyrannidae > Empidonax > Empidonax traillii. The sequence continues at coordinate 2,678,465 of NW_020955277.1, forward strand.
ATTTTATCATTCTCTGCTAAATGACCCAAGTACCCACATATTTTTCTTCAAGTCAGTGGCCAGGCCTATCAAATTAAATATAATATGATAAGCATGAAGTGACCTACTCTTGTGAACTGATTGGAGTTCTCTGATTTGTATGTATATGTATAATTTTTCACGTCTTTTCACTGGCTCTGCTCATCGTCTTCATAGTGATGCTCTGCAGTGTTAACAACCTGATCTGCTACCCAAAGGAAAACTTTTACTTCTAGTTCACAAGCTGGAGTACTGTGGCTTTTTCACAAAGTTCAGTTTTTAACTGGAAGAGCTTCAGACCTATTTATTTATTGATTTCCTCACTTTTCGGTACACAGCACAGTTGAGAGCACCGAGAGAGCAAAAAAAAAAAAAAAAAAAAAAAAGTATGTTGCATAAGGAGAGAAACATCTCTTGTTTCACAGCTAACTTTCTTTTCCTCTCCTGGGAATACCGCACCTCCGTGTACACGTTTCCCTTTCCTCTTGCAGAAATCTGCTCTGCGGAGGAAGTGTGCTGCCTGCAAGATCGTGGTCCACAACGCGTGCATGGAGCAGTTAGAGAAGGTAAGACATTGCCATCTTCTGGAGCCTGCCATAGCCAACACTCTTTTAATTCTTTTTCTGAGTTTTCAGCCTGGAAAACACTATATGCCATATTAAGTTTTCGAAGCTGTTTTAACAATGCACTTTTTTAAAAAAAGTTGACTTAAAATTCTAGCTTTTCTTTTTTTTTTTTTTTTTTTGTTAAAGTGTATTTCTTTGAACCTCCCGAACCATAAAACCCCCCAAAACAACAAAATCAGGAAACAAACCACGAACAAAAATTGCAGAATGTTTTCACAGTTTTAGTGTTTAAAAAATAAATTACCCCTACTACTAGATTAAAATTGAAGCTAGAAAATTGAGCATCCTGTCATGTACAAAATTGGCCTTTCAGAATTTCCCAGCTAAAGCCAGCATAATTTATTGTATGACAGCTATATTTATTATGAGCAATGCTGCATAAGATGCTACTGTAAACATTTTCCCCTGTATTTACTAGATTATAGTGTTTACTCTTCAAAACTTCTGAAATTAAGTTCTTGTCTGTTAAATGGAAAACATCAACCCTTTCCTTTATAGTGTCATTATTTCTGTTACCATCTCTCCTGCTTCTCATTTCCTTTAAGGATCCGTCATTACACCCAAGCATCTATAGAATATCTATCACTGACTTCAGTCTTCCCATCAGCGATTTGTCTTCATTATGACTAACTGGAAATGGTCTAAAGAAATCTCCCCACACCATTTTCATTCCTGGTGTGATATGTGTAAAGAAATATGTGTGGGAATTTCCCCATTGCTTTCGTTAGAGATTCGTTTTCACTCCTATATGTTTAGCTATGTTGTTCTTAATAAAAGAAATTGATGCATAACAAATTTATAGCAGCAACTCTTTGGAAAGGGTTTTTTCCTTTCCAAGTGCTTGGACTCATGTTGACAAATGCCACAGTGATTGCCATAATACTAAGTTGGAGAGGTACCACTTCCACCCCTGATGCTTTTATCTACAGTCAAATTAGCATTAGCACATGCTTTCAGCACAAAATGTTACCAGTGAATTTTTCATGACTTCCTCCATCAGCAGCAGTGCTGAGTCTCCATAGCCCAGTGAGCTGGTGGCATTGCCAGCCAGAGTAAATGAGCACTTAGATAAAACCCAAAGAGAAGTTGAGCTTGTTTATGACATTTTGGAGAACATGAAATCCACTTCTTGGCAGAGGGTTGTTATAAAGTCTGCATCCCTCTTAAACTCTGTGGAGTTTAAAACTGGTACATGAGTCTTATTCTTGGCCCTTTCTGCAAAGGTGCAAGTCGTAAGCAAAATAAATATAAATATAAGTGAGTGTCTTTCCAGCCTGCCATGACTGAGCAATGAAACAGCAAATTGCAATTCCAGGTGAAGAGCAATGAAAGAAGAATAATATAACAATGTCTTTAATTTCTTTTTAAGTAATAGGCATTTTGTTTACTGCTTTTTTTAAAGGCTTTTTTTTTTTTCTCCCTAGAGCTATTATTTTGAAGGCCATTATTAAATGAGGGAAGAACTTATTTATCTGGGGAGAGTTGTATTGCAATTTGGAGAAACTTGATCCTTCTACCTTCGTAACAGGAGCATAACTGTGCATTATTCCTAAATGTTTTATTCTTTGAAGGATGGTCAACTTAAGCTTGAATCTATTTCGTCTAGTACATCCTTACTTCATGTATCCTTCGGTCTTTTCCAAGGCCTCTCTCTTCTTAAGTATATTTTTTTTCCTCCTACCTCCCCTCCATTCTATTCTTACTTCTATTGGTTTTCTTTTCTCAAAACTTTTCCTTCCTTTATATAGGACTTCTTTCTTGTTTAATAAATGCTTTTTTTTTCTCTCCACCTTTCTAAAAATGTTTTCCATTCATGGAAGCTCCCGTTGTCCTCTTTGTCTTTCCCATCTGAAGCTGGCAATACCACTGCACGAGGCAGTGCAATGCTCCCCAAATGGTTTGTGGTTGGGGAGGTGGATGAAAACATCCTGATCTAATGAAAAGGTAGAAATTTATGGTAATTTGCATGGTTCTTTATCTGAATGATGATTTCTCTACAGATTTTGTTTATGAAGACATAAAGATGGGATGTGCAAAAAGGTCTCACAGAGTTAGATTTCTAGCATCTACTAACTTTTGAGATCTCAGCTGAAGTTTGCATTTGTTTGCAAATGGTCTTTAGAAAAACAAAACAGAAGCAGCTTCCTTCTAGAGGGAGGAGGTGGTTTCAATAG
>NW_020955277.1:2682337-2685883 GCF_003031625.1 Empidonax traillii
CATTTTTTTTTTCTTCCTGGCATTTTAAATTTTTTTTTCTTTATTTCCCTCTCCTTTCGCTTGCTCTCCCATTGTCTTTTTTTTTTTTTCTTCTTCTAGAAGTGCCTCAAACATAAAATCAGACACTAAAAAACGTTATGGTTTACATTCCACTACTGTATGAATTCATCTCCTTTGAAGGTGTTGAAGGTGTTTATAATTATCACTGATATAATTTTAGATCTGCCCTACATGGTTAAATACTAGTATTTCAAAAACACTTCTTAATTGTTGCAGCTGATTTGGTGGCCAGCTTGCTCTAGCAGAGATAGCTCAATTCCCAGTCACACAGGCAGTTTGGTGTTGGCTGGAAGAAGAGTGTGGTGCAGGCAGATCTCTTCTAGCCCTTCCCTGTGCAGAAGCAGTGCCACAGCCCTGCCCACCCACCCATCTCTTGCTCACCTCTTGCTGCCATCCAGGATGTAAATAGTCCAAACAGGGAGAAAAGACTGCTTCAAGGATTTCCTCACCCCTTTTCCTTCTTTGTCATTGCCTTATGATATTTTATGCATTATAGGACTGTATTTCCAAGCAAAATAGCATGGGGCCCTGTTTTGTGGCTGAACACAGCGGTGTTTGGGCACTTCTGTGTGCTCTGTGTTTAGGTGATAATTATCTCTGTGTCATGTAATGAACTTCCTTCTCGTTGTGGAAGAATACTGGGAAAGTAGTTCTGGCCTCATTTCAACACAGATAAAGAAAACACCATCTTGTCCTTATTCCTCCCACAGTTTTGGTGGGTTTTGAGGTTTCCTGCAGTGAGTGCTGGATTTTGCTCCAGGAATTACTGCACTGGCTGAAAGGACTTTTCCTTTGGTGTCTGTAAACCAATGTCACACAGATAGTACTGTTGATTGCAAAGTCTTTCTATAACATTTCTTTTTGTCTTTCTTTTGCAGAACTTTGTCCGACATCACTGGGTGCACAGGCGGAGGCAGGAGGGGAAATGCAAGCAGTGTGGAAAGGTAAGACTTGCAGCACAGCCCAGGTGCGACACAGAGCACTGTGGAAATTAGGGCAGCCAGTAGGTCCTTCTAGCCACTGAATTTTTTTTCCTATCACAAACACTTGACCTATTTTAATGGCTAATGACAAGCTTGAGATGTTGAGCAATAAGAGCCCTGATTCCCATGAGGGAAGAGAAGGGCAGCTGCATCTGCAGGAATGAGCACATCTTGCATCCTGGGAGGTTGTGCTGCACTGGCTGCTGAAAATGAGGAGGAAGAAGGCTGTGGCTCCTTGAGCTTCTTTCTTTGTTAAGCTAACCTGGTACTAATATGGTGTTCTTCCAGTGCTGTCCTCTGTGCCAAATTGTGATGGCCTGTTTTTTAGGCTTCTGGGAAAAGAAAGGCTGTTGCTTTATTTCTGCCCCAGCAGATTCTAAGGTTTGTGAGACTGTTTCATGTTTGCTCTGCTGCATAGATCGTAAAAGTTTATTTCTAAAAGGCTATAAAAGCAGGAAGAAACATCTTGGCTACTGAAGACCATTATTCTGATACATTATGAGCCCCTGAAATATATTGAGAGATATTTAAAAATTAAATTAACACAGGGATTTAATTTCCTTTCTCTAGCACTACATTATACTTTTGCCTCCCTCTTACCAACTAGTAAGGAAGTCTGTATCTCATCTCCATGGCACAGCATTTAAGTTAGAAGAAAATTTGTATCTAGATTTGTATCAAGATATTTGCACGGATTGTCAGCTACCAGCTGCAATAAGACATGCAATAAAAATGTCTGTAGCATGGGAACAGTGCAGCAAGGCAGTTTGCATACACAGTTCTTACGGTATGATTTTGCCTTCTTTCTGTGCTTTTTTGGTCTAAATCTCCCCTACAGGCATTAGGAGTTGATTTTGCAATGGGAGTCCTTACTGGCTATCACACCAAATCCTATGCTGGGCATGTTCATGTGGGTAACCTTGACTGATATAGAATAGTATAATCATTAAGGCTGGAAGAGACCTTTAAGGTCCTCAAGTCCAACCATCAAATGGAGAATATGGAGAAGTTCAGAAGAAGTCTGTTTTCCCCTTAAATGGGACATATTCAGTTAAAACTAACATGAGTATATTGTAGTAGAGCTGTTCTTTGTCAAGAAACAGAAGGAATTAGAAAAAATTATAACAACAAAAATCCATTATACTTATTGGCCAAGTAGTCTGTCTTTGTGCTCTGCTATGACATTTCTTAAACATCTGAGTAAGAATCACCTTTATTATTCTCTTTTCATGCGAGAAAAGGGGAACTATCATTGAAACAGAATGATAGTAGATTTAAAGCAATAAAAGAAAGTAATTTTTGTGGAATACCTAAGGATTCTGGTTGATCTCAGTGTTGTGTCATAGTCCTATGTCATGCCTGGAATGGGATGATTAATTATTTTAATGATCATTAATAACTGTTGAAATGAAGTTTTTAGGACATACCTATCTCATGCTTCAAATCATAAGCAAGTGGATAGGAATTAATGCACCCCAATATTCTTAGCTTTGTGGTTTTATATTTTGTGTGCCATGCCTGACACTTCCTGGTGTCTGACAGTGTTCCACCTTAAATCAGAAGTGCAGTTTGGAAGAAATTTTCCTGATTTTCCTCACTTATGATGGTTCACATATGGGACAGTCTTGCAACAAATGAACTGAACTCCTTTTAGATTAAACTAAATTGAAAGTTTATTCTGATGTTAGTAATGGACATTCAGTCCACAGGACCAGACTACAGCTAGTCCAAAGTAACATTATTTGAAATTATTTGAAAATCCTTGTGTATAATGTTCTCAGTACCAGCAGAGCCTGTGCTATCACTGTTACCCATCGCTTGCTAGTGTAGATACAGCTTATATGGGCTTGTTTAGGCTTTGGTTTTCTCCTATTCTTCTTCCCAGAGGTGATTTCACTGATTTACTGCTGAAGTACTATATGGAGAAATAGGCAAAAAAAAAAAAAAGTGCAGTGTAACCAAACAATTTCTGTCTTTCTTTCAACTTGCTTGTTTTGAAACTGGAGATTGCAATAGAAGGATGGACAGATCTCGTAAAACAAAGCACCACCGAGCCCAGTGTTCAACAATGGCTTAATATGAAAAAGAATAAAATGGAGCAGGTGTTTAATTATGAAACCTCAAAACAGTCTCTTGAACCCTAAAGATTTCTGTCTCATAAATTTCCAGAAATCGTGCCTTTATGGTTATGTTATAGCCTATGATTCCAATGGGATGAAGTTCAACAAGGCCAAGTGCCGGGTCCTGCACTTTGGCCACAACAACCCCCTGCAGCGCTACAGGCTGGGCACAGAGTGGCTGGAGAGCAGCCAGACAGAAAGGGACCTGGGGGTGCTGATCGACAGGAGGCTGAACATGAGCCAGCAGTGTGCCCAGGTGGCCAAGAAGGCCAATGGCATCCTGGCCTGCATCAAGAACAGTGTGGCCAGCAGGAGCAGGGAAGTGATCCTTCCCCTGTACTCTGCGTTGGTGAGGCCACACCTTGAGTATTGTGTTCAGCTCT
>NW_020955277.1:2686402-2688341 GCF_003031625.1 Empidonax traillii
CAGGAAGGACATTGAGGTGCTGGAGCGGGTCCAGAGAAGAGCAACGAGGCTGGTGAAGGGACTTGAGCACAAGTCCTATGAGGAGAGGCTGAAGGAGCTGGGGTTGTTTAGTCTGGAGAAGAGAAGGCTTAGAGGTGACCTCATCACTCTCTTCAACTACCTGAAGGGAGGTTATAGCCAGGTGAGGGTTGGTCTCTTCTCCCAGGCAACCAACAACAGGACAAGGGGACATGGGCTCAAGCTCTGCCAGGGGAGGTTTAGGTTAGATGTTAGGAAGAAATTCTTTACAGAGAGGGTAATCAGGCATTGGAACAGCCTACCCAGAGAGGTGGTGGATTCACCATCCCTGGAGGTTTTTAAGCAGAGATTGGATGTGGCCTTTAGTGCCATGATATAGTAATTGGAGTTGGATCGGGGTTGGACTTGATGATCTTGGAGGTCTTTTCCAACCCAATCTATTCTATGATTCTATGAGTCTATGATTCTATGATAATTTTCTTTCCTGGGATCTTGCCTAGTTGAACCTTGAGTTCTGGTGAAGTTGTAGCATTTACAACATCCTTTAACAATAATTTCCTGAATTTAACTACATGCTATGAGAATAACTACATTTTGATTGTTTCAAACCTGTCACGTATTAGTTTTTTTTTTCCTCATGCTCCATAGCTGTTGTGTTGGAAGAGACAATAAATAAATCCTCCCAAACTGTGTCCTCTACACCATTCATGACACTTAAGAATTCATTTTTTCTCTCGAAGACATGAAAAAAAGATAGTTTTTGTAGCTGTTAGCTGTTTATTTCCTGGGATCATCAAAGAAATCTTCATATAATTTGACATAAGAATGTTCAGACCATGTGGTCCAGCATCCATTTCATAACTGAGTTCAGTAATAGAAGTTTAAGGATGAATGCAAAGGAATCTTTTCTTTGTATACTTCCAGTTAGCAGTGGTTTAGAGATTTTCTGAGACTCAGAACACATCTTAGACCATCATGCTAAACAAGCGCTGTATTTCTTTAACCTTCTGTTGTGTCCAAAGTAGTGTGTCCTCTGTATCTATGCAGTGTGTGTCTGCAGTGTCTCTCAGTTACTGGTCCCTTCACAGGCTTGATGTAGAGCTTCATCTTTTCCTGCATCTAAAGGTAGAACTGAAATTTCCAGTACTTGAAAGGCAATTCCAGTTCTTTGTTATTTTAGCAGAGATTGCCATCCATGCTTCTCTTGTAGTCTGTATTCAAGCTGTAATAACACCTGGCTCTCCTACAGCAATGTTTCATTAGGATATCTGTAAGAGCCTTAAAAAGATAACAAATATTGTAGGAAAATACTTGCAAAAATATTATTACTAGCCCTAGCACTAGTGTGAAAATAGTCTTTAATGATAAATACTTCTGAGAATATAACCAAAACATACCAGAACTACGTACTCTTTTGTGAGCATGGATGTCTGTGATATTTTGGACCTTCAATCTGTCTAAATAGTCTGGATCAATCACCAACATAAGCTGGTTTTTGGGGATTCAGGTGCTTTTTTTATGAGTATGTTTCTTCTGATATGCACAACCATTTATTTCTACAGGAGCAGCTCACAATAGGGGATTTCATGTGTTGTAGAGGAATGGGTTGCTGGAGAATCAGGGCTAATCATGTACTCTTAGACTGATGTTCTCCAAAGGTGAAATTCATTTTCTATCTCAAAACTTCTAACTTGGTGCAGAAAACTCCTTGCGTGACCCAGGAACAAGATAACTGGAAGCTGGTTTTGCTTCTCACTGAGAGAAGGCAGAAAAGATAATTTCTAGGAAAATATGGGGGGGGTTCCATGGTTTCAGTTTGACAGTCCTCATCAAATCTCCCTGCGCCAGTGCACTGTTTATCAGTTCCTGTATTTGTAAAGCTAGCTTTCAAATAAGTGCTATCTTACCTGAAACATGTATC
>NW_020955278.1:0-1398 GCF_003031625.1 Empidonax traillii
AAAAAAAAAAAAAAATGGAAAAAGATGACCTCATGGATGAGTTGAAATTATTTTCTACACGTGTACAACCTGAGCAGGTACCGCATTTAAGTGAAAATGTCATTAGGGGAGATGAAGAGCAATGCAACAATGAAGAAGCATGCAACAATAATTTACATACACCTCAAGTGCCAACAGGCAGAGAAACAAATAAAGCTATGACCCAGGGAAAGGGAATGCCAGAGAATAAATGGACCGCAACAAGCAAACAAAAAATGCCGTGTCATAAAATGTAGCAAAAAGCCTGGAAAACAAAATTAAAAACAAAACGAGGCATTTCAGATCCCAGGCCCCTTAATGAGATATTGATGGCATAGAAATTGCCTACTCCTATGCAAGACAAAAGAAGACTGAGAAACACAAAAACAATTAGGAAACAGATTTGGCTATCTGAGGTTTAATAGAAAGAGATGTGGCATAGCAGAGTACAATTAATCACCAATTGCCTGAAACACTTTCTTCTCCCAGGCTACTGCAGACCTGTCTCCCCTGGTCCCAGTCTTAAAATGACAGGCACCCAATCCAGTTTGTGTTTAAAATAAACCTTTCTCTCCCATTCCTTCCCCAGTCCCCCAGATCTCCCAGTGAATTGCAGATAAATAAATCTTTTGTATTTACCCTGGTGTCACAGGCTTCAAACTAGCTCCAGCCTACCCACCCCCTTCTTCCCTCTCTTTTCCCATCAGGCAAAAACTTCATCTACATATTTTCTACCTTGTTGTTAGGCATATAATGAGGCTTTTCTATTTTTGTCCTCCTTTGCCCAGAAAGCTGTCTTAGACATGTCACACTTAGGGATTTATAAAAGTTCACTTTATATTTGATCCAAGCGGAATATGAGTTTTAAGTTTAAACTAGGTCATTGGGTGCCTTTAGAGCATTTGTAACGAAGGGAGAGCCACTGATGAGTCTTGATTTGAGTGGTTCAGCCCTGTGTGCCAGAGCCTGAGAAACTCAGTGGGGAGTGATCACAGCTGCAGGAAGATTCCGGCCGTGTGTCTGCTGTGCCACATGTGGTTCCCTACGTCGGTGCTCACGTATTAACAGCGGCACAGAAATGCACCTCGAGACATCCAGGGTTGTGACAACCTGCACATAAATCTCGAGTCTGGTGAAATCTGTGGTAAAATATTAGTCTTTTCTTTAATCAAGATGAAATCTTAGTGCACAGAGCAATTTTTGTAGTGTATTAGAAGGCTGTTGCCCATCAGAGGATTGTTCTGTATACCTTACAGCCCTGGGACATGCAAACATATTCTGGCTTTCTCTGTGTGAACTTTAGTGTACATAAAAACCTGTTTCCAAGCATGGGGCTTTGAATTCCCTTCTATCATAGTCCATATGTTCTTTTTGATCTTT
>NW_020955278.1:1419-3072 GCF_003031625.1 Empidonax traillii
TATTTTTAAATAATGCTCAAAAATCCTAGAAAACAGAGCATTTCAGATGTATGTTTGATGATTTTCCTTTTCTTGGCATTTTGTTTTTGCTACCGTGGAAATGATCTGTTTGGTTTTTTCAGACCTGCTACACTCTCCCTCCACCCCTTTACCCCCTGTGTTTTCCAGTACTTATCTTTCAGGTGTAAAGAAGTTATGGTAGAGAATAATTGCATTTGTGTACTTTCATTGTTCTAACTTTAAACAACAAGGTGCACAGTTGCATTCAGTTCCATTGATCAAAGCCAGATGGGGATGAAATGTTTGGGGTTGTTTTTTTCCTAAAAAGGCCTGCTACTATTTGTGCTGATATTTGTTCCCCATTTATGCTGATCAGTGCATCTTTTACCTTCAAGGATGCCATTAGTAATTCTCCTTTGTGTTCATAAGCAGGAATCCATTGTGCAGCACTTGGAGAGCCACTCGGATGCAGGTAAAGAATATAACAGCTTGAGCAAGTGCTAATTAGAACCAATTAAAGTTAATTGACCTCCTTTGGCAGTAAAATGCATAATAGAACTTGCTCTGTCCTTGCAAAATGGAGATCTCGCCTCTAAGCATAAGAGTGAAGCAGGGTTTCGTGTAGCAGCCTGTAGTAATTATGTGGGTATAACAACCAGGAAGCGGCTTGCTGCAATTTGTTCTAATAACTGGTCTCTACTGTATCAGGGCAGTGCAATAAAACTGAGATTTCTGCTTCAGTCTATTTAAAAACATAATTTTTACGGAGCAAATGAGCATCCCAAGATACCGATACTAATCTCTAGGAATGAGTTGGCAGAAAAAATAGAGAGTCCCTTTTATAGGTAAGTAATGGTGTGAGCATAAAAAAGAAGGCAGCTTTTTTGCCTGCCAGCTGGAAATGGCTCTGATGCTCAGAGGCTGCGTCTATCCTGAGTAGTGGGGGTAAGCCCTGGTGGGCCTGCAGTGGTGCCTTGCAATGAGGTTGCCTTCTGCAGGCTTCTGTTTGAAAAAGGGGCACTGGCATCCATCCAGCTGAGGTTTGTGCTGCTGTGGGACTGCACCACTACCACAGGCACTGGTTTGGACACAGTCAGAAGTGTCCAAATAAAAGAGAGAGAAAGAGCAGGGCAAAAGAATGAAGGGTAGGAAATGTAAAATTGTGTGAATTCAAAAGCATCAGTGGTGGGTGCTAAACTGCACATCGCTGTGAAAAGTTGAAAAGCCATTCTTATTAGTAAAAGAGAATTGATCCAGTTTCCATGACCATGCTTTGCTGACTTTTTCCTTGGCAGGAACTGAATGCGACTGATTTTGCTGCTAACTTGGCCTTACTATGAACAGCAATAAAGGTGTTAGTCAGGTGGGGACTTTGATGTGACCAATAACATCACTCTCCCTTCAGGGAATGTTCTGTGCTGGCTTGTTAATGAATTTCTTTCCTAATGAGTATCATTAAAAACCCTTTGATTAGCTATTTGTGTGAATGCCCTTCCTTTTTCCTCTAAGCTTCTACTTGCACAAGTGGCAGCAGGATTTTGCCCTAGGCAAAAAGCGTGCAGCTCTACTCCTTACCTCATGAATACAAGTCTGAGGCAAAAAAGCAATAGGAGAGGGGGTAAAAAAAAAAAAAAAAAAAAAAAAAAAAAAAAA
>NW_020955278.1:3232-7128 GCF_003031625.1 Empidonax traillii
TGTAGTGTATTAGAAGGCTGTTGCCCATCAGAGGATTGTTCTGTATACCTTACAGCCCTGGGACATGCAAACATATTCTGGCTTTCTCTGTGTGAACTTTAGTGTACATAAAAACCTGTTTCCAAGCATGGGGCTTTGAATTCCCTTCTATCATAGTCCATATGTTCTTTTTGATCTTTTGGGGGTTACCCAAATCCCAAGTGTTTTCACAAGCACTTATCACTAGCTAAGAATATTCAAAAAACAATGTTTTCCATATTTTCTTATTCTTTGCAGTCTCCTCCAGGCCCATGAAAGAGAACATATACCAATTTCAGCATTCAATTGCTGATATGTTACACTTCTGATTTCATGGAAGGATTTAGGAGGCATGATTTTCATAGAAACTGATGTCAATTAGATAATTGGAAACCAACAGTAAAAGTATTAGACCTCTGAGATCTGGTAAGTACTCTTGCAATCTAGCTGGTGGTAAAACCTTTTAGTGCTTGTACAACTACTTTAATTATTTGGATCGTAGAATTACAGCATTTTCTAATATTCCTGGTAAGTTGTCTGGGTGAAGAAACTTCACTTGAAACTGAGTTGCTCTGATCAGGAATTCTTGCTTGGACCAATATATGGACTTTTGTGGGACAAGTAAATCTCACATGCCTTTTTAGCAGTAGCAGCACTCTTGGGGAAAAAGAAATCTCAGCATCCTTTAGCGAATACTTGAGATTTCCTTGATTTTGGTCTCTGTGTGGCATAAGCCAGGAGATGTTTGGTTTGGTATGGGTGTCTTTTGTGCCTGCCTGGCACCTCTTGCCTCACCAGTCACACTCAGAGCTGGAGAAGCCATGGGAGTGGAGGGCAAGGAGGTGAAAAGCAAACTGAGGAGAGAACATGTGGACATGCAGTATTTCAACAACAGTTTTCAGGACAAAAAGTAGTTCTTTGTTTTCCAGACAGTTCTTAGCACATTATGTTTCTGGAACACAGAAACACTCCTTTCGCCCACAGCCTGTTTTTTTTTTCTTTATATTTGGATAAATTTCAATACTTCTCTCAGAGAAGAAAATTTGAGAAACAAACCTGATTTTAACTGCCAGAGCAATGTGGGGCTGTTTTCAATGCAGGCCTCTGACCATCAATATTAGGATGTGTCAGTTAATTGATTATCGTTCGTAAACTGTTCCTAGTGCTGACAATAATAATGACAGAATGCTCTTAATTGGTCCCAGGAAACAAAAAGGAGACACAAAATTCTCCTTTTTTTTTTTTTTTTCTTTATATGGTGAATAGCTGTTTTTTTTTTTTTTTCTCTAGCACTCAATATTTTCATTGTAGTCTTAAGGGTGTTTTGAAGCATCTTATGTTGTTCACTTTCTGAAATCTGTTTATTAAACTGAATGTTGTTGAGCATGAGGCTGACATTTGGTGATTGTCATGCAGTTTCTAATAGCTGCAGGGTGCTCATTTTTGGAAGCAGTTTTATGATGCTACAAAATGTCTCCTCTGCTTTTGCTGGCACATATCATACCATAAAGCTGAAGCGGAGCTGTCAGGACAGCGTGTCTCTATTTAGCGGACCATTGTTTGTCATCGAACAGATATTCTTGGAGTTTTTTCAAATATAGCATTGTTGCCAGTGGTTAAAATTTCAAAGCTTCATAAATGACTGTGCACAGGAAGATGAATCCAGCTGGCAAACTTTACACATTTACGATTTTTGTAAAAGTCGTCAACAGGGGAGCCAATAATTTTCACTCTCTGATGAAGTCTTCATTACGGAGCATCTGAAACCTTGTTATAATGTGGATGACTTTGACATTATATCTGCAGTTATGTGCTTGCACTTCTAATAGCACTCATACAATGAGAACTGAGCACACAAAGAGCCTCTGAAAATAGAGTAACTAAATTTTCCTCTGCCTTCATAGAGTGTACAGGTTTAGGAAAGTACTCTCGTGTTATTTGCAATGTCTTTGTCAGATTCTTTTGATTATAACTCCCTGGTATACAAAACCTGGCAAATGTCAGCACTTGTAACTATCAACTTTCAATAAACACAATCTACAGGGATGTGGGCCTTGTAGGACACGAAAAGGAGTTCGTCACTCCACAATGAGCAACTGCAAAGGGGGGCCGAGTTAGCTCAAGACACTTTCTGTGTTTGCCAGATTTAATTTGGGGTTTTGTCTCTGCACAGATTTCAGAAACACATTTGCACCGGTGGTTGAGACATTCAAAGAACAACTACAATGGATAATAAGGCTGTTGTGTTCTCATGGTATCACAACACCTGAAGCAGCCATGGTAGCTGTTGTTTCATCATTCTTCAGCATTGATTTGGTTATTCTGAAATGAAATTATTACAACTCTGCAGCTCTGACCTGCTAGTGGATTCTGTGACATCAAGGAAATGTTAATAAGGGGTTTCTTTTTTTTCTCTGATCCTTCCCCTCCCACCCCCCCTTCTACTCCCCTGCAATAGACTCAGGTTCATCTTACTTGAGGTGTAGCCAATTATCAGCATAATTCTGCTAATAAAGCTCCTGGATAGCTTTATTGGAAAGATAAGAAAAGAAACCATCAACAAAAACAACTGGCCAATGCTGCTAAAAGAAGTTGTGTTTCATTTCTCTTTATAGAACTTTTGTCAATTTTCATGTCTCTCCATAAAGGAATTTCTTATTCAGAAAAACAAATTAAGTTTTCCTTCAGACAAACAGTTTGATCCAGGCATTAATTGACTTCCAGACAGAATCTGATCCTTATCTTTTCCTACCCAGTAAGCAGCATCTTACCTACAGCAGTCCCAAATAAGAAGTGGTGGAGTTTAGTCAGAGTGCAATGTCTATCCCATGGTGCTTCTATAAGCCACTTGGACCTTCCTTATTCATGTAATTCATTTTTCCCACCACTGTTCTTAAATTTCTTGTGTCCTACAGTCTGGACCCTAACATTTATAATGTATCTTTATTTCATTACTACCTTCAAAATCTTTAATTTTATTTTGCTTGGTTTTCCTTCATACTTTTTTGGTTAAAGATATGATTTTGTCCTTTGGTCCCCTTCTGCAGATTGTACAGGATTTCTGTGTTGTTTGGGTAAGGAAAATCAGAGCCTAATGTTCACCCAGATCAGGATAATTTACTGTTACACTTATGTACCAGCTAAGATAGCTTTTTTAGCCACTTTTTTTTGCCACTTTTACAGGTATATTGGGTAAAGTGCTCAGAGGTTCCTTCCTTTGATAACAAGTGTGATGTGAAAAAACCTGACCAAATAAAATTCTGACTTTGAGAATTTTCACCTCTCCTAGACAAGCCTAGCTCCCTCTGTGAGATATTTACTCCAGTGCAGTGCAGCTTTTAACAGTTTCATATTTTCTCTTCCAAATTTTTTCCTTCAGCTGAGAAAGTTATACCTGGAAATTAAATAAACAACTGCAGTCTCTCTAAGCATTCATCCACGTAGCCAGTCAGGGATTTGGAATGGCTTGAGTTCAACACAGCTAGTTAGAGAGAGACAGAACATGGCCAGCGTCCTCACTCAGCTATGGTCATAAATCATCATACAACCTGGCACTGACAAATTGATCTTGGCCTAGAGCATCCAGGAGCTTGGTGAGAAACCTGGCCAGGGCAGGGCTAAAACATTAAAAGCAGGCATCCTGGGATATGCTTTCAAACTTCTGTATGGAGGTGGATACATAAACAATATGCTTTGTGGGAAAAATTCCAGGAAAATCTATTGAAATTTTTAATTTGTCTTCAATTACTTTTCCTCGAATTTTCTTTCAGTTCAGTTGCTGTCTTTGTTGTCCAAATGAGCACGAGCAAGGTGGATCTCGGATGATAATCAGGCTCATCTGTCAGCAGTGATATGAGAAAAATTGCAGGCCAGTTGCA
>NW_020955278.1:7401-12214 GCF_003031625.1 Empidonax traillii
GAAAAATTCCAGGAAAATCTATTGAAATTTTTAATTTGTCTTCAATTACTTTTCCTCGAATTTTCTTTCAGTTCAGTTGCTGTCTTTGTTGTCCAAATGAGCACGAGCAAGGTGGATCTCGGATGATAATCAGGCTCATCTGTCAGCAGTGATATGAGAAAAATTGCAGGCCAGTTGCAATTCAGTGCACCAAACACGGCTGTTAAAGGGTAACCAGTTCATCAAACTTTGCTGAAGATGATGAGGCTTTTGGGTGGTAATTTAGGATGCTAGTAGTTGGAAAACTGTTCTAATCAGACTCCAAAGCTGAGTATCTGTCACATCTTACAGAGACTGAAAATAAGATGAGAATTAATGAGCTTCTAATTTCAAGAGTGGCATCTCTCGAATGTCTCCTTTTGTTCAGATATATTTTTCCCTTATCCCTCCTCTCCCCCTCCCCAGTCTTACTCTTTTATTTATACAAATTTCTTACCTCACAAATAGAAATTGAAGCATTTTTCTGGGCATGTGTTTCTGTAGGTATAACAGAGTTAGACCTGAATGGCACAAATAGGCATTTTGGTCTCTTAATCTACCAACAAGTGGGAGCTGGGAGGCAACAGGCCCAGTAAGTTATTCTGTGAAAAAACAGCATCAACTTTGTACATGATGATGCATTTCTTATTAATTACTGACATTGAAATGCTCCCATCTGAGTATTTTAATGTTTCTATTAGCTGCTAATCTTTGTCTTTTCACTTTCACTTTTAAAGACTTACAGTGTTTATTTCTATTGCAGTTTCCCCCTCTTTTTCTAACTTTATATTTTTTTGCTTTTCCCATTCTGCCTCTTCTCTAATAACCTTTCTCTCTGCTTTGTCTGGGATTTCCAACTCTCATGCTACTCTCCAACACCAAGCCTTTCCACCGTCTAATTTTCCGAGATCATTCATTCCTCCATCTGCATTGCTAATGTGAAATTCACTACTTTAAATGTGTCACTCTAATATGTGAATAGCTAAGTCTTTGAGCACACACATAGAAACTGGATGTCTTCAGAAAAACGAGGAGAATCAAATTCACTTGACTGCTAATGTGACTGATAGCCCTGTCTTATCATCTGCCTGATTTCTGCTTGTTACAAAATGTTAAAGGATTTTCTTACACCCATGTATAGGTGTATAACCATCAGAGAGGAATTAACAATTTACTACAAACATATTAGGTCTTCAAAAAGGTAAACAGGAAAATATCAATCTTTTTGAGGGGTAGGGAGCAGAGCAAGCTGGTAATGCCTATTTCTTTTTTGTAATTTCCATTGTGCTGTTACAGAAATATTTAAAACTGCTTGCAGGCCCATTGGCTGGGTAGTGTACAATGTGAGTATAGTAAAATAGTATTCTTTTTCCTCATTAAAGTATTATGAGTCCTCTTTGACATAAAATCCATAACATATGGATTTGGGGAACTCTGAATCATTAATATCACAATGGCTTGTTTGTGGAATAAATATAAGAGAAAGATGAAGTGGAAATTAAATGTAATTGAAAAGGAAGTGAATTTTTGCAAAGATAATATACCTTACCCGTATGGTTTAGTCTACTGGTTTAACTGTAAAGGAGAACAGATTAGGATCACATTTTAATCCAGGTGATTTCAAGTGCAGCTGAAAGTACTGTTCTCATCTTCTGACATTTTTTGAAAATCAGCAGGCAAATTAACCCCGTTTTGGGGCAGAGTTTTTATTTTGACCGGTGACCACTGGACAGTCAGGTCTCTTGGCAGTACCACGACCATCAGCAGGGCCATACAGGTAGGGGAAGTGTTATGGGCAACCTACAGGGCTTTAGGTCAACTGTATGAGGTTCCTATATGTTGATGGCTCATTTATTTCTCCTGGGGAGGTGGGGAAGACGGTCTGAGCACCTCATGCTGAGACAGGAAATGCCAAGTTTAGTTTTAATCCTACTCCCTGCTGAGGATTTGGAGAGTTGCTGTGGTTTTCCTGAAAAAAAAGAGTGGCTTCTGCAAGTCTTCATCAACTTCTCTGGTGTCTTTTGCCTCTACCTGTAAGGGTGGATAGGGTCAAAATAGCTCAAAGCAGCTTTTTCTTTCCCTCACACTGCTTGCAGGATAATCCTGTAGAACGAGGAGGGCAAGAAGGTTCTGGCTTTGGAGGGGCCTAAGAGGCCATCAGGGCGTTGGAAACAAAAAAGCTGAATCTCATTCTCTTTGTCCCATGTGCCAGATCCGTCCCATGTGCCACTGCCTCCCCTTCCAGATTCTGTAGGGTCTGAGACGATTTCTCTAAGTTATGGAAATATTTCATCTTTTGATTTTCACTGCTTGGATGCAGAAAGGTAAGTCTCCTTGGTACAAAGATAAACAAAATAAATCATGGAATAGAGTTGATGTGTTCTCAGTTTCCCTTTTCCAGCAGGAGATTATGGTTTCTGTGTAGACTGGAACCACAAAATTGCACTGATAGTCTCTGGGGTGCTCTTGTCTTCTGGCACTGCTAGCGAGGAACGTAGAGATTTCACAAGGAAATCTCCATTTTCATGAAGTATTTAAATAATCTGTTAAAACTTTTTATATAAGTAGGTAATAGAATGTTTTGACCATTTGCTATCCAGAGGTCTGCACTAGCTGAAGCTGAAGAATGGATGGATTTGTTGCTGGTATTTGTTGTTACATATCAGTTGTCTTATTCCAAGCCTTACAAAAAGTCCCAAAAGCTTTTCATAAGTTGTGTATTGCAAATTGCTTGTCAAGTGTTTTCTGCTGGCACTAAACTAGTGAAATGACAGGTAAATTGTTTCACAGTGTAGATTACAGACTGGCAGCACTGTATGGAAGGCCAGCAAAGTTACAGAAGCAGGCAGCTGATATTCCCAGCATCACTTAATAACAGAGCAGTAATCATCAAAATGGAGGGATTGGGTAACACTGATCCCTCAGACTGGTTTTGGTCAGGGTTATAGTAGGAACTTTTACCAAACTCTCAAGATAAAGGAAGATTACTCTATATTACTAAAAATGATTTATTGCTTATTAAAAGTATGCATTCTAATATATGAATACAACAGCATTTTATAAAGAATTACAGATAAATTATGCAATAAAAAGTGTTCCTCTCTGTTGCTCTGTTGTCAAGGCTATAACTAACAGAAACATGTTGAAAAGAACCCTCACAACCTGAGCAAGATTTATATTATGACAAAGTTGAAGCTCATAGAAGCAGGTTTCATGAACCAATAAAGCAGTCCATGGATGTGCAAATTATAGAATTACCTATTAAATGAAAAAAATAAATGCCAGAGATTTTGGGGAACATTATGTTTGGTGTCATTGTCTGATAAATTTGTTTTAAAAGGTAAAAGGATTTTAAAAGACATTACTTAGGCTAGGATTAGTAATAAATAAGCAAAAGCTTTTTTGCTAAAGCCCTAGGTGAACAATGGCACTCGAAAATGAAACACTGGCAAAATGCCCATCTCCTCTGGGAAAAGGCAGGAGAGCCAGCAGTTTCTCTTTGTAAGCAAACAGCCTACAGAACACAAGTGTCTTCCTGATGCATTAAGAGCTTCTCAACGGGGCACACTTTTTGTGTGGTTTTGTGATTACCTGTTTAATCATAAGTGATGGTTAAATTCAGAGGCAAATACAGGGATGGTACTTTTTTTTTTCCCATCTCTTCTTTGAGGATCATGTGTTTACATCTAAGCCCATTTTTCCCTCATCTGTGTGTATTTGGTTTTGGTTTCTTAATTTCCTCTCCAAATGTGTCTCGCAAGAATGGAAAGACTGAAATGTGCCCACAGGCTTTAAGAACCGATTTCTCTCACACGTGTTTTTAATTTTTTTTAATATATGTCTTACTGGAATCAGACACATTCCAGCACGCACACAGGGTAGAATTTTCCTACTGAAGTAGTTCAAGCACAAGACACTTGCACAGTTCCTCATAATGATCTACCTGAGTGAATGGGGTGAGGAGCGTTCACACATCAAAGTAAACACAGTGCCAAATGCAGCATTTTGTGTATGAAATATTAGATAGTGGAAAGAAATTCCTGACTGTGAATCACAGGAGGAGGTTGTCCAGCAAAGCTGTGGATGCCCCATTGGTGGAAGTGTTCAAGGGCAGGATGGACAGGGATCTGAGCAATCTGGCTTATACTCCCCACAACAGGGTCTTTAAGGCCCCTTCCAACCCAAACCATTCAATGATTCTATGGCCATTGGGCCAGATTGGACTAGAAGCAGCAGCAAGAGGAGTTCACTCCATCATCTCTCAGGACTGTACGGCAGGAGGAGCTGTTTTATCCTTCCATGGCTAATCCATAATCCTGGGGCAAGAACTCTTGGGCCGCTGTGTTCAGGCCAGGAGCGAGTCCTGGGGGGAAGAAGGACCCCTACAAGCACAGCAATACTCGGTGAGGCTGCCACATGGGGAATGTTGGCAAAAAGAAAAAGCTCTATGGTTTCTTTTGTGGAAATCACATCCAGAGTTCTCATACTTGTTTGGCTCTTCCAAAGAAAAAAAAAAAAAAACAACAAAAAAAGAAGAGTTATTTTGTTTCTACCTCCTGCAGGATTCTGGGCTTCTGCTAGTGCTGAAGAATCACCTACAAGAGCAACCAGACAACCAGAGAGGTATTGCTTTAATGCTTAAGATCTTGTTTGGGGAAAACCTACATCTATTCCTACATAAAAAAAAAAAAAAAAAAAAAAAAAAAAAAAAAAAAAAAAAAAAAAAAAAAAAAAAAAAAAAAAAAAAAAAAAAAAAAAAAAAAAAAAAAAAAAAAAAAAAAAAAAAAAAAAAAAA
>NW_020955278.1:12535-49463 GCF_003031625.1 Empidonax traillii
AAAAAAAAAACCACAACTCTTGGGAGGCTCATGCTTGTGCCTTGTATACAAAAGAAGGATATGCTACCTTGGTGTAAAAGAGTGTCCAAGGCTTGTGCTGACTTGGGCACGTCAGCACTGGGAACTGCATCCACGACCAGCAAATCCCCATCCTCAGGGCCAGGCGATGCGGAACGGTTGTGTCTGCGCTGCTCTGCAGAGCCTGCTGACCGCTCTGCTTGGCTGCCCACGGTGTCCCCACGGTGCTGAAACAGAATTGTTCTCTGCAGGTTTCTTCTTGAGTTCACGTCTGAAACACAGCGAGAGTCCTGCTGTATCAGGAACACCCTTGCAGCCCGACACCGAGGTGCTCCGTGGGAGCCAAGGGACGTGCGAGGCAGCAGAGGCACTCGGGGCAGCGGTGAGAATGTGTGCTGGTTTCAGAGAGAATTCTGTTTATATTGTTTAACCTTGATGTGGAACAGAGTAGCAATATATTTAGATTATCCCACAGCAAAAATATATTTTTTTTTTTTTTTTTTAAATTTTAAAACCCCCAAGACAAAATGGATCTTTTTCTAAACTTGTGCTGACCCTCCTGGCTGTGAGTGGGCCTCAGAGGGGGCGTCCAGCAGCTCTGCAGTAATAGTCTGAATGCAACAGTGCTTCGGTCACCATTGGTCCCGCTTCCCAAAATTGGTCCTATTTTAAGCCGTCGATTTACAGTCTTAAATCATGCTGGCTTTGTAATGGATTCAGATACTCCCCAAACAGATAATGTTTTCAAATAGGAGATCTCATCCAGTTTCTGGGCCCTATACACCTGGGTGACAGCGGCATGGCAATGCATAACAGCAGATTTTGTATTACCTCTAACAGCTTCTTCTATAACTGGGTGCTTTAGCTACCCCAAACCAAGGAAGAGGCACAAGTCTTTTTGCATTACAGGAAAATGGATGGATATTTTATATTTTTTTTCCCTTTTCCTTTTTTTGTGTGTATGTGGCACATTTGTAGTTTCTATGGAACAAGTCAGTGGAGTGCTGCTATAATGCTCAAGGAAACAAATTTAGACTTTCCACATGCCTCTGATCCTATGGATTGGATTAAGAGAAGATTTTAACATGTTGTTTATTATTTCTGTTAAATTCGAACAGTTGCTTGTTGTGGATTTGTTGTTTTATTTTTGGTCTTTGTTTTTTTGTAAGTGGAACAGAATAATGTCCGTGTTTATACTCTGTATTCCATATCTAATGCTTTTGGTGTTAAGTATGCGTTCTGTGTGTGTTTTACAATGACTGCCCCAACGCACACACTCCACATATGTTTCCTCTCCTGATTTGAATAGAAATCTAACACTGCAAGTGAAGAACACTGAACTACTGTTTCACAAGCTGTCATTTAAGTGATAGGTGGTAAATTGGAATTTTGCCATGCAAATTAGTTAATGCTCAGATGAAGCCAGTGTTTAACTATTCAAATAAGATCTCAGTCTTGATCAGCTGTTTCAGCTTATATCTCCAGTGAAGCAGACAACTAGCTTTCAACTGGAGCAGACAACTAGAACTCCACAAAACCGTCAACTCTGTTCACTTAGAGCCATCTCAGTAGATCAAATGATGTTCAAACAGCACTGATCCGTAACTATCAGCTGGAAACAGCCATAGATGTTGTTTCTTCAGGCAAAAAATTGTGATAGTGGGTTGTATTTTGAAAGAAAAATTTACATCTCTGGAATCCACTATATACAGAAACGTAAAAATACAACAAACTCACAGTGTGACCTTTTTTTTAACAAGAGCATATGTAAAATTCACACATAAAGAATAGTATATTTAGATATTAGTGGGGGCCAGGAGTAACTCCTATAGCAAAGTTCCCTAAGCCTACATTTTAGATGCATGTAACCTTTTTTCAGCACTTTGCTACTGCTTTTGTTCACAGAAGACCTTTGAAATCTGGGAGGAGGAAAGCCCCTTGGCTATACAAAATGCCCAGTCTTTACCTGATAAACTCGATGCTGTTACACACTTATAGCTCTTCATTTCAACTTATTTTTTCTTGTATTCCTTAGGGAAATTTCAATGTGTCAAGTAATTGAGAAGGAGACACCTGGAAAGCCAGTCCTGCTCCCTCACCAGGAGACCTGCAGCAGCCTCCCTTACCCCTGAGGGGTACCAAAGGCACCATTAGGGCAGTGGGGAAGGAGATCATTTCCCAGTGCTGATCTTCCTCACGGCCCTTCCCTGGAGTTTCACTGAAAGAAGCACCAGAGTCTTCTGGAGGTGAGTAATAAGTACAGCTGAATTTAAACGCACCTGGGTCCTCACAGTTATTCTCAGCAGCTCATGTGTGCCTTTCCTGTGGGCCAGAGTGCCAGCTGCTTTGCCAGCTGAAACACTTGGTCCTGCAGTAGAAGTGATAGTGACCCGTGCTGTGAGTTCGTGGTACAATGCAAGTCATGGTGGAGGTTGGGGAGTACAACAGAAGTGTTACGCTATTCCAAGAAAAGAGGGCACAGGAAAAAAAGGGATTGCTTTCCGCTGTAAAAAATAAACTCTGGTCACCCCTGCCTTCAACAGTGTGAGTGCTGTTGTGCATGGGATAGTGAGGGTGATGTTTTGTCATCAACGCTGCTTTTCTTCGGCCTCCTCAAAAAACGTCCAGATTTTCTCTTGAGAGGTTTTTCAGCATATGCCTTCTAAGAATTTTGGAAATAATGCCCACATTAGACACAGCTGATCTTCTCCTAGGTCCCTCAAGATAACATAATAAAGGCTGTACCTAGTTAGGTGCCTGCCACAGTGGCTGGCAGGGACAGAAGGGCCAGTCTCACCCACTTGCTCTTCCTGAGGTGATGGGGTGTGTTGGCTGCCTCAGCTGCTGTCAGGGTAAACAAGCTAAATGAGTTCCTGAAGACATGCAGAGTGCTGAATTTTCCAAAAGAAGGAACTACTTAGGGAAACCAGGGCAGAAGAAGAGAAACTGGGGCTGATGTCCATGAGTGGGAAGAGAGGTGGGAGGAGGAAGGCAAAGAGTGGGAGAAGCACCAGAAAAAAGGGCTTACAAAAACTGGGGTTAGGTAATGAAGGCTGGAATCAGCTCCAGGTTTTGGAAGCCGCCAAGGAGAGTGGGGAGACAAAGCAAATGATGCACTGGAGGTGCTTGGAAGGGGACGCTGAACTCAATTTAAAGAGGAAGGCTGTTAGTTTAGTGTTACAGTTAGAAATCCTAGCAATGTCCTTCAAACAGTTCTTTCTATGTAGGTTTATGTGTATATGTATGGAATGGGCCATTTTCACTGTTCACTAATGTGCATTCTACTCACGTTCCATTCTTTATATGCACCTTAGCAGTATCTACACTGGTAAGACATCTGCTGGAAGTGCTGTAGGTAACCAAATCTGTTTGGGCTAGCCTGGCATTTCTCCCGGTGTTCTGACTCAAAGATGAAATGTGTTGCTATCTTTTGCAAGATGTTCACAAAGCAACTCTGTACAAAAGGAAACTGTACAGTGAGCCACCATTTGAAATCTCTTGCAGTGTTTTTCCATTAAAACAACAAACCTTGGCAACTACCATCTACTCTTTTTTGATTTGCAGCCAGCCAGCGCTTAGAATGCACATGATTAGCAAGCAAGCAAGTTCAAGGCACTGTCATGTGCTTTTTTTTGTAGCTCTACTTGTGTCTTAGGAGACACTTACTTTTGTCGTCTCTTCTGTATGTTTATTTCCTTCACTGTTTTTGTTAATCCCTGCTACATGCAACAATTTCCTTGTAAACATTATTTTAGCAGTCATTTTGCAGAGTTCTGAGTGCCTTCCAAATTACCAGACAGAAAGAATTCAGTTGCCTCTATTTCTTAGTGTGACTTTCAGTCATGAGATTAGGTCTGATGGTTTCAGTGGGAAGATCTGCAAGAGGGAAAATTACTCCAGTGGATCAGGGCCTGAAAAACCGTATTCTATTTTTGTGGCAATAACTGCTGTAAGGTCTGTAATCAGAAGGGCAGGCATGCTGGCTAGAGTGGAGATGAAAACAATAGGATGGCCTTCAGCATGGCCTCACCATCCAACATGACCAAATGACCCTGCTAAGCATTTACGATGCACTGAGGCCCATAGGAGCAGCCAGGCTTCTCTTTGCTCCAAAAGCACAGCTTTGATGCAAACTTAACAGTTTCAGGGCAGCTCTAAATGAAATACTTTCCCATTATAATGTTTTTTCTCTTGGTGAAGTCATAGTAATGATAAATTTCTTATGGCACAGACATTTTTATACTTAACAGAGCAAGTGCCACAAAGCACAAGATTGGAGCCTCATTTTCCTGTAATCTCAGTAAAGGCGAGATCATAGATTGTGAAGAAATGCACATACATATGTAGTGAGTGTTAAATAAATTTAGTAAAACACTGAAAGTTTCAATTTGGTAAGATTCAATATGATTTACTGAATCAAGGGGTTTAAGATTTTGCATTAAGAGCGCTACAGATAAAATAAATTGTTACAGGTCTTCAGGTTAAGTCTTTATCTAATCTTTTTCATGAAAATATTTTTTTTTTTCAAACTGATTGTAAATGTGTGCTTTCTTGCCCTGCTGTCTTGTCTGACATATCTAACATTCAAGTCACATGAGGAGACTTCAGTTTTGCACTGGGAACTCTCTGTTTCTAACTTATTTGAGCATGTTCAAGACTTTCTGATTTAAGCCTAATTCTCCTGCCTCTAAATAAGATTTAAGTATTAAACACTCTTAATCAAAACTGCATTTTCAACAGAAGGTCCCTGGCCAACTTTTTCTTTATGCTTATTCAGATTATACCTCAGTGGCCCCGGGCCCTGCCTGGTGACTGCCATAGGAAAATATGATAACAATAATAAATCCCAGCTATGCATTTAATCCCCCATGAAACCTTTTGTTAGTCTCTGTCCCTGCTGTAGCACTGCAATGGAAGCGCAAGAATGAGAGCTGCTGGAAGGAGCAGAAGCTAAATTTGGCTGTTTGCAATAGCCATAGAAGTGGATGAAGCCAAGGTGCAGTTATCCCACCAGAGACCTCCTGCTGACACACTGTCTGACCCACATGGTTGTGTCTTCTTCTCCTCTGCCCCACAACAGTAAGTACAATGTTCACCAATCTGACAGAATCACAGAACAGGTAAGGTTGGAAGGGACCACAGTGGGTCACCAGGTCTAATTTCCTTGCTCAGGCAGGGTCACCCCAGAGCACTTTGCACAGGAGTGGGATCAGATGGTTCTTGAATATCTCCAGTGAGGGAGACTCCACACCCTCTGTGGGCAGTCTGTTCCAGTGCATGGTCATCTGCACAGTAAAACAATTCTTCTTCATGTTGAGGAACTTTCTGTGCATCAGTTTCTGCCCATTGCCTGTTGTCCTATTACTCAGCACCTCCAAGCAGAGCCTGGATCCATCCTCTTGACTCCCTCCCTTCAGATCCTTATAGACATTGATTTCCACAAAATTATCAGGGTGGGATTTAGCTGAAGGAGATAGATTTTTAAAGAATCTCTGTCTGGCCTTTTCCTACCTACTTTTGTATCCTAGCCTAGCCTAGCCTTAGCCTAATCCTAATTCTAATCCTGTTCTATCCTATCCTTAAAGTGATGTAAACACTAAATAATGGTATCCACATGTGGTGCGGGTTACATGAGGTGAGCTTGGAGTGTTGACCTGAAAAATCTGTGTACCTTTACCACGTGCACTTAACCTGTTTCTATGATCAAACCTACTCCTGCCAGTACAGGAGGGGTCAGATGCCACTTGATCCTGTCACAAGTGACCTCATTCAGCAAGGGAAAAGGTAGCTTGTCTGACGTCAAACAGGCGTTACATGTGTGCACTCATTTTATTTCAGGGATAGGAATCAGTGGAACAGCAGAGTGGGTCACTTTTACCTCCTTTCGTGTTGTTCCTCTTCTTCAGTTGCTGTGCTTTAGGCAAAAGCAGTGTGAGTCTGAAAATCTCGTTTAAAAGAAAGATGTTCGTTAACAACACTGTTAAAGACACCGTGGAGCCTTCAGATGAAAAGTACATGCTGCATGAAAAGTTTATGCAGAAAATAATTCAGCTGCAGGTTCCTTTCTTTATTCATGACACCTTTGCTTTGTCTTCAGCAGCAAAAACACTGTGGAGTGTGAAGTTTTTCTTTTGTTTGTGGCTGCCTTCTATACCAGTTTTCTTTCGTGCTGGCAAACCCAAGCAGAACAAATCTGTTTGCGAGGGAAGGAGGGATACAGACTGGATGTTTTTGGTTTTAAGCTAAATGTTTTCAGAAGTCCAAGTACCATAAACAGTCTAATTTTAGCATCAAATCTGACTTGAGTTTATCTCATTAAAAGCTTCAGTCAATTGATTTAGGGTGTCTTCTGCTATATTTGCCTTGGAGGTATTTTCTCAACAGATGGACATGACATTTTGCCATGTTATCTAGTGTTTCTCATGAAGACTGTAGTAGTATGATCAATTGTCACTAGAAATAACTTTGAATTTTCATTACTGCAAGACATTAAGATGCCAGGGTATGATTTACTTCAGCCAGTGATTCTATTTCATCTATATTTCAGAAATCCTGTGACTTGTTTAAATTTCCATTTCCCTGGCAATGTATCCATGTGTATAGTGAAACAATGAGAGAATTGACTAACACACTGAAAGCATTAAGGATTTGAAGCTGCTCTGCAAGGCAAATACAACAGCAGCACGCTGTGCCTCATGAAACCAAAGCAACCACCTGGAAGAAAAGGAGAGAAGAGCTTAGGCTATTAGCACAGCCTTTGAAACCACTTTGTCAACAAAATACTCTTCTTTAGTTCAACTGCAAAGATAAGGAGTGACATGAAAGTGGAAAAAATGATCATATCCAACCATCTTAAAAGTCTGAAAATATGCAACATATTTCTTCTGGTCTTTTGCATCCGATATAACTTTTGTTGACTTCCTGGCAACTGGAATTTCCCCTCATGCAGCTTGATTAATGGAAGTGCAGAGAATGGCTATGTAAGAGTCAAACCAAACCCATAGCATAAACCCTATGTTCCTCTGTAGTGGCTGCACTGTAGATTCCTCATGCTGCAGTATGATGGAGGGGGGCATTGAAATATGAAGCTGGTGGCGACTGGTGTGCCTACCACATCAGGTACGTGATATTTGACTGAGTTCATGTGGTTAAAATCCAGTGCTGTGGCAGGAGTCATGTGGGATTGGTGTTATTCATATCCACAAATAGCTCTGAGAAAAAAAAAAAAAAAAAGCTTAAACGAGTGCGTTATTTCTTGATTTAAACTCAGACCTCAATATCTGCTGAAAGGATATTCCCCCTGCAAAACCTATTGCTAATTTGCAAGCCATGTACACTCTGCTGCTTTACAGTCTGGTGTGTTTCTTCGGGCATCTTCTTCAGCATCACAGCCGTGGAGCAGGCCTGCTTGGCTGCCTGGAGGAGGCATCCCTCCAGGCTGGGCATGTGTGGAGGGCTGCTCTGCCAGTGGCAGTGCTGGCCACCCCTTCTGGAAGAAGACACTGTGATTTCAGTCACTGGGTGGGAGAGAGGTGGCTGTGGCAGCAACTAAAGAGAGCACTGTTCTTCCTGGCACCTAAAGGTATTTTCATGGGGGGTGGTAAATGGAATGCCAGACCTTCTGTTCAGAGTCACTTTTATAAAGAGGAGCTCAAGTGCTGTTAGGTTTTTGTGACTATTTAGCAATTAACTCTGTAATGAGTTTTTCTGTCTACCTCTGTTATATTTGCATGTCCTCTTTATTTTACCAGCCAAAGAGTTTGAGTCCAAAACCAGGGGCGGCACCTTTACAACTTGAGCGAGGCACAATTTAGAAACACTTAACAATTTCTTAGTGAGTATTTTAAAAATAGACTTATAGCATTTAGGATTAGTAGGCAAGAAAACTTTGTCACCAACATACAGAGCAGTTTTGACACCACAGAAACCTCCTGGAACAAGCTATTCCCACTGTACTCTTAGTTGGGTAGCAACCATACCTCAATGACTAATGGACTGCTCTGGATGCTGCTTGCATAGCAAGTTTCCCCTACAGCTACAGGAGAAAATAGCTTTCTGTAACTAGTCTCTGTTTTGGTGAGACTGCACAGTTACATGTGCAAATAAACATATAAAAATAGATGGAATTAGTAGCTGAGTAATGAAAGGACACTCAGTGGTGTAGTATGCCCAGAAGAAAGGTCAGATCGGATCTGTGCTTTCTGATAAATGGTCAGTGTTAGCTATTGGAACAAATAAATGTTTCCTTCTGAAACAAAACTGGACATGAAGGGCCCTTTTTCCTGACGTGCATCCAGGATCTGTCCATCAGATCCTCATCCAGGAATGAGGACTGCAGGCTTTATCACGGAGCAACAGCGTGGACAGAGAATGTTTGTGCCTTACTTGGAGCTGCACAAATGGACCTGACAAAAGAGCACCTGGGATAGTGAGTACCATAATATGTTTGACTTGTCATATCTCTCTGCTTTTTATTTTCTCTCTGACACTTAACAGTTTCACATAAATACCACGTAGAAAATAAAAGCTCTCTCTCTCCACAATGATTTTAGAGTTAATATGGCCCTGAACAATTATTTTGTAATGTACATTTTAAAATGTTTAAACAGTCTGAAACACTATGGTACTTTGATGACCCTCTGGACATATTGAGTTTGCCTGAAATATGGCCAAATGAACAATTTAGACATATTGGGGAGAAAATTCACTGCTGAAAGAGAATTAGAGTGTTATCATAATTAAATATGGAAGAGTCTTCAGAATATCAAAGCAGGCCATAGGCTCCATATATCGTTCATCGGGAGTTTTGGGTGCTGTAAAAATGCAGGACAGTGAATGAATCACCTACAGAAGTTAACAGGAAATACTACTGTTGTATAGGACATAATTAATGCACAGCCTTTTCTTCCACAAATACTCTGAAATATCCTCAGAGCCTGGGTGAAAGTCTCTCCTTTTTAAAACCAGTGAGGAATTAGGAATATATTGTGAAACACTGGAATGGGTGCTCTTTTTGTATGGTCTCTGGCTGAAAAGGACACTCAGGATGCTCTGCAGCATCCTTAATCTGAGAGGGTTTGAACCCAAACCTCCCAGGAGAGTACCCTAATTAGCACTCTGTGGGCTAGACAGCCCAGACTGAGGTTTCACACTCTCATTACCTTGTGTTGGAGCTGCTCTGACATCTGTCAGATTTTATGTTTACAGAATTTATGTTTAAGTACCTGTACATGTCCTGACCATCAGGGCAAATGGTCACGGTGGGAAACTGCTGTCCCGTATTAAGGGGCGTGGGGAATTATTCTGCTGGAAAGTTTGGGTTGTGTGGTTGTGCATTATTAGGGCTAGGTGTAGTTTTTGAGGGTATAAATCAGGCATCTAATTGATACTTTAGATGCCCAAATCTCCTTTAATTCCCCATGGGACCTAGTCTTTTGTACATATTCTTGAGGTTTTCCCAAGAAAGACCTTCTTTTTTGGCTGAGTAAGAAAATTATGCATAGAAATCTACAGGCTTATTATAAAATCCTGACTGTGCAGTAAAGATGCAGCTGCTTGCAATTCATCATCTCACTTTCCTTACGTTCTATTGGTGGATGGCCTCAATAGACACATTTCTGCCACTGGATGTAACGCTGCTTGTATTCATATGCAGTATTTAAAAATACTTATGTAGCTGCATAAAACATCCAGGTTTTGTGTCTGTTATGCTTTTTTTGTTTTTTTGTTTTTTTTTTCTCTGTTATCTAAAAAGTGCATAAAATGGCACATTTTTTTCCACCTACTAAATGGAGGTCTATTCATAGATAACCTCATAGATATCAGTGAGATTTCATGCCACTGAGGCCTGCCTGTGCAGATCAAATTTTCTACACCCTGATTCAGTGAGGCCATTCAAGTGCATGCTCAAGTCCATCTTCCCTCACTAATATCTTTATGGATGAGATACGTTCTGTTGATTTTAGTTGAGTTGTGTAAAGCCCTAAAATCAGCCTTATGCTACAGTGCTTTGTTGGTCAGAATGGACTAAATCAGGTGATAAAAATTGAATTTACTGATGCACCCTTGGGAATCAGTACCTGTTTTTTGAACATAAGTTTTGAAATTTGAAAAAACAGTTCATGAATTATTCCATCATTTTAGTAATAATTTGTTAAGCGCTAAATGGCGGCACTTAAAAATGAAACAGAATAATTCTTTCTACCTTTGCCTCTGAGATTATTTGTGAAAACTCCCAGGCTATGCTTCAAAATGATTTCTCTCTACATGTACTGAACCAAGAGACTCCTCTGCTCAGTCAGTTGAAAGTAATGTGGAGAAAAAACTCACTCTTTTGCTTACAGTAATACTGAATCTCTGGCAATAATAGTATCTTCTACAAATGATGAGCTACATCCTTATTTTGTTTGGTTATGAAAAAAAGAGATGTTTGTGGATGAAAAATTGGGCATATTTTTCTGTTGAGCAATAAGTTATGTTCCTCTTGCAGCCCTTGCTTGTTTAACACAGCTACAAAATAAAGTCAAAGTACTCTTGAGAGGGTAATGACAAATACATTTGCATGTGCAAGCTTCCTTTTTCCTTGTAGTTCAATGCACAGTGAGCAGACAGATGCAAACTGGAACTTCAGAGAGCTTGACTGATAAAGGACTTCATCTTGACCAGAAAAGAACCATTTGGTGATGAAGCTAGAGAATATTCTTATTGTTCATGGCCATTCAGTTCCACACTTAATTTAAAAAAAAAAAATAAATGCCAATTATCTCTGGATGAAGCATTTTCAGTATAGATTATGATTTACTCAGAAATCAAGCCCAAACTTAATTTATGTGATTAATCCTTTATGGATTTTCTTTTGTTATTCAGTACAACTGGCTAATGATTATTAATACCACCTGGGAGAAGGAGATTATGCAACACTAGAGTGGCATGACTTTCATACACTAGGTCTATGTTAATTCCCAGTGCAGCTGTCCAAAGAAACCCAACCCAGAAACAAGGCATATGGGTATCTATACGGAAGAGAGGAAGGAAATAATGATAATTGTTTAGACAAGAAATAAGAGTAAACCTTTTGACATCTATGTCTGCTTCTGCTGGACAGGCAACTACTACACGACCGGGTTTCATGAGCTGTTTCTTGGTATGGAGCATTTTCCCTCTTCGGCTACCTGCAACACTGGTTCTTAACACTGACAGAATAACAAGTCCCTTACCCCACGCTTGTTCTTACAAAATAACGACACAACTCAGCCACAACTTCCACAGTAGCAACGTACAATGCTCAATAAGCATTGCATATAATTTCTATTGTGAGGAAGAACAGTTATTGTCATGCAGCCTCAGTTTTAGAATCTCAGAACAGATGGTCATACTTCGAAATCACGAGTATTCTCCACAGACAAAGGGCTTTTGTCCAAATGGATCGAAGTGCAGAATCGGGGCCTATATATATGGAAATGCAAATTTGTGCAATATTATACAACAGGGTCTGTTGATACACAGGGAGTGTAAGAATAGAATGCAGTTGCCACAGTTTAGGTGATGGTGTTAAGGCCTTGAAGAATGTGCAAAGCTTGGTTTTGTTCCAGTATAAAGTCTCTTCAACTGGGGAAAAGTCCTTCTGTGAGCTAAAAATTGGGGAAGAAGAGTTGTTGAGGAATTTTCTCCTCTCAAAACCTGCTCAGTTCTGTCAAATTTGACTTACAAAATTAAAGTTAAAACAATTATAAAGAATAAAAAGGTATCTTGAGATTATAAATATGAAGGGTTTATGTAAAAATGAATTCCATTGTTTCAATACTCATACATTCTGGACTTCTCTGGAGTCTCTTGAGTAGAAACAATATAAAGCTCTAAGGGTTTGGTTTTTTTTCTTCTTATGACCTTTTCATTTTGCTCAAAGAAGCCCTTATTCACCACAAATGCCAAGTTTTGCTGAGTAGAGTTTTCCCAGCTTTATTTGGGAATTAGAAATTTCCTCAGTTTTTAAATCTACATAGAAAACTATCTAGATGTTTGGTAGGGTTTTGTTTGTTCATTTGTTTTCCTCCTGTAAAACAGGGATCATGAAGGACATGTGCTGAAATATTTGGAGAGTAGAAGGAATAGGAATTGGTGAATAACAAAGGGAGGCAAACCAAGTTGATAAAATTGAAACTGTCTGAGGTAAGTGTATATGAGTTAACATTGCTATTACAGTTGTACTCTTTTTTTTCTCCTTGTTGTCTCTTAAACATATCATAAATCAGCGAAATTTTGGCAGAACATTTCCTGCTGCCAATCCTGATTTAAAATTTCTGAGTAAAAGCACATAATTTGATCTATGATTCTTGTTAAATTAGTTACCAAATCGAAATGAAAGGGAGAAAGTGCAAATAAAAGGTGTTAGAAAGTATTATAGGGGAAACTTCTGATAGAAGAAGAAAAGAAATTAGTTATTTTGTCAGGATATTACTGCAAGAGACAGAATGATGTGCCAGTTCAAAGATTTAAAGTTCACAAAGTGTTTCCAAAGAGTAGGCTCCATGCTTGTGTCCATTCTTACTAAGAAAAACACATAAATACCTGGTAACATTTTTGCCCTGTTCATAATTCTGTGAACCCCATGTATTCTGCAAACACAGTCATTTAGTGATACATGGATTTGGGATGGACTTCTGATTTGGGACACAGATGAAGGAAAAGATGAGCCATGAATAACGATTAATTTAACTTTATTTTTGTCATCCTTCATCATCAGCAATGTGTTACCATCAACTTAACTTCTTCTCGTGTCTCACTTCCACTCTTTTGTAGCCTACACTGTCAGACCTGCCCAAACTTGTGGCTATTTCTAAGTGATACTGTAGAGCTGACAAACATTTTGCAAAAAAAGTTCATGGACAGTGAAAAGGAAGACAGTGAACATTTGCAGTTATTTTTACAGCACAGAGAACGATTTCCATACTTTTGGGAAATTACTGGCAGAATCTGTTATGATCTTCTGATAGGACAGCATTATCTAGATTTTTAATACTTTGTCAAAATAACTAAAGTGCTCTCTTGTCCCGTGAAAAATATCTGAGAATTTGTTGCTTTTTAGTGATGACAATCTAAATAGGATTTTCTGGCCTAATTTCAGGAGCACAGTCCTTAAAATGTCAATACACCAGGTGTCTTACTGAAAAAAAACTGAATAAAATTGAGTGTGCGATCCGAGTTAGTGGATATTCAGCATCAGGCAATTAATTTGATTGAAAGCTATTAATATCATCTCATTAGAAGCATTAGAAGAAACAACTTCCATTATTAGACTTCTAGCTTTTCAAAAGGGCTATGGCTGGGTAAGAGGCATTCTTTTCCACTCCTGCATTTATTAAAACCTTCACTGAATACCTTTTTCTATATTTAGGTGACGATATCACAGCTCATTACCAGTGAACAAATTAGTTTGAATCAGAATCCAATCTACCTGTCGTTCAAGGGAATAAGGGTGCATGGGAAGTGTTCTCAGGGATGTTTTGGAAGGGATCACCTGCCCTCTTGTTCACTAGAACAGGTCAGGAAGGGACAGGAAAGCACTGATGATGTACATGTTTTTTCCTGCTGACTGGGGAGGTGAACATTCTGAAGAGAAAAGTGTTGGATTTTTGTCCTCAATGGGAACTTTTTCTCTTCCATCTTTCTCCCTTAACATCTTCTGGATCAATCAAGCCCTTTCTGTTGACTCTGAGCAAATATTTCGATCCTGTTTGGGGAATCTTTAACTAATGCCAACCAGCAGAGGTAAAGAGATGGATATAGATGCTGTGACAAAGCTGGAGGAAGTTTTGTCAGCTTGGAGCTGAAGTGGTTAAGAAATGGGAGACCCAAGTTCACTAAGTACAGGCTTGGGGCACTGACATTTCAGCAGTTCCACCACTGAGGTCACTTGTCATTGCTGAGAGAGTTATTTTCATTCCTTTGGGCCCCAGCAGATTTGTTATTACCCCACACTATGTAGGACAGCTGTAACAGGGGGTATTGTGGAAGGTGATGAAGCCTGGTGGCTTGGGCCTGTCAAGATCAGCAGATATGGGTCCAAGGAGAAGAGTAAAGAAAAACTTTGGTTCCTCCTATTTCCTCCATGATTGTCCCAACCACAATACTAATAAAAGGTGAGTCCCAGGCCTTCTGGTTTTCCCAGGCAATATATGTGTGTGTGTGAGAGAGAGAGAGAGAGAAAGAGAGAGTGAGAGAGACTGAAATCCAGTAGAAACCTTTTGATGGATTTGACCCAGTTTTGCGACTATTTTTCAGGTCAGCTGAACCTGTTATTTTTTGATGAATAAATCATTTGTCTATATTCTTCTGCTCTGCTCTAATGGGGTGAACAATTGATGGTGGTGAGGTGATGTATAACGTTCATCCATCTTGCTACATGGTCACAATAACTGAGCTAAGTAGTTAATTAAGGTAGATGTACCCCAGCAGTGCATCTTCTTCAACCAGCACAGCTTCACCCCTGAGCGAAGGGAAATAGAAGAACAGCTGAGGGCTGCTGGATGTTTTGGAGCTTTTGAAGGTTACTTGAAGACTGAGTGAACTTCTTGACCAGGATTTTCTCAGTCTAAGCCAGCTGTCAGATATCATACCACAGAAAATAATCAGAGGCCCAGCTTTTTCCAAACTATTGTTTATTTGGAATTAAAGGAAATTTCTCTTTGAAACAGTACTTCTCTCCTAATTGATGAAAAAGAATGTAATTCAGCCTTGCAATGAATAAGACATTTGCTAAAAGTTGACCAAATTTTAAACATTCTGTTCTTTAGATTAGTCACTGTGCTTTGCATATCGTCTCAACTGAGTAATTGATTTCCTCATCTGAGTTTTTGTATTTCTTTGACCTTGAAATTTTGGGATAGTAAAAATCCTGAGAGAAAAAGATGCAGACAAATGCTGGGTTTTTTTCCCCCACTTAGTTCCAATCAACAGTAACTAGGATAGGGACTTAGTTAAAACCTGAGGCAAAAACAAAAGAAAAACTGGAAAGCAGGTACAATACGTGTTTCTTTTTGTTTGTTGTGTTTTTTTTTTTCTAATGGGCTATTATTTGAAGTGAATGTGTGTTGTAATTGACAATTATATCTTACAGACTTGAAATTATTATGAAGGTGTTTAGGTCTTATCACACCTTAATTTTCCTTTTTACAGTTACAGTGTAATGATGCATATAATGCAATGATGTACAATGCAGATGGATTAGTCTTAAAATGGATGGAGTAGTATTATGAGAGCACAGTGGTTTTTTATGCCAAGCAAGGTGTGAAACTATCATAATAAAGATGACTTATGAATTTATTATATTTTGCAAGCGCTGTCTGTCAGGTAATGTTTTGTCAAAAGAGGCTTGTTAAAGAAAAATAACAACAACAGCAGTAATCTTGGTAATAAGAATTCTCTTAGGAGGCAAAAAGCCCTTTGTTGACTAAACCAAGAAAACTATCCATTTCAGTTTTGTTGCTTGTTGGTTCATGCCTCTTCTTTGCTAAGGGGGGATTAGGTTAACAAAAGAAATGTCTATTTGAGTCTTGATTTCCATATCTGTTTGAGTTTGATTATCCTGTCTGTGTGGTAAAAACAGCTGATTTTTTTCGTGCTGGCCTATCACAAAATTGTGGATGGATTTCAGGCCCAGAACATTTTCAGGCCATGCAGAAGGAGAAATAAGTGATAAATTATGATAATATTATTATCCATGTTGTGTGTTGTGACCTTTTTTATTTGTATTTAGATAGCATCCAGAGACATGATTTAAGGACAGAACTGTGGAAAGAACTATATGAACACGTGGCACAAGGTAGTCGTTGTCCAAAAAGAGGCTATGATCTAAACAAAAATGTCTATAAAGAAGTGAAATAACTAGCCATAGGCCAACTACAAGGTTTTTTGATTTTCCTTTCCATACTCCAACCCACATCACCTTTTTGCAGCACTCATATCTGCTCTGACTAATTTCTTCTGGGGAGGACGGGGTAGCGAGAAATCATCTGTGCATTACACAAGTGGTTCAACCGTGGCGTATTTCTCTGATTTCCTTCGAAATAATTTCAATGTGATTACCCAAGCATGCAAAATGGTCCATAAGCAGAACACAGAAAATTTGGTTTCAAATATTTCAATTCAGTTGTTCCGGTGATTATGAATAAACTTCTTAGTGAAACGAAATTATTTAGGTTTCTCTTGAGAACAGAGCCAAAGTAAAACAATTAGCAGCATTCCAGAGAATGCAGGATTTGGAACATGTGAAGAATGGGAATTAGTTGTTGATGTTCCAGGAGCAATTGCTCCCAGGGACCTCATATCTCTTAAACCAGCTAGAAGACCATCTGCTCCAAAGGATTTATCAATTACTATATTCCTGTTTAAAGGAGTTTTAGGTATTCAGTTATACTTCTCTCTCTGCCTCCTTTTTGTTGCAAAGCTTTCTAGCTTTCATGAGAGCTTTCCATGCAAAATTTTCATGATGAAGCTCCAGCTGAATTGTGGCTTGTTCTAAATGTCACCATTTACCCAAATGCAGGCCTCATTTTGTAATGATTCCAATATCTGTTGTGTCTGAAGCATAAAATATATAAAAATCTAACACTGTTGTGAACTAATAAAGTGCCACATTCCTTTTACCTTTTAGCTTGTGTTAGGCATTGGTACAGTGAAAAAAGGGCCAGCTGCTTGATTAGGTGCCTGGCCTTTAATTTTTAAATACACAGGAAAGTCTGTAATCAAACATCTGCCATTAAAATAATCCTGGAAACCTTTCTTCCAAACTTCTGCCCTCAAACTGATTTCAGCCCGCACTTATCAGCTTATATGTTCTTTGAAACTTACTTAAGCTGGACTCCTGGCATCTCCTCAGTATTGAATATAACTGGTCATATAACTGGGTTATAAAGATCATTTTTACATCCTACCATGAAATCTCAGGGAACTAAGGGATTGGGCAATAATGACGGCAGTCTTAAAAGAATTTATTACATAAGCCATTTATTTTATATATATATATATATATATATATATATATATATATATATCTTGTTTCTGCATGGAATTGTTATATCAAAATGTTTGCTATAAACACTTCATCTTTAGGATATTTCCCTTTCATCAAAGTTTTTGTACTTGATCTCACTTCTATGCTTTTTTTAGCAGAACAGCAAGGGCATGTGTCCCTCCATAACTGCTCGGGGCTGGGCTCACTGTGGCAGATCGCTGGAGCTCTGGACTGTACCGGGAAATCCGGAGCCATCTGGGTCTGTCCTGGCAGTTGGATGATTTCATCCTAGCCCATGTTGCTGGTTGTTTGTTTTCTGTTAAAAAACATTTCTATTTATTAGGAAATGCGTGTCAGACAGTTTGACACTAGAATTTGGCACATGTCTTCGGGTTAACTTGGCCAAAGTGATTTATAGCTGTTTGTTCATGACCAGCATCCATTAGTGGAAAACACTGTCCAAGTAAAATCCCATGAGAGAGGAGCACAATGGGGCACTGCTTAGGAGCTCTCTGCACAGCCAGCACTGAGTTCAGGGACAATTACCTGATGGCCTTCTTCTGGACATGAAACCATACAGCGAGAGACCTTTTAATTCTCTTCCTCCTCTTATTTTGTCCTCCTGAATTTTCAGAGGTGGCTAAAATTCAGCCATCAGCACTGAATAGCTGCTCTGCAGACGGAGTGAGCCAAATTATGGACTGTGATCTGATGCTGTTCCAATGATTAGCACCTGATCCTCGTGTAGTCCTATTAAAACTTCCTAATGTGGTAAGCATGAGTAAGCATATCATTACCCAATCCCGGCTGAGCATGCAACCTTCACATCTGATGGCATCTCTCATTTAGTATAAATAAATGCGTTGCCCTGTACATTCAATATTAGATGAGGGAAGGAGGGAAAGGGGATGTATATGGTCTGAAGAGAATGGTTGGATCATAGTCTCTTATCCTGTGGTAAAGCACTTTGTAAATAATATAGGAGCTAAATTATGTTTCAGGAACTTGGGGAGTTAAGAATAAAAATGGACCATCTGAATAGAGGTACCTTACAGTAAGTCCTGACTGCCAGCTTTGATCAAAACTAAGTCATGACTGCATTTACACTTCCCTTGTTTCATGACTATGCAAAAAATTCCAGAAACAATGGAATTCATTCAGTGCATTATAATGGAGTTTTCTGCTGCAAAATTGTTAAACTGGGTAGACTGATGCCTTGCCTACATCACTGGGAAAGTTCCTGATATGATAGAACGCTTTACATCAAGGATTATAAGTTGGGATTCCTACAAGGCCTTGGAAATAAACAGGCACAAGGTAAACATTAACCCTACTGTTGTTGTTTCTATGCTAAGTTATTAATCTGAAAGTATAGCTGGTAAGGAACATTTCTGTAAAGTTTGGTGATTTATGAAGTCTGTGAACGTGGGGATTTTTTTTACATGTTTGTTTTTGTTTTGTTGATTTTTTTTTTGTCTTGTTGTTTTTTTAAACTTGTTTGGGGATTTCTTAACAAAAAAACCAAAGAACCCAAACAAAAACCCCCAACAAAACAGGAAAAAAAAAATGATCCCAGCCTCTTTAACTCCCTGTTCAACTCCTCTGCTGATCAAGCTGGTTTCCAGTTAACTTTCTGGGGCTACAGAGGTATTTTGGAACCATGGTAGTTGTGTTTTTTACCCAAGACACAGAATTTAAAATCTAACTTAAAAGATTTAACAAAAATAGTGTATATCAAACAAGAAACAAAACCACTAAAACCTGCTAATCCCCTTCTCCCTGGGCAAAACTTTTGTGCCAAACACTGGCCAGCTTACCTTCCATTCAGACATTTCTATTAGTATCAAAACATATCCGTGCACAATAATCTTAATAGAGAAATATTTTAATAAGGAAAAATATTTATAAATGTACTAAAAAGAATTACTTAAACATCTATGTTTTGATCTTTTTGTACAGTCCTTTATGTTTAAGAAAGTGTGGTATACTTGAGAAAAAAAAAGCATAAAGGGATGTTTTAATGTCTTTAGCCTCAGTTCAGGGAAACAGATAAATATATATATATATATATATAACTTTCCTAACTGATAAACTGTCTAAATATACTAACAAATAACTTTATTTTCCTATATTGTGGTCGAAGAAGTCTTCTGTATGTCATACTATACATTTTCAGCATCTGGTTCTTTCTCGGATGGCTCTCTTTCTTTGCTTTCTCCTCATGTCTGAAAATAAGTATTGACAATAATTCATCTTTGCATTCATTTTATAAAGCAACAGATTTTTTTCTTTGTGTTTTCATAGAACAAAGTTTAATTAAAATGAGATTAAAAAAAAAAAAAAGGCAGTTTTGAAACTGCGCAGCCAGTACTTGGTGCACACAGTAAATACCTGTTGGGTGCACGAGAAAGGGAGAGAACAACTGGAATGGTTTCAAAAGGCCACCACATGAATAAAGGTGTCATTAAGAAACAGCAAATCACTCTGAGCACATTACGGGAATACTTCACCTTTCTCAGAAACACTAAGCATAGGCCATTTTCAAGAACCTCACCAGAACTTGTTGTTAATCTTAATTATGTGCCTTAGCCTTACATGCTAGGGAGATGGAGTCTTTGGAAGTGTTTGCAACTGATGGCAAACACTAAACATGAACACCTTGCCCATGAATTCTTTGTAGCCTCTCCACCTGAAAGGCTCTTATACTTTGAATGGAAGATTAGTCTTTATTTTCAAATAATCTCAAGAAAGCTGCTACCGCCATTATTACATATACTTGCTATGTGACAGCATAAAAATTGCATGGGAGTTTTATGGTATGCTGTGGCAGAAAGCAAAATTTTAAGCACAATGGATGAACAGTGTGTGTATCCTATTATATTGGTATGCAATTAATATAAAACCCTCTGCTGTGTGTTTGATTTAGTGAGTTGTAATGCTTTGTAGTGGATAACTGGCTCATGAAGCCTTCCCCATGAAGTCCTGCTAGAAGTAGGTGCAGTGGTAAATCTCACTTTCGTCAATGAAACCTATTTAGTAGGGAAGATTTATGTTAAACTGCTTTGTGCTTGCAGCCCTGCTCAAAACTATAACCTGGTTACCTGCTTTTCACATTAGAGTAGCTGTTGCTATCATAACCCCCCATTCCTGCCCCCTTCCCCTCCGCTGTCTATTGTCTGTTTTCACACTCCTGCTTGCTTTATAATCGCTCACTCACACTCATTTATCACTGGCTTACTCTGTCCTGCTTACACTATCTCCCATTTTTGTCATGGTGCACTGGTACATTACAAATACAATTAAACCTTTTACGATACCACAGCTTTTGGCTAATGCATCCCAGCTTCAAGGTTGAAAGATTTCTGATATTACCACCGATATCAGTTCTTTCCCATTTATCGGCAGTGTCCGGACTAATGCAGAAGTGTTGCATTAATTAAAGGAAGCATCCAGTAATGCTGCTGTTTCTGCCAGTCTGACACTGAATCGGAGCTTGATGCCTGCTCATGTTTTAAGAGCCATTCATCACACATGTCATCCCAAAGCAGCCAGCTGTCTGAGAAAAGCCTCATTTGCATTTCATCAGCTACACTCTCCCTCTTCTCCCTACCTTTTGTATGGAGCTTTGGCTTTTTTTAAAAGAGCATAGTCTTCAAAAGCAGCTTAGCTAAAATTAGTATTCCATTTAGAAAGATGATTTTCTTTAGTTCAGAGGTCTTAGAATTGATCTGAGTGGGAAAAAAGTGTCACAAATACATAGCCATGCAATCTGTCTGTATAAAGAAATTAATGCATTATGGGAGAAGACAAAGATTTTTATGATGAATGGACTACACCTCTATTAGTTCTGTACATTAAGCTGTTAGAATTAATAAAACATTTCATTTATTTTGAAAGTTTCTTAAAGGGCATGGGATTTTAAAATCCCAGCAGCTCTGAATGATTCTGCATTATGTATTTTGATTTCCTTTATTATTAGAGGGAAATTGTCTATGTCAGGTTATATTGAAGCCATTTTAGGAGTCTGAAGAACACATGAAACTGTCTCAGTGTGCTGAAACCAGCTGGAGAAAAAAAGAAATAATGAAATTATATGCTCACACTTTCATTCAGTGACTGATTTGATAAAAAAATTTTTGCTTTTGTTGCCTTATTGAATAGTGCAGAACATGTAACCAAACACATCTACCATATAGCAAAATAAGAAAAAATGCAAATCTGTCTGATTATGTCTTTATATATTAAATAAAAAATATGGTGTGTATAGATATATGTATATGGTTACGTGTCTTAACTTCAATTTTTGCACAGTGTCAGGACTTGCTTAGAAAAAAAAAACAAACCACCCAGTTCAAATTTGGCTCCTTCGACTAAACAGGAATAATACGGAGATGTTGTAATTCATCATGGTGTAGTTTTCAATTTAAAAGTATGGAATTTTCCTGGACTGTTTAAGATTTCCAAATCTTTTTTTTCCCCCTAAATCAGCACTGAAAATCTGTTCTTCCACGCATTGAAGGAGATGCACCATACACAACCATTGGGATTGAAGTTGTCATCTGTCACCGATGGAGACAGACATGACTATGTATGTACAATAGGTGTCTACAACTGAATCTAATTTAGGGGTCAGAACTAGATGATGTTTAAGGATCCTTCTCACCAAACCATTCTATGATTCTCTAATCCGAAGGGCAGGTGCTCTAGGGTGTGCTGGGCTGTGAGGACTTCCTCCTGGTTTGCCTGTCCAGAGTGCACCTCCAGTCGAAACTATGTATGTAGAGGGGTATTGTTGTTCACCTGAACCTTATTCTGACTGCCTCTGGAAACGCCTGGTGTATGAACCTGGAAAGTTCCTGCACTTTTGAGATAAATGAACTAACTTGGACAAGGGGCTTAATTATTAGAGAACTCAAGATTCACTGTGTGTCGTGTGTATGTTGTAAGCTGAGTTACTGGGCAAAACTCAATACTTACCTCAAAGTAGGTAAATATTAGCCAACAAATCAATAACTTTAGGCATATATATTTAAGTCCTGTTCATTTCAATGAGGTTTAGGAAGCGAATGTTTTGCTGAATAGGCTGTATGGTTCAACTGTTAAATGTGTATTTGCATTGGCAGTACAAATGTTAACTTTTATTTATTCTGATTTTTCTTATTTTAGCTGCCCCATTTGACACTGAATTTTAAATAGTTGCATTTAATTTAAATCCTAGCAAAAAAAAATTACTTTAAGTCAATGTCTAATCCCAGCAGAAGTAAAGGAAAAGCAAACATCTCAGAAGTCTGACTTAGTGTAACAGTAAGTGTGGAAGGAATCCAGAGTTTAGAGCAGGGTTCTCTGTGCTTGCTTTTGGTATAATAGTAATTGTGGAAGGGATCCACAGTTCAGAGCAGCTTTGTGGCGGGGTTCTCTGTGCTTGCTTGGTCAGCTCACAGAGCAAATACAGGATGTGGCATCTTGCTTCTCTCTTCTCCACAACGTGGCTTATTTAATTCTGTCTCCGTGTGAACCAGTGAAGCACTGGGACTGCGCTGGGCTATTCTGACAACCCTTGGGCAGCCAAAGAGACTGGCAATGAAGTGACTTGTAGAGGACAGAAGGTGTGGAAACAGACAAGAAGCATGTGCCATTTCTTATTATTATCTCTGGAGTCGGAAGGTCGTGATCACAGTGGGTGTCTCCTTTTTGGAGCTATGTTTATGATGCATTTGAGCAGAGTGTTGCAACAGCAAAATAATTTTGTGTGTAGATGGTTTACCCATGTGCTTTGTCAGCCATGGGAAAAAATCTCCACCTTAGAGTCAGGTGAGCATTGGACATCATCTCTGTTCCAAGCTATAACAGGTTATTGTGCATGATGCATAGGAACCTTTTGCCTGTAATTTCAGAAGAAATTTCAACTGATTTAAAAATTTGAAAGCAAGAAATGAGCAGAAGTTGACTTCATTTCTCTGCATGTGTCTATACACATCTAACAAGATTTTCTCTGTTTCAGAGTGAGCAAAACAGAAACACAGGTCTTATATGCATTTAAGATAGCTTATGATTCCTTTAAAGAATCATTTTCAGTCAATAACAGACCCTCAGAGATATAATTTTTCTATGATACATTTGGTCGCAGCCACTCCCTGTCTCG
This sequence comes from Empidonax traillii, assembly GCF_003031625.1. Classification (NCBI taxonomy): domain Eukaryota; kingdom Metazoa; phylum Chordata; class Aves; order Passeriformes; family Tyrannidae; genus Empidonax; species Empidonax traillii. Next base: position 35,707 of record NW_020955278.1, read on the forward strand.
TTCTTTCTTTTGCTATGGGCACCACAGCTGTTCTTTGTGTGGCACTGTAGCTGCTCCCTCTGTATCCACCACAAACCTGGAAAAACAGCAATGGTTGGCTTAGTTTTTGCTGATGGTTAAAATTAAATACATTTATATCTGTTATTCCTTATATAGCTCCTCCAGAGTTATTTAATATCACATTTGGGAGTGTGAGGGCAAAAAACTTGAACATTCACTATAATACTTTAATGTTTCTTGTAATTTTTCAAATTACTGTCTTTTAAGTAGTATAGAGATAAAAATTTTAAAATGAAATTGATTTAAATTTCCTAGTTTTACCATATTATGAACTATCTCACCAATACCTTTAAACTAACCATGTTCATATCTTTATTGTAAAATAGTAAAAAGGACCACCTTTGGGTTTTGACACCTGCTGTGAATTTAGTTTTTTCTGTTTTTTTTTTTAACCCTGTCATCTCATGGGGATAATCACTTATCTATCCCCCAAATTATAAAACTTGTCCCTTGCTCTGATGTGCACTTAATTTGCTTTACTCTTTACAGATTATTTTCTGCTAATGTGATTAGTGAGGGTTTTTTTTGGGGGGGGGATTATTACCAGAATGAGGTCTGCTTTTAAATTCTTTAAAAGTTCTCATCTCTCTTTTGTCCAATTTATCAGATACACAATTATGGAACAGATTTCCCCCCGCCCCCCCTCAATCTCAAAGCAAACTATATATATACACACAAGCTTATCTCTACTTCCAGCTGGAAAATGGGAATTATTTGTAAAAGTAATTAAGAAGGATTGATTCCTAATCAAATTAAAATACTTGGAAGTCGTATTCTGTGAACCCAATTGTCATTTAAATAGCATCTGAACTGGTACCTGAATAGACTAATAGTTCTGAAGGCAAAGCAATGATTTTGGTCCTTTATAAAGAAACGACACATAGAGCTGAGCAAATAAGTGACAGCAGCATCATCATAAATGTAGAGTTTACAGACTATGTGCAGACAAAGAGTAGGGGATTAGACCCTGTCTGAGAGACAGGGTGGAGACAGCCGGGTAGGGGAGAAGAATGAGAGCAGCAACTTCGGGAGCAATGTGTGGGAAGCTGCTTTCCATATTAAAGGCTGATTGGAGAGAGGAGAAAGGGGGTCTAGGAGGAGGGTGTCTGGCAGAGACCTGCACTCAGGGGGACACTGATGAGACCTGGCCCGGAAGGAGGAACAGACACAGGGTCATGAGGAGAAGAGAAGAATTAGGAAGGGCCACAGAACTGTCGTGGATGTGCCTTGATGCTGCAGGTTTCAGCATGAGGTGAAACTGCTTAACTAAAACCCCACTGCCTAAAAAGATAATGCTCCCACACAAAGAACTTGATGCAGAGGCAGCAGGGAAAGATCACATGCACTTGGGGTCCCCTTGAAATGAGGAGCAACTGGATCCTGGTCGGAACAGCTCACGCGTTTGCAATCCTAGAGAAATTTTCTGTGTTCCCATCCAAACCATTTTGCAGTGAGATTTGAGCAGTCAGAAGTTGCAGGAGCATCGGAGAGGGGGGAATTTCCCCCCTTGAAGCTGGCAATATAAGGATCAAAACTGTCAAAATCATAGCGGAAGGTGCAACAACTGAGAGTGAGTGTGAGGCACAGGCACTGTGGTGTCGCAGAGAGGTCTGTGAGGAAGGAGAGGGGAATGGAGGTGTCAGGGTCTGTGTCCAGCACCCGAAGAAGAGCATCAGGGACTTGAGGAAGGAGTGCAGCAGCACTTTCTTCCTGCCTTCATGCAGATCTTTATTTTTTTCTTCTCTACACCTTTGCCTTGATCTTGCTGACTGCTAAGGAATGAGTAGCCCAGGCTCTCAGGCAGCTCACAGAGAAAGTGTGAACGAGGATGTCTGAGTTGAGGTAAGAAGAGCACCTACACTGCGATGAGATAAACCAGATAAACACAGCTGCCAGGAGTCCTACAAACAGCTTTATGCATCTGTTACTTGTGCACTACCCCTGAAGATCCTGTTTGGCCCAAATCTGCAAGTTGTCTGCATATCTCTGTGCTTACCAGCTTTCTTCTGATAGCCATACCCTTCCACCCTCCTTCTGTTTGCTTTCTCTGCTTGGATTTCCATCATTTTGTTTTTCTGGTTCTCGGCATTTATTCCTTTCTGGTTCTTCAAAAAGAAGACCATATAAGGTAGAAGTAAATAGAAACACATAGAAGAGGTTTGCTGATTTTGGCCAAGGTTAGTTCTCCTTGGGTATATCCTCTTGGTAAGTTTTCTTTCTAAAGAAAACTTTTTAGATTTCAAATTCCCGATTTTGCAATATGTAAATATAAAAGAGACTGTTGACAAAGTGGATTGGAAAGACTTACTTTTTGTGAAAGGGAAACATTTGTGGATTAAACAGTCTTAAAAGCTTCTATTTTTGTTTACATTTAAATCTCAGTCAGAATAAATTTTTGAAATTAAAACTTATATTAAACCATTGCAAATTAAACTACAACTCTGAATGATTGTCATGGAAATTTATTTTCTTCATAATTACATTTGTTTCAGTAAGAGACACAAAAATATAAATTGGAAAAAGCTCATTCATTTGATGAAATAAAACAGTTGCTGTGACTGTTATAGAATTGTGGTCCAAACTGGTTAAAGCTCTGGAATAGTGAGATAATTTGCAAAGCAAAATACGTATGCAAATTAGTTGATAGAATCAGTGCAGTATTTTTCCTGGTCCTTTAAGTCAAAGAAGGAAAAGGCAAGACCAACAGTACCAGGATGTCATAATATATGTTATTATTGTTAATGTAATACTAAACATGAGGAAAATGAAATCCCCAGCACTCGTGAGGCTGTGGAGAGCAGTAAATTCAGTGACAATGCAGTGTGTAACTGAGATTGCATCTGATGCACAAGTGACTAGGGATAGTGTTTATTCCATCTGACTTACATTATCTGCAGTGCTGTCATCTGGACTTCTCTTACAGGCAACAGAGAGAAAATAGCTCTTACAGGACAACAGTTCTGGCCGCAGATGGCAGGTTGGTTCTTACAACCCTTGCTGGATCTCAGTAGAATGTCAGTAACTAGGTGATTTCCAACAACCTGGCAAATGTTAGGTGTTAATTATTATTTGTTAGACTTTCACACCTTCATATGTTATGTCCTGGAGGTGTTTTCTGGATAAGGAAAACTTCCAACGAGCGGAAAGCCTATACTCATGAGACATTTCTGTCTGCAATGAGAAAGTTACTACTGAGACTAAGTCCTGTTAGCTCTCATTTTGAAACAAATGCTTGTATTGTGCATAAAAAAAGGCATGTCTAGATTCTTAAAATTTGCTAAAATCAATTAGTGTTTGGCAGTATACTAAGAAAATCAGATTTTTTTCTTTTATATCTATACAAGGTCAAAGGCATGGCAGGTATTTATTGAAGTAGCTTTCGCTTGACTAATATGTATATTGTGGTATCTTATTGTGACATTAAAATTGGTAATGGAGAGTGATCAATGGAAAACAATGAAAATTACCCTTATGGGTAACAGACATGTTGATTTTTTTTGTCCAGTGCCTGTTTTTCCTCACCAGAAGTGGAATATGGCCAGGGAATTTCCATCCTTTGTTTGAAGACTTAAATAGCTACTAGGATATAAATCAATAAAAAATAACACTGTATTAATTTTAAAAATAGTAGACTTCCAGATCTGCACAAGTGAAAAAAATGTAGTTGTTGCTGTTTGTAACCTCTTCTAATGACAATCCTTCCGCTCCACTGTTTATTCAACACACAGCATCAGCTCCCAAGAAAAAGCTCTTTGGAGCTGGACTTAAAAATCTCTGGAAAGCATTGTATCTGTATGGGATTTTATAAACAGGATAAGAGTATTCTCATGCTGTATACATGCCAAACAAATTAGCATTACTGACCGAAAAATTCTAATGGCACAAAAGGATGAGGTTCAGTTCTCCAGAGAAAACCCAGGGAAGGAAGTGGCCATCAAGCCAGACTTCATCACAGAACGACTCTCATTAATTTTAAAAATCTGCTGACTTTTTGGAATGGTTACAGCAAATGACTTATGAAATGAAAAATTCCTTCCCAACTCAGTGAGCTTTTCAATCAATGTTCTTCATGATGTGCTGTTTGCTAGCTGTCTCAATTCAGCAACCCAAAAAATATTTAGCAATATAAATGTACATTTTAATAGCTTGCTTCTGATCTCTCTTTTGATATCTGGCTTTCATGATCTGTCTCCATCCATCCACAATCTCTGGTGCCATCAGCCGAAAAGTCAGTTTATCTCAAGGGTTCACCTGAAGGCATTTGAGTTCTGAGCTCCCCCCTAGCCTCCCCTCGGAGCTGCTCCACAGCCCCATCAGCCTCACCAAATTTTTTTTTTTTCTCTCTCTCATGAAAAATATAATAAGAGTTTCTTCCTGTGCACACTCCATGCCCTGAGGAGAAGATTAAATTAAATTAAAACTTAAAAGAGGATTTGCCGATGGCTTAGATTTCCAGTTAAACTGCCGGAGCTACAAATAAGTTTTGTGCAGGTTATTGTTCTTTGGAAAAAGCACCATTACTGTAAGTGTTTGTAACAGACAGACTAATCACTGCTGAGGGATAGAGAACTTTTTTATTGACTGGCCTTGCTGACTAACTTTTACACCTTTTTCCCTCTGTTTAACTTATTCTCTTATCAATGGCCAAAACACTAAGATCTGGGAAGCCAGCAGACAGTGTCACTCTGGAGAAGGGGGGCATTTTGCAGGAGTATTCAGCTATTTGAGGTATGCGCTTTACACAATTTGCAGGAATCATCAGTGTCAGGAAACTAGGTTTCCTAAGTGTTTTATTTATTTTTCCTCAGTGTTTTATTTACAGTCGTTAGGGAGAGGTGTTTCTCTCTCAGCAAAACCATTCAGACGCTTAAAGTACTCTGATGTAACCCTCAGCACCATCCCCCAGCATCACCACTAATGGTGCTGAGGAGCAGCAGAGAAGAGCAAAGGACCCTGCAGATGCTTCGAACAGGCGTGTGCCGTGCCGTGCACGAGCTCTGCAACAAAGCTGGCTCCTTCAGCAGGAATCTCTCTGCCCCTGGATGGCACAGCCCTCACCCTGGCAGGAAGGGCAGACAGAACTACAGCACCTGCCAATGTTGACAGCCCTGGTGCTGCTTGCTGAGAAAGCACACAGAGCAGAGGTAGGTATCTCAGATACAAAGGGATATCGGATAGTTATAGCTTTAATTTTCTCCGGGATTCTGTATTTCTTTTTCAGTATGCATGATAATTTTTCAGTTTGTATGATAAGCTATGGTCCCCTTGGACTCGGTATTGGGGACAGCCCTGTTTAATATCTTTATTAATGATCTGGATGAGGGGATTCAGAGTACACTCAGTAAGCTCACAGACCACACTGAGTTGGGCGGGAATGTTAATGTGCTGGAGGATGGGAAGGCTCTGCAGAGGGAGCTGGACAGGCTGGATTGATGGGCTGTGGTTCAGTGGTATGACGTTCAACAAAGCCAAGTGCTGGTCCTGAACTTGGGTCATAACAATCTCAGGAAGTGCTACAGGCTGGGGGAAGAGTGTCTGGAAAGCTGCCCAGTGGAAAAGAACCTGGGTGTGATGGTTGACAGTGACTGAATATGAGCCAGGGTGTACCTATGTGGCAAAGAAGGTCAGTGGCATCCTGGCTTGTGTCAGAAGTATTTTGGCCAACAGGTCCAGGGCAGTGATGTTCCCATTCCACCTTGGCACTGGTGAAGCCACACCTCGAGTGCTGTGTCCAGTTCTGGGCCCCTCAAGACAAGAAAGTCACTGAGGTCCTGGAGTGTGTCCAGAGAAGGGCAACGGGGCTGGGGAAGGGTCTAAAGAGTAAAGCTTACGAGGAACAGCTGAAGGAGCTGGGGGTGTTTAGACTGGAGAAAAGGAGGCTCAGAGGAGACCTTATTCCTCTCTACAACTCCCCTAAGGGAGGCTGTAGCAAGGTGGGAGATCAGTCTCTTCTCCCTGGTGACAGGACAAGAGGATGTAGCCTCCAGCTGTGCTAGGGAAGGTTCAGATTGGAAATCAGGAAGAATTTCTTCACAGAGAGGCTTGTCAAGCATTGCAACAGAGTGTCCAGGGAGGTGGTGGAGTCACCATCCCTGGCGGTGTTCAACAAACTCCTGGACGTGGCACTCAGTGCTCTGGTCGAGTTGACAAGGTGGAGATCAATCAAAATGATTCTGTGTGCCCAGCTGGAGAAAAGAACTGTGGAGGATTATGAAAAAGGTGTTGGAACAAGTTATTGCTGTGTAACATGCAGAACAGCTTCTGCTGCTGGGTGTGCCTGAGCATTTTGCACTTGACTGCTATGTGTGCAGACTTCTGTGAGTCTCCTTGGCTCTGAATAGTATTTGAGGACCACAATTTCCCTTGTCTCAAAAGCTTCAAAGATATTTCTGCACTGATAAAAAATGGAAGCACATAGGGTTACACCACTGAGTAATCCACAGCTGATGAATAACAGGAGTGTGTAGCACTTGTGTATGTAATAAATATTATCTTTTTGTACTAAGTGACTAAAACTGACCTGAAGTGATTTTTTGCAATGACTTACATCCTAGGCCATTATAAAAGAACATGTTTCCCTCTAATAAATAGGAACTAAGAAAATCTGCAGCAAGAGGGTTTTTCAAGAGACTTGTACCCCCAAAGTGAGCAAGGAAGATGATTTTTAAAACTTGTCCTGCTGTTTCAGTTATTTAGTGTATAAATGATAGAATTTTGAACAAGAGCTACTCGACTACATCTACCTGTAAAAAGAAAGGAAAAAAGAGGCATGAAAAATTCAGGAATAAAACAGCAGAGAAGTTTGTTCCTTTACTTTTTTTTTTTTTTTTTTGGCATAAAAGTGAAGCAGAATCCTCAAAGTCTGCACTTGTTTGTCAGTAGGAAGAGTCTGTTTGGAAGTATAGCTAGTGATAATATAATCCTTGCTATTAGTACGGCATGAATGATGTTCGGCTGTGGATTAAAGAGAAATGAGGAGAAACAGCAGGTTTCAGAGTCCTGAGCCATGGCACCATCAATTACCTGTCTTGCTCAGGTCCCAGGAGGTCTGGCATTTTCCCAGCTATAGCTCCTTTTAGGCAGCATCTCTGTGATGGAGCTGAGAAGCATCACTGTGCTACCTACTTAAGAAAACTGCCCTGTGGGGAAGTCCTTGTGCAAGAAACCCACTCTAAAATTATGTTGCAGGCAGCATGTGAGGCAGCACAAAATGATCTTAATGAATTGGATTTTTGCTTTTTTTCATGACAGCACTGGCTAGACATGTTATCAGCTAATCAAAAAACAGCATTCAATAGACTGAGCCAGTATTTGAGTATAAGCCTCACAGAATGTTTTGAGATTAATTGATTCAAACAAGTGGTCTTTTTTTCTTTTATCTTGTATGTGAGCATACACAACAACAAATACTAGATTATCAGGCTTGAACTGCAAATTTAACCTTGTTGAAAAACATGAAACTTGACTCTGTTTTCCCTTCCTGTGTTTCACAAAAGTGTTCTCTGAAGTAGAACATGACAAAGTAAGAAAGAAGGATACCAGTTGTGGCTCAAAATGGTATCTTCCCATTTTAAAAGAGTTTTGAAGGATATCATGTGCCAGGAAAAGAAAAGTAAATCTGTCCCCTGACTTTAGATGACTGATCCCTTTCTGAGCAAACTGTCAATCTATGCCAGGGGTACACAACCAGACGCTGGGTGCCTTCTACCAATGATTTCCAAGCTTCTCACTCTTTTAGGCACAAGGGAGTCGTGTCAGCAAAAAGGTTAAACAAAGCCTTTTTGAGTTTTCCTATAGCAATACCATGCAGTGATAGTGTTTGAAGTAATATTTATTTGTGTTAGTTCTTGCCAAAAATCCCCATTTGGTGTTTTTTTTTGGGTCTGGTGCTAACTTTTTTTTGTTGTTGTTCCTTTCCATTCTCTTTCATGATCCCTGAACTCCGTGTTTCAGTCCTACCAGCCTTGCATTATGCTTACACATGTATTATAGTAAACACATGCACTGTTTTCTCCAAAGTCTTCCAGATTCTTGCAGTCTCAGGAGAGGAACACGAAGATGGTCTCAGGAAAGGAATCATAAATAGGTGCATATTTGCTCTTGTGACTGTATACTTTAATCTAATTGAGCATTCATGGAAAAAAAATCTGCTTTATTACTTACCATAAATCCAAGATAATTCTATTTAATGTTCCTTTAACTGACAAAAAAGGATAAACATAGCTAACTATAAACATGACATAAATAAAATCTGGCATTCCTCCCATTCCCCACCCACTGTCCCAGTTGGCTATTCTATCATATCACTCAATATAAAATTTAACAGTATGGTATATAAATGATCCTTTTTCTATTCTTTTGCATAATAATTGGATAGCTTCCAGTAATAAAGAATGGTAAAGCTACAATTTATTCCAAATCATAAACATCTTTGTTTTATATGTGCTTCTTTGTTTTTATTGTGGAGAAAACAATACAGCAGCCAACCAGAGAGCTACATCAGCAGAAAGCAGTATTTGTTTGAAAAGAACTAGAGCCACTAGAATTCAGCCTGAATTCAGCTGACTTGGTATCTTACTTCTTGGCTCAGGGAAGTAGAGGAGCTGCTAAAACGGTGACACAAATTGATGTTAATAAATTAGTACACTCATAAAAGGAGACTCCCAGTTTTAGCGCTAACAGCACACCATTATACGGGGCATAATGTAGTTTAAAAGGCACACTGATAAGTGGCTGTATTCAAATCCATTCCCGTGCCCTTTTGTGTTCTTATCTACCCCGGTCCAGCAGACAATCCAGCTTTTCACTAACCTTTGGCACTCCACCATCAGCAATAACCCCTGATCTCCTTTATATCCCCACAGCTTCTGTAATGAGCATCACCTGTGGTATGTGCCATTTGCAGCTGCAGCGTCAGCAGAACGGACCTGCCCTGGTGCCTGCTGGTGGAAGAGGCTCCATTGCTCAGGGCCCACGGGAACCTGTCTGTGTGCCCCAAAGCAATGCCAGGGAAATGGCTAAATACCTATCATCTCCAGTGAGCTGAGCTTTAGCCTCTAATCCTTGTAATTGCTGCTTATGAAATGGGAATAACAAGACAGGGTCCTGAACTGACATAGGACGCTTGGCCTGCTTCTAGCAAGACTGTCAGATTGCTTGCATTTGAAATAAATTTGTTAAAGTTATTTGAGATAAATCAAATTGGTTACAGTGGCAGAATCTCAGTTTTAAAATAATAGATTTCCTGTAGATATTAATTTAAGGGGTTCTTTCTGTAACCATATGTATATTTAAATTCCTCTTGTACATTTTAGAATGTATTTATGCTGAAATTAGAGACATTTTTTTCTTTCTGAGTTTATATGTATTTATCAATAAATATAAATATATACATTCATATGTATGTAAACAACTTTGAATTGTAGCAGCTCTGTAAGGGATTAAGTAGGTTTATAATTGTTTAACAACAATAGCTGCAACAGTTAATAATGAATAACACTTTTAAAAGGATAGGTTTAGTGGAGCTATAGAATAGAAATAATTACAGAATAGAAATACTTACAGAAATGCTTTTCCAGTTGTCTGAACTGAGTGCTTTTCAGTCCTGCTTTCCTTTTGTGTTTTGTGGTTGTTGTTTGGGGTTTTTTTTGTTGTATTTTTTTTGTTGTTGTTGGGTTTCTTTTCCTAAGGTAAATCTGGCCAAGAAGTTTAATAAATATATATTCTTAAAGCAAAGGTCAGTTTAAGATCGAGACAGTTATACTCATCTGTAAACTTAGAGAGATGGAGTCAGGGTTTTCAGCATGACAGCAACATTCTTCTGAAAATAGAGAAGCCTACTTAAATGAAAGATTCTTGCTGGTGGTTTGATGTGTTGAAAGAAGTCAAATTCAAGTCAAGAAATGTCCCCGACTAAAGACAATTTTCCTGGTAGTAGAAGTACAAGAAGATTACCAGGGCTGTAGAACAAAAATATTGTCTCATAACACAATTTACAATAAAGCAGGTAATATTATTTTCTCTTTCAGAAATTCACTGAGACAGACAGCAAAGAAATTATGTATTTTGAACTGTCAGATATGCTTAACATATTTTAGCATTCTCATTTATGTGTGTCTGACATCTGATTTTGCTCTGGACTTCTCCGAAGAAATATATGTATAGTTTCAAAATGCCACCTTTTAAAAATAGAAAAATATTCATTCATGTGATAAATTTGCAGATAAAACATAGGCAGAAGATTCTGACTCTTTAAATTGAGTGATTGACTGGCAATAGTCCATAAATTCTAAACCTGCTGTGCATGCCCTTTATTTTTTATTAGAGAAAAGGAACAAGCTGTCATATTAGAAGTATCACATTAACTACTACTTATTGATTGCTTGTTTATTTCTTTTTTAGTTCACAGCAAGATACGTATAATGAGGAAAAAATGTACCAGAAGGAATTCTGTGAACACGATAATCTAAAATCTTTTACTGACTAAAGGAACTTGCTACCTTACAATTCAGAGTCCTGGACATTACTCATCAAAGAACATAAACAATAATACCAGGATTAATATGATAAGGGGTAGGTTCCCCCATACTGGTGCAAAAAAATTCTGCCTAGCAGGGAAAAACAGACCTCTTTTAGCTAATGTGCTTATCTGCAAAGCAATTTATATTGGTTCAGACTTTGCCCCTGGCTGGTGCATACAAGAGTTGGGGCTCCTAATTATTTTACAGACATCAAAAAAAAAAAAAAAAAAAAAAAAAAAAAAAAAAAAAAAAAAAAAAAAAGGCCCTCAGTTGCATCGTTTTGTTTTCTCATCTTTTAAAACCATCTGACAGTTTTTGAAAAGGTGGAACAGGGATATAAAAAACGCCCATTGAGTACAGCTGTGTTGCATTGCAAGGCCAGCAGCACTGCTGCAGTGCAGGGAGATATCCATGTACCATGTGAATACCCAAAATATGTCCTGAAATATGGGGAAAATATGGGTTGTCTAGAAGAAAAAAGGTAACAATAAAAAAAAATAGGTAGAGACAGGTCAAGAGTCTAGTCCTGCTGTGAGCTACTCTGGCTGTCCTACGGTCAGTGATGTCTCTTAGCTCAGCTGAGTTTTTTGACCAAAACGGGTAGAATGCTCTGAATTTAGCTGGTCACAGGAATCAATCAGGACCACAATCAGTTGCTCCTTCCCTTCCAGGTGGGATCAGAAGCCATCAGGTGTGGTCAAATGCAGCCTCAGAGAAGCCATGACAGGGTGAGTGTTGAAGTGAGATTCAGGGCCCATTGATTTCTATTGCTTTGCTTTCCTTTTCTTTGTAAAAATTCGAGCTTGCAGCTTTTGGCTTCTCTCCTCTGTCCCTCAGAAGTAGCAGAATTGGAGCTGTCCACGTGCAGTCACAGTGAGTCACCAAATGCTGCCTGCAGCACAGGAGCAGCAGGGCTGGGTGAAGCTGGATGCCCACGGAGCTCCCTGGAGAAGGAAGAAACACTGAGGGGAGTGTGAGGAGTTTGATAAACGGGGCAGGAGGCAGATTCATAAACTGCTAGGGGAGTTTTTCTCTCTCGATGGTTAACTGTACAGAAATCCATTCCTTTCACAAAGATCTACTTCCTTGGACCTTAGTGATTAAGAGCCTCCTCATGCACGGGATTTCTTCCGTGGGAGAAGGGCAAGAGAGCAGAAGGAATAGGAAAGTGTTGTGTAAGCTGGGGTTGTGCAAAACTTGCAGGGTTCCAGTGCTGTTGTTACTTTAATTATTCAAATAAACAAGAGACATAAATTATCTTGACAGTGCCTGCTGGCCACCTGCCTAGCCAAATGTTGGAGAAAATATGTATGATATCCAAGGAAGAAATACGGTTGAAAATGGCGTTATACTCTTCTAGTAAGCTCTAGCAGCTATTGGTGTTTAATTAGTAACTGTAAAGAGATTTCTTACTAAATTATTGAGTGGGATTTTTAAATACTGACTTTGCTAGCCTAAGGATAATTAAGGGACTATTCTGAATATAATCTTGCCTTTAGTAAAGGCAGTGGGAATATTTCTTCTCTTCCCTCACTTGTTATTGTGTTGAAAGAAACAAAATAAAATAAAATATTCTTATGTTTAGTAAGTTCTGTGAGGTTTTACTGGAAGTACTTCTATCCTTAATAAATAAAAAAATTATTGAAAAAAAAAAGTCATTCAGTCAAAAGCTAGCAATATATTTAAGCTAATAATTTTGGTGTTGTTACATATTTATTTCTTTTCACCACTTTGCTGTGTACATTGGCTCAAGATAACGAGTGGCTTTGTTAATTCTAGAGAAGCCTCCACCCCCTGGTCTCTTGAACTCTTCTTTCTTGCTTAGATCAGCCTTTTAGTCTCACTGGTATCCCTCTTCCAGTACGCTTCTACAGACCAGGGAGCAGGCCCCTCCTCAAAGTGTTGCCTCCTACTGTCTTATCCCCTCTCAGCTCACAAAGCTGCCTGATCATGCTGGAAAAATGGAGGATTTGTGTGGCACAGCTGACACAGCAGCGACAGACAGTAAAACAACAACAGCATGACCTTCAGCTGCAATAGGGTTCTGTTGACTTGAATAGCCTGACACGCGGTGACGTTTTTTGGCCAAATAAGTAGTGGCATGTCTTTTGAAAAGGGGGATATCCCATATTTTTATGATGAATATCAATGAAGGACTTTGTCTGCCTATCTTAACAATGTTGGAATGAGAAGAAAAATGAGGCCAGGGTGGAGTAGAGGAGAGAAGCTTTAAGGGAAGAATGCTTTAGAGACTTAAATTATTTCCATATTCATTAAATAGCAAAGATTTCTAGAGTTAACTATGAGCATATATTTGCTTATTAGAGATGCATGGGAGGAAAAATAAGCTGAGGTGTTGTTAGAATAAGCTGTACAGAAGTAAATAGCTTTTGAACCTTTCTTTTAAAATATTAAAATTCCTCTCAGTTGTATTTGAAATGTTTAATGAGAGAGAAAAAAATTGCACTCCAGTCCAATCTTTTCCCCAGCTGGGCTACAAATTTGCTTACAACCTTATTGTTATCATGAAGTTAATAATCACAGTGACAGCAGAGAGCAGTTGGAGTGTGTGAGACTTTCGTTTCTGCTGGGTTCAGAATCCCACTAATGACTTCGATCAGCTCTTTCCTTCCGCCCTCTTCTTCTGGAGTCACGTCAGATCACGCCACCTCTCAGAGCACATTAAGCCTAATGTGGGATTCGAGAGCGTGTAGAGTGCTTGCCCAGTGTCAGAGCTCTTTGGAAGAGGAGCTGTTTGAATTAAAATCTCACATTAACTGTTTGGTGGAATTAAAATAAAACCTCAAGAGTGGGGGCCTGACCGATTTCCTCCCGAGGGCTTTACCAGTTTGGTGTCTGCACGCAGTTGTCAGATGCGGCAGGTGCCTGACAGCAAGGTGGGCAGCAGCGAGCAGGAGTCAGGACTTCTGACTCTGAGGACACACCAGAGAAATCTCTGACCACTCTTGGTTCCACAACACACGGTCACAACTATTTCATGAAAGCCCGTAAACAAGCTGGAAAATAAAAGAAAGGCGAGCTGGAGCCAAGCTGACCTCCTTCAATCACCTACTGAAGGGTACATGACTTGTATTCAAAAAGTTTTAGTCATCCTTACAGCTGCTAACCCTTTCATATCACAAGGAAAGTGAGATTTTTTGGCAGTGCAGAAAAATC
>NW_020955278.1:49764-51704 GCF_003031625.1 Empidonax traillii
ATGAAAGCCCGTAAACAAGCTGGAAAATAAAAGAAAGGCGAGCTGGAGCCAAGCTGACCTCCTTCAATCACCTACTGAAGGGTACATGACTTGTATTCAAAAAGTTTTAGTCATCCTTACAGCTGCTAACCCTTTCATATCACAAGGAAAGTGAGATTTTTTGGCAGTGCAGAAAAATCTACAGTTTTTTGTGTATGAGATGGAAACACTGCATATTGGAATTTTTAAAAAAAAAATACACAAAAAAAACCCCCCACAAAAACAAGCAACCAACTCAAACAACCTGAGGTGTTTAAGAACGTAGCAGGTATTTTTCCTGTTAGTTAGGGGGGAAATATTGTTATAGCATTCAAGTGAATGTATTCTTTGTCTCACTCAGAAGCCAACTCAGCTGATAATACATTAAACTTAAAAACTTTTTCCAGGAATATGACATGGTAAATATATCAGTTAGGAGCACACTAAGGGCATTTTCAAATGAGGCCTGGCCTCTGACAGGGTCAGATTATGAGGGCTTTGGGAAAGAGTAAACTTTCTCCGGCATAGTCTTAAAAGTCTGTAATCTGTCATTCTTCTGCAAGTAGACTGTAGTTTGTGATTTGATGAACCGTAAGTTTCTGTTACCTCACTCTCTTTCATAGATATTCATGGACCTTTCTTTCTTTTTATCTCATTTCTTATTGTTTATCTACTAAGCAGATTTAAAAAATCCTACTGCAATGAGCTCCATCATTTAATTATAGCACGAGTAGTACTTTCTTTCACTAACTGCCCTCTCAATCTCCTATGATGTACAGTGAATGTTTTCGTCTTTTCTTTCTCCATGCCATTCATGATTCTGTACCTATTTGATTAAATCTTTATTGTATTATATTTATTTATTTTATATTATATTATGTTATGCATGTTCTTTCATTTAGCTCATTTCTAAACTATAGAGTTACAGTTGATTTTGGCTCTCCTATAGATAAGAAAGCATGATAGTTATTCTGCCTCTTCCCTGTATCTTGTCTCATACTAAAATATGAACTCTGACCAGGTTTGCACATGGCAGTCAGAGCATGGACAGTCTTTCCTGGAAGATATGTAGTTTTATAGGGAATCCAATCCATTGCAAATAGATTATGACAAATAGATTATGGCAAATAGGTGATGCAGGAGGGATGAGGCCTGGCTATTTCAGATCAATTCAACGAAAGCAAATATTCTAATTTGGGTGCTAAAAAAAAATAAATCTAATTTGTAATTACATGAACACTTAGAGTATGTCCATCGGAACCTTTCTTTATTCAGTGTACAGAATTAACAGCACTACCTTCTCAATTTAATATTTTGTACTGTCAATACAAAGCCAAAGGCTTTCCTTAACTGCAGTACATTAAAACTCTGCTTCAAAGCAAAAATTGTTAATTCCCGATGGGCTTTTGTCTCATATCACTGTTCTAATATTTTAGTGTTTTAGAGACAATAATGAATGTATCTTGCCTGGGCAGTGACTGAGGGATGTTGTGAGCTGGCTCAGAGAGATGAAAGTTTAAACTTTAGGGTTCAGCTTTAGATGTATGACTGGCTTTTGAGAGTACTTAATGCTATTCTGGATGTTAAAGCAAGAAAAACAATTCCTTTGCAACTGTAGGGCTCCACCTTTTTTCTCAATCAGCTCCATCTCCAAGAAGAAATGCCTGGTTAATTCTGGTCAACTGCTTGCCTACAGCACACAGGGAGTGGGAGGCATGTGCAGGCAGAGCATGCATGCCCTTTCCACCTTGAACATGAAACTCCCTTTGTCTCCCCTACACAGGGTTTACAGAAAGGCTGTTGATGCATTCCCAGAACAGGTGTCGTACTCAGAGAGTTTCCTCTCTTGCTCTGTGAGACTCAGCTTTTCCAGATATTTTAGTTACCAGAGTCACATTTGCATTTACAAAAGTCATCTATTT
>NW_020955278.1:51856-76118 GCF_003031625.1 Empidonax traillii
CCACCTTGAACATGAAACTCCCTTTGTCTCCCCTACACAGGGTTTACAGAAAGGCTGTTGATGCATTCCCAGAACAGGTGTCGTACTCAGAGAGTTTCCTCTCTTGCTCTGTGAGACTCAGCTTTTCCAGATATTTTAGTTACCAGAGTCACATTTGCATTTACAAAAGTCATCTATTTGTGTAAACTGCTGTTGAATTGCAGAAGAAAAGCAAAAGAGAAAACCAGTGGAACCCTTTCCAGATTCCATAAAACTGCTCTAAAATTTGCAGATATTGTTGCTGTTCAAAGAATGTTTGCTGAGTTTTTCAGGTGGATGAAATACTATTTATTTATTTTCTTGGCCTTGCTGTAGAAATGGTAGAGATGTTTTCTATAGGAATTCAACTAGAATGGAAAAAACCTCTCAATTTCATTGTTTAAAGTTCAGCAAAATTATTCAATAGGTTTTACAATGGAAAGTGAGAGAAAGCTTGAGTAGGAAGCGGTATTAACATGCTTAACAAAGACAAATCATTAGAACTCCATATGAGCTTCTCTTGATGATGAACCTGATTTCCTGTAAAAAGTGGAAAACCTGTCCTATTGCAGCATTTAATTCAACAAAGAGCTTCAATATTTTCTACTCCCTGTAGGCATTAGAAAGTGCCCTTGAACTTTTGTGATGTGTATTATGTAAATGTATTTGTTTGTGGTTATATTTCTCTACTTACATTCCGTCTGAATCATCTAAATTACAAGCTGTAATTAATTCATTATTATTGCATTATGTGCTGAAAACATCCATAAATAATGAATATAGTTTGGATGTGTCTTGTTTGTTTTAGTCATTTCACCTCAGCATTCAGAATTTCCTCAGGCCATCACTTGTGCTTTTGCTTCTTGTGGAAAAGAGCGTAATATTTAATATTAGTATTCCTCTTTTTTTACTGCAGTTGCTGCTGAGTTTTATGGTAGGAACTATGATAGTTTTAGCAGAGCAATTGTTGATTTATTGGATTCAAGTTTGAACAATCACTTACATTAAAACATAAACGTTTTACTTGATTGTTGTAGAATGATTTAGACAATGGTAGTTTTCACAGGTAAACTTTAGAATCACCTAACTTTCACAGAGATTAACCATGAACCGACCCAACTCACTTTCAGACAGTATCATAATTTAGGTTATGGCACATCTACCATAGTCTTTACTCAATGTAAAAGCATCAGAACCCAAGCAGAAAAGATCTTCCCCTTCCACAGTTGTTGGTCACCCCTGTTTATTTACTTTCAACAAGCATGGCCACAAGGCTTGCAAACCCAGCATGCTGTGTTCAGTACACTCTAGTGCAGGGCTGTCTGTTTTTCCACCAGCAGAGAATTCCCCCGGCTTTTCTGCCCACCACATTGTTCTGCTGCTTTGTTCGCGCTATTGTTTTTTTCCTGCAGAGTGATACATTGCTGTATCTTCTCTTGCTGCAGCTGAAGTAGAGCCATCCATCATCCCAATCACTGGAACTGAGGACCTTATGGACTGGGAGTAAATTATGTAGCACTGGGGAGAGAGAGAGGAAAAGAGCAAGAGGCTTTCTCCATTTGGGTTGTGGTTTGGGCGGGGGGGGTGTCTCTCCCTGGACCTACTATTTTGTATTACTGTTTCCTTTTACATAATAATTCTGCCTTGCTTGGGATCATGATAAGGTAAATGCAGCAGAAGTAGTTTCATTATTTTCAGAATGTAAATTTAATCAATACAAATGCAGTTAGCAGCTCCATAGCTGACTCGACTGTTGCTTGGGTCTGAATTCGAGTTTCATTTGTGTCTTTCCTTTCAGCTTTAATGTAATGCAGATGCAGGCTTCACTAAGACAAATGTACAGTAAACCATAAAATAGTGCTGTATAGGTGTTGAGTTCAATTTACTGTTACAGGCAAGCTCCTCTTCCCACTCAGATAAAATAAGATCCGAGAGAGGCGCCTGGTTTTAATTTTAAAGGCTACAAATTATTAAAACCTGAAACTTTGCCCTCAAACTAAGTCATATCTTGGCACTTGAAATTAAGTCTTAAATCTAACTTATAAACACAACCAGAGCCCAGAATCTTAGCAGTGTATCCTCTCCAAAAAGAACCACTGAAAACAAAGGAGGTGATTAGGCCCAATTTTCACTTCTCAGTATTGCCAAGTGTCTCTTCCTTCTGGAGCCTTACGACATCTCTGGTCTTTCACTTCAAATTTCTGGCCACCTGTGGAAGGGTATGGGAGGGCTACAAGGACCCATTTCCCTGAGGTTGACCCCAGGCACCTTCATGAGCAAATCAAGTGCTCAAGTGCTCCTACCAAACCCCCAACCTGACTTAATTCTACAGACTGGGAAGAGGGATGAAGTTAGCAACAGCACCTCGTGATGCCTTCACCAGCTTTACATCCCCCTCTTCAACTGGTCATCTCTCTGACAGTAGAAGTAAAAAGTACTTCTTACTGCTCAAAATTTTTCAGGGCCTTAAAGGCATTTTTCCAATCTGATTTAAGCTTATACCAATTAAGTTGCCTATAAGGAGCTAAGCTACAAAGAGCACTGAAAGATTTGGTTATTAAGGTACAGATTTTTTTACTTCTAGGAAGGCCACACTAGGTTTGATATCCCATTTATGCTTCAGATTGGCTCTTGATGTTTAGTGTATGTCTGAAATGATGGAACAAAGGAATAATGAAACTGCAGTTTAATGACAGAAGTATCTTGTTTTTCACAGCCTTGTCATGGAAATTGTGTGTAAAACCAAACTTGAGCAAGCTTTGTTGGTTAAGTTAATGAAACAATCAAAGATGCTCCTATAATCTCTTTGATAATTAACTGACAAGTTAAAATGCCACCACTGAATCAGAGAACAATGAAATATCCTTTCCAGTGTTTCAAAAAAAATGAATTTGCTCTGCATTTGACAAACTTAGTCAGAATATCAATTTCAAAATATGCTCAGAGAATTGTTTTGTAAGTCCATCAGCTTTCAACCAACCCTTTCAGAAGAGACACTACAATGCGCTGCCCTGCTATTGGAAGTCATTTAATCTTAGATCCATCTGGAGAAGACTTGACCAAAAATCACCGTCTTTGTCCCTTTAAGTCTGCTTGGTTGTGGGATAAAGCTGAGGACTGGTGGGCTATGAGGCAAGCACACCTTCACACCAAAGTTTTAGCATAATATGCAAAGAGTCATCTGTGCATCTTGTTGCACACTAAGTGCTGGCATATTTACCTAAAAATTTACTTTCTTCTTTGTGGAAGGAAGTACTATTCTCGGGGGCTCTGTACAGCTCATCAAATCAACAGTACCATGAAATTTGCATTAATATCCTTTTTGTTAGAGTATAAGTAAAAATTATGTATACAATGTATGGGTTTGTTTTAATTCTACTGTAAGACTAGGATCTTTGGGTGGGTAAAACCCTTTTTGACAGCTGGGGTTTGTTATTCCTTTTCTCAAATTCACCATTATTGACAACCATAATGAGCCATATTTGGTCCAGACAAGGAATACTGTAGATAGACTCACAGATTTAGACCTAGTATCTCTGATGCTTATAGCTCCAAGGCCATGTACAAGGATAGAGTACCGCCCTGTTCAGTAAAACCAAGTACATCTAATTTTGTGATGAATGTTATGTCTGTTGCTGATTAATGAAAGAAAAACCCAGTAAAATGAGACAGGAGAGGTACCATCTGTGTAAGTGCTGGGCTAGGTGCAGTATGATGCCTACCCTCGGAGAGATGGCAGGTACGTGTGGGATTACAATGTAAAATGATGGAGAATTTCACACAGTGGCCATCAATGTGTGTCTATTATACATCTGGTAGGCCAAACTACACACCATCAATTAATCTATATCATATGATTTTGAGCCAAAAAGATTTACTGTAAATCAAATTTTGAGAGCTTATTTTTGATAACCTGAATTCATGCGTATAAGTTCCAGACAGAAGTCCCTGAAGTCATTTCACACCCCCCACTGAACAGTCATCAGACTGTTTTACTGATATTCTGGTCTGGTTTTGGGTTGTGTAAGCTGCCATGAAACACAGTTCACGTCATTCACTGGATTCACTAGTTGTCACATTTCCCATTCAGTTGTCAAAGGTAGATATTTCCATTTCCTCACCCGGTTCCTTCATGTCAGAAATGAAAATTGTTGTTTTACAGAGATTACTGGCTCTTTATTTCCTTTCTTTACTTAATAAAAGGGTGGTTTGGGCTTTTTTTTCTTTACTGACAACATGTTTGGTTTGAATATTCATTTCTTTGCAGTATCTTGCAAATATACTTTGTACTAAAACAGAATAATTACATCTATTTCTGTTCCAGCTCTGCTGTTCTTGGACTCATTCTGTTGCTGAGCTGACCTGGCATATTCTTAGCTAAGTAAGGGATGTTATTAGCAATTCTAATGTGCTTCATTTGAAACCCATATGCAGAAGGAAAAAGTTTTTAAAATATATGGAAAAGCATAATACTGATCCCTATAGGATAATCACTTTCAGAACAGAGGGAACACCATCATAGTCAGTCTTTTTATTCTGGAAATCACTTTACTTGGGAGAACAAAAGGATTGGAAGAAACAAGAGCTATTCTTTGTTTTCACACTGATTTCTAATCATTGTTACCTCAATGTCCCAATTCTATAATCAGTACTCAGTTCGTATTCTTTCAGGACTGGATTTATGTCCTCTATGTTCTTGTGTACTTTACCATAAGTTATCCTTTGATGCTTATTTTCCCCTTAAGTGTCAGCTCCACGAGTCAGGTTATTGTGTGAAACACTCAAATTTTTTCTTTTCTTCCTTTTCCCTTTTTATTTTTTAATATTTTTTTTAGCAACTTTACAGCTCCCCCAGCTTTTTCTAAAATACTTCACAATGTGTTGTATTGACTAAAATTTCTTATTTGCATCCTTCTTTCTGAAAAAAATCAGACTATAAAATCAACATTTTAAGTCATACAAAGAAGGAAAGCACTCTCTGACAATGCTCACCTAGAAGTGAGGGACTGGAACTGTTTTTATGAGGAACTGTTTAGGTAGATGAACATATCGTGCTTCTCTGCTGTATTTAATGTCTAGACAAGGAGAATATAACAGTAGAAATTTTTTATGTCTTTTTTTTTCTCCCCAAACATATGGGTGTGTTTAGAGCATGTAAATCTTTCTTTTGATCTCTGCTGCTTACAGAGACCCACTGATGTAGCTCCTACTGCCTCATAATCTTTAATGCTTCCATCTCAGCTCCATTTCACTTCTCCTTCCCTCATCAAGGATGGCACTTTTTAAATATGGGCACCTAAGGTTAGATTTTAACATCCTTGATTCCCAAGAACAAAAAAGAACAACCTGGAGGGAAGAATCCCGGGTTAGATTATTTTAGACTTAATATAAACAGAACAAGTTAACAACCTAGTACTGGGAACACATCTTTGGTTTACCCCTGTTCATTCAGTAAGTGCCTTCAGTACAAGGAGCACAATTTCAGCATTAGTTTAAAGCTCCCAAAAGTTCTCCAGGGTGAACAGAAACTGATTTTTTTTTTTTTCATAAGTCAAAGATAGACACTGGGCTGCTGGACAAAAGTATGGAGAAAGCTGATCTGGGATGAAGGAAGGAATATGAAGGGAGGAGAAAGGCTCAGAGGCTGAGACTGCTGCTGGTGGTGCAAGAGAGGCAGTTAATTCAGCTGCTGCAATGGATTGTCTTGATGCAAGCATGGATCCTCTATCCCTCAGCTACTCCTACCCACCCAGCTCTGGGCGACAGGGCAGTGCCCATTCCACTTCTCAAAAGTAGTTTTACCAGCCTAAGCATCTGCCTAGTTTGCCTTTTGCACAGCTGGCTCGAGCAGTTTAGTAGGGAAATTGTTTTGTGGATACATCAGGATCACATGGAACAATTCCCATATTCATACAGCATCTCTGGGGCAACTCCAGCCATTGTTTCAAGGCAACTTCATATTAGGAGATGTTTAATGTGTTTTAGCTCTTTGTAATGTAATTTGACAGCTGGGCATAAGAACAACTCAGAGAGTGTGCCATCAGCCAGTTCCCTGCGTGCCAGGGTTTGGAAATCTTGGCTGTGTGGCACCATTTGTTTCACACACCCACCTGACATCTTTGGTGATCTCTGACTGACCTGGCTCCTCTCACCCTCTGGACAGTGCCACAGCTTCTGCTTCCCAAGCTGAAGAGGCAAATAGGACTTGGGTGTATTGGCTGGTGCCCCTGGGACCCTGCACTGCTACAGATAAGCTCAGACCACGCGTTTGGAGGTTTACAAGCCCATGTTTCATTGTCCTCACAGGGAAAGTGTAAGTATTTGTGTTGGCTCGTGTAGTGTACAGCATGTTGTGTGCAGTTTACAGATTGTAATTGCTGTTTGGGTTTGACCAGTGTGATGTCCAGTTCTGTCTGGCTGTTATTTTCTCTACAGTGGAAGATCTGAAGAGGGGCTCAAGAGCCAGGTTCTCAGCTGGGATAGATCAGAATTGATGTGTTTACATCAATGAGATGTTACTGTTTTACCATAGTTACAACACATCCCTTTATGAAAATGCTTGCTATTGGTAGTACCCACGTTGTTGATCCCAGGATAATTGTGTTATTACTCACAGAGTATCTTGCTTGCACTTATTACAGCCCTTCCACTTCCCACACCCTACTCCTGCTGTTGAGCTTTTGTTATTTATACAGCTCAGGAATGTTTTTCAACAAAATCATCATTCCCAAACAGCCATTTAGGCTTGCCTGAATTTTGTTACTTAGAAATGTTGAATAAAATTCTTACTTGCAATGCTGTCTGGACCTCTACTAACCCTCCAGGGCATTGTGGATGACAAGTGACAGCTTTTAAGATGAACTTTTTCTAAAGAAGAAGGTGTTTAATCCTCCTAAGAAAAAACCTTACGAATCCAAAATGGTAATGTATTTCCTTAAACTGTTTGATGTGTAAGATTTTCTGGGTTCTTGTTCTCAGCAGGAAAGGTTTTGTCTCATATGTATTTACGCTTTCATTTTTTTGCTCACGTTTTCTTGCATTTTTTACAGGCTTTGAAATGTGTGAAGATAACTAACTGCTCGGAGGTCTAACTATGTACTCAGGGACTAAAGTATATGTTATTTGAAAGTTTGCTTGTTTGCTAGAGAAAGGTGGGGTTTTTTCCCTCTGACTTAATGAATGCTTCCAAGTAGCAAAGCAGGCAGGGCAGGAAGGCCTTCTCACTGATTGAACAGGCTGTTTAATCAGTTCAGTCTGCGAATGCACGAGGTGAAAATGCCTCCCTGGTTTGGCTGCTCTCTCTGCTATTTTATGCCCAAAATATGTTATCCAAAGAAATTTTTTTTTTTCCTGAAAACTGTGAATAGGCTAATCTGTAACACCCTGTGCTGTAAAAGGAAGGTACAGTGGGATGAACTCACAACCAAGAGAAACTTCCAGTTCCAGGAAGACAGTGCAGATCAGCTCAAGCTGACCTGCTTTGCTGTGCCTGGGATATTTCTGTGGGGGTCTCTGCCTGCCTTGATGTGAGGCAGAGTCTCTCCAGAAGAAGCAGCAGGATGCTGATGTTCCAAACAAAGTGGTGGTGGCATGGCATGGCGCTGCACAAAGGGCACCCACCTGAGAGTGAAGAGCACTATGCTAATTTGCGACTGCTGGTGAATTTTACAGCCCCCCTAGTTGCCCTGTATTAGCTATACCAAATTTGCCCACCTTGTGTACACGTACCAGAGAGGTGCCGGAGTTCAGCTGTTAAAAATCTGTTAGGATTGCTTTCCCACTGCACATCCTTGAGACTCTCACAGCTCATCCCTTTTCCAGGCAGAAACAAATGCACACAAGAGGTGCGCACGCAAGATGAATCTGATCTGTTCGGGACGTGTCAGGACTTCTGCACAAGCTACACAGGTGACAAAAGCGTGTGTAGCAAGGCTGATACATCTTGGATGTACTGGATTTACTGAGCATACACAAATTGTCTCCACGGTGCACACAGAAAACTAGATGATCTGTCACAGATAAGTCATTGTCACTACACGTGCACCGCAGCGTTGAGATCTGGCTGGCTGTCAGCTCCCTCTGAGCTCCTGCTTCTGGGAACCACTGGCCGAAATAGATGGATGGAAAGGGAGCAGAGGCTCAGAGCATGGGCTCAGAGGATTCCCAGAGCCATAGTAGGGACTAACAAAAACTCTCAGCTTCCTGAATTCTGATTAGATATCTTACCCATTGGATTATCTCGTAAAGATACATTATTTCACAATCTTTCGCCGTGTGTTCTAAAATACTCAGTTCAAAAGTAAATTTTTTACTGGGGAAAATACCACATACTATAGTTGTCATAAGAGAAATCAAGAGTCAGCAGCTCCTGTGATCTGTGTGATAGGGGATGATCAACTGGAACAGATGCCTTCACGAATCCTGCAAGGAGCTATTATCATTCTGAGCAAGGAGGGAAAGAGCTGTGAACCAGGTATGCTACTGCCAGAAAAGTTAATAAGGAATGACCAAAAATTGCTATTTATGATATTCCTATTCTGCGATTCTTCTGCCTACTGTAAGGATCCTGCCACTATAGGACCTAGTCAGCTAAATTCTTCTCTGCATCTTGTCTACGCTCCACAACCCTGTGGTGACACTGTGATGACTCTATAAATCTCTGTGTCTGTTTTGGGGCCTCTGCTCCTTCCTGTTCAGGCACTTAAAAGCTGAGGGATTCCGTTTTGGGTAAACTGTTGTTTCATCAGTGTCCTCCATAGTGCTGTTTCAAATGTATGTTTAGAATTGCTGGAAAGCAAAAGCAAAACAGTCTCATCAGTTTAACACATTCTAATACTAAATTAATACTGTAGTTTAAACTCCATTCCTACATGGAGACTGCTTGGAGGCCCATACAATGAAAAGTCAGCTGTCCAGAGTTCACCAGTTTTTCAGAAAGGAGACTATAAACTCTGCATGCCAATACAAACAAAAGAAATTGATATAGCAGCCTCTGTTTGAATTACTTTTAAAACATAAGTGTTGAGGGGATAAGGTGTAGATGGAAATAGGCCCCTGCCTCAGAAATAGGCAACCCATCAGAATGCAGAATACTGAAAAGGTCATACTGAAATGGCATAGGAGTGTATTTCATAAAATATAGGCATTACATTTCTGGAACCTCATTTGTGTGACAAAAACTCTGACAAGAACAGAGGTTGGCACAAAATCAATATACTCAGGCAAGGATGTAATAAATAATAAAAACGAAGAATAGCATAAATTTTAACCAGTTTTCATTACAAGTTAAAGCTGGTCTGATTTCCTATTTGATCTCTTGAAGCTGCATAATTTCAAAAGAAACATCTGCAAAGGTATGTTATTCATTTTGTATGAAAGGTGCTAAGGTAAATATCAGAGAGAGAGAGAGGAATGTTTATCACCTTTACTTGCACTTGGGTGTTACCAATAGGACTGGAGGTGCTGAGGAAGGGGCAAGAGACAAGCAAGGGCCTAACAAACCCCTTCACAGTCCCAGTCTTCTGGGTGCTGAGGAGCCTCAGCTGTTTTGGTGTTCTTCACTCCCCAGGAGTCTGTTCTATGTAGGGCTGAGCAACTTTGCACCCGTGAGCTGCTGTGCCGTAGCACAAGCCCCATTTTCAATAGTATCTTTGCAGAGAAAGCTCAACATCCACAGATCCTGGCACCGTCATTTTCCAGTCGAATGTATCAGAAATATCAATTAACAAGCATAATCTTCATGTGATAATCTGCTGCTATCCTCTAGACTTTCAGCAGCACTCCTGCTGCAAAAGGGTAAGTCCATTAGTTGCAATTTTATCAACCCAAATGGTCCAAGCTCCTCCACCTGGCTCAGCCTGTGGATGCAATTGTCTCACTAAGACCTCCCTTGCCAAGCAGAGTGACTCAGCTCCTGTGGTCTCCCTCCCCTGGGGAGGCCAGGAAAGTGGAGCCTAGTCCCTCCACAATATGTCTCCATTTGGATTGACAACTTCCCCTGACTGTGGGGTTAACCTTGTTATGACAGCACAGCTGCAGTTGCCATCCCTCCCATCGCAGCCTTCCCAAAGTAATAGCAGCTCTCGGAATCACAAATTACAGCCAGTGTTTCGTCTCTTGTGTTGTTATTTAGCCCCAAATCACCCTGACATCGGTTTCTAATGGTGCAGATGTGCCTTTTGCTGTTGCCTCTCGAACGAGGAGTTAGCAGGGGACAAGTGCCTGTATTACTGGTTCTGTTGTGTTATTTTGCAGTGAAAAATATGAATCAGTGTCCACTTTCATGTTTCTTTTCGACAAGTGCTTTGTTACTTGAACACTATTTCTACCGTTGCATCAAGGGTAATGGAACTCAGTACATCACTTTACATTGCATATATTTCTACCTGGAAAAATTGCATTTTTAATACAAATGCTATTTTGAAATTCAGGCTTTACTTGCCTTGTACAATTTTTTTTTTTTTTTTATTATTAGAAGAGGATTTGCTTATATTTTTTTGTAGTCACACAGTAATGTGGCAGAAAGACTGGTGGCATCTGTGGACAGTGTAGTTTTTACTACTGTCAAAATATTTCAGATAGAGGGCATGTTTAATTAGATCCTCATTTTTCAAATTAACCTTTAATATTTTCCTTCTACCGCATTACAACTCTTGTCAAACACAACTCAGCGTTGCAAGATTTGATCTCTGACCGTTGATCATTCCTTCCAAGTGTTAGCAGACCACTGTATTCTGTCTTTATCTCTGGATAACTCCCTAGATAAATACTCTATTACATGATGTTCATAACATGAGCAACTATTACATGATGTTCATAACTGCCCACATGTCCATGCAGCGATTTTATGCACAAAAATCTGATAATAACTGGGTGCCTCTGAACTAGCTACTATTAGACAGAAATAAATGTTGTGAGTGGATATTTTTAGTGTTGACAAATGCAGAGTGCAGCTTTATTAAATTTCTGCAGTTGCCCTCTGCATCTCAGGAATGTGCCAGACTCAGTACAGCTTTTAATTGTTTCATTCTCCACTCAGTAATTTTCCTGCTGTTACGAGTGCAGGCTGCTCAGCAATCAGTTGGAGCCAAGACATTTGTAGGACATTTCTTTTGTGTAGTGTCTGTGTCCTGCCTCTCAGCGCTCTGTAACACAGTTCTGCACATGAATTTCTGCTCTACACCATAACTGTTTCCAGCTGGTGTTTGCAAGGACTCGGGGAAAATAATTTTCTTCATGGAGCAGGTCTTGTAACTATAACTGAGCCATATTTCTTAGATGAGTATGCTAGAAGAGCTGAAAAGGTTTGGAAGATGTGTTAACAGACTGCAGACCTATGATGTTCAATCACATGGAGAGGGAAGAAAGAAGGAAAGGGCAATAACACTGCTCTGGGTTGGAGAATCCTGACCTGTACAGTCTTGTCCATTGTACAGGTCTCTATCTATCTCATGTAGAGTTGTAATCTTTATAGCTATATTAAATGCAGAGGGACATAAAATCCATCCAAATAAGGGCAAGTAATGAACTAGAATATTTTTGTACAATATATCTTGTTTTCATCAAATTTCAAATAACCTATTTATTGGAAGCTGCAAATCCATGCACCCTGCTGACATGACACCATGTAGGAACATAATGATTGAAACTGATTTACAACTCTATCCAAGCAATGCACGAACAGTGGTTGGACCAAATTCAATTTTTATTGCAAAGTTCAACGTTAGAAAAACAGGACTACAGACCAAGGGGTACTAAATTAGCTGACAGCTTGTTGTCACTGTTCTGGAGAAGGTATTGAATCCAGAGTGGTGTAGCCTTTGGGTTATGATGCAAGCTGATTTCAGTACAGGCTGAACAACCAGCCGTGGAAGGACACAGCTGTGTGTCTCTGAAGGCAGCTGCAAAGTAAGTGTCTTGCAAGCCAGCACATTCACATTGGAGGGAGGGAAGATTGGTTTCTTTCCTTGAGGCAAGCAATGCAAGCCAAAATGTAAATAAGAGAGCTTAGGCATTTTGGAGAGGTCCTTCAGAAATGCATATCATAATAGCAATGTCTTCTCTAATTGATTATGCAGTCTGAATCTTTGCCATTAAGCACTTGACGAAAGTATTACGCTCTAGCTCTCCCTACTGGATTATTATTACACAATTTCTGTATTTAATAGGTGCAATGTATCGCTGTGTTAAACAATGAAACTGCTAATACAAGTATCTCACTATATTAATACAGATGTTTCATACTTCATATGCATTTCAACAGATATGGCTTGCGGCTTGTTTGTTTAATTTGGTAATTCTTCATATTTTGTAATATATAGGAAAAAATAGACTGTTTCTCCTGCTGTTGTTTATGAAAAGTCATTATAGAACATGAGAATATTTTTTTGGCTGTAGTTTCCAAAAGTGCTATGTGATTTCTATGATCTTACTGTAATTTTTCAAAAGTGACTCAGGCTCTTACAAGGCTTTCACTGAAGTTTAGTTGCCTGTCTGAAAAATCCTGTAGTTGTGTTTAACCACATATTGTTCCAGTTCAGCTGATTTTTGAAAGTTAATGGAGAGGCTAGACTATACAGATTCCATTTTTCTGACATGCCCAATTGTGATTAACCATTTTTTGTAATGGAAATAGCAAGCAGAAGTGTTTTAAGTGAGTTAAAATATGCATAGATCATATTTTGCCTTTCTCTTCCAGTCTGACATCTGACTTATCAGGACTAAGCTAAGAGAAGGTAGGATCTTCACTGATAAATATTTGATTGAAATGTGTTTACCCACATATTGCAATAAATTGGTCTTCATTGACAGCAAGACCTTTTTGACTCATACTGCCAAAGGAAAAAGTGTATATATACTTTTACCTGTATGCTGAGCTAATGATGGGCTCATAACATAAAGTTTTGTGGTTTTTCTGAGACATCACATTCACTGAGAAAGTTTACAAATAATACAGTCATATACTGTGATTATAAATGCAATCATTTTCTTTACAAAATAATTAATGAGAAGAAGCTGATTGGGTTTTCTGCTGCTTAACAGCAAAAATCTGTACAGCAAAAGAAAACAGGACTTCTTTTGTGTACCTCTGATCCATACTAAATACCACTATAAGAACTGAAACAATTTTATTATCACTATAAAATCCCTAGGCTTAAATTCACCCAGACTACAAGAAATGCCCTGCTATATTTAGAAAAGGACCAGAGACCAATCCTTATGTCTGAAAGTAAGGCAGTCTAAAGTAATCAAGAATATGGTAGGCTTGATCTTGGGCAGTTTGTTGGTGAGGACTAAAGCAAAATAAAGAAATGAGAAAATGATTAAGCACGGAGAGATCAGGGGACCAGTATTCAGGTTTGCTATTTAATATTTTTTGTTGGTGGTTTTTTTTTTTTTTTTTGGTTTGGTTTGTTGTTGTTCAGGGTTTGTTGTTGTTTTTTTGGCAGCAGGGGTATGTCTGTGTGTGTTTGTTTTTAGAGCACAGTAGATATTCCATAGGATGCCTGTAAGATTAAACCTTATAGATCTTCACCATCTGATAACTTAGACCCTGATCCAGTCCCATCTCCTCATCTCCTCACCCTGCATAATGTAAGGCTGTCTTTTGCAGCAAATCATCTAATTTCTTTTGAGAGGAAACCATGATGCAGCTCTGGGAAATGGTCCTAGAACCACCCCTCTACCATATGGATGTAACTGCAGAAGGTTGGACTCCTTCAGCTCTCTGCACACCTCCAACGCGACTCTGCAGTCTTTGCATTCTTACCAACTCCTTTGTAACCTCATGCTGCACCCAAAGCATTTTAACTAAGCTCTAGAAGGAATAATAATCTCATCTGGTGTGGACATGGATTTTCTACACAAGAGAGACACGGTAAATTCTGGGGTAGTCATGGATCTCTCTCTACCCCTGTAGATGGGGACCAAGAATTTTTCAGTGCAGGAAGTGCTTTCAGTGATGTAGCTTTGAGCATAGGATGGGCTGGGTACAAACTGAAACTTTATGTGGGCTGAATCTCTGAGCAGTCTGTTTCTCCATGAACAGAACAAAGATTCTCCTAGTTTAGGCACTTTAGTTTACTACTGGAAGACACATTTCCTGGGGTAGTGTAAAATTCAGCTCCAACATTAACATTTCATTAATGATTTACCCGATATAATTCCATTTTAACCTCAAAACATTTTAGCAGTGACGTTACTGAAAAGTATCTGAACCTAAAAATCACTCAGTCTGTACAGAGACCCTAGTCCATTCTCTCTTTTTTAATTTTTTCTTTCCACTTCAAATGTCTATCACATATATTAATGTTTTTTTCCTGATGTAGGAGGTTTACATAAAATAAATCAGTGGATAAGATCAAACAAAAAAAGATTTTAATTTTACCCAAAAACTGTTTGAGAGGTATTCAATAGTGCTAGAGCACTGATTTGAAGTATACACTCTTCGTTTCAGAGCTACTTCTTATTGGCCAGCAATTCAGAAGGGGTAGGATTTGCAGTGGAGCTCCCAAAGCTGTACCATGGCAAGAAGTGTTTAAGGAGGCATCAGCTACACAAGGAGCTACAAAGATGGGAAAGAACTGAGGTTTATCTCTGAAAAATATTAGCTTGATTATCTACCAGAGGTTTGACCCAACAAGGGCTAGATAATAAAAAAACTAGAAAACATACAGAGAAAGGAGAGAAAATCAAGCTAAGCCCTGAGCCAAAAAATGCTTCGTATTTTAAGAGACAACTTGTTTAATTTATGGAAAAGCAGGTTGAGAGATTACTTTGATTATACTGATAATCTCTTCCAGTGGAACAATGTCTAGGTACTAAGTGCTGTGTAACAGATAGAATGGAGAAAAAACAGAGCCATTGTGCAAGCTCTAACTGTGCGGATTAACATGAGAAATCACAGTTTTGATGCAAAGGTGATTAACAGGATAATAGACCACATGCATCAGTAATGGATTTTTCATTTCTGTTGTCTTTATGATAGTCCTAATGAAATAACTACTTGGCTCAAAGGCATTCACCTTAGCAGAGCTCTGCATTAACACAGCTATACCATTTCTGTGACAGCTTGTTTCACTGTCTATTGGGCAGTACAGAAACAGACCCAAACCAGTAATGAAATTAGTTGCAAGCCAGTCATGTGTTTGAGAGAGAATCTGACCTGAAGAGCAAAACGTATGAAGTGATCTGTCAGGAAAGAGAGCTGAAGTTTAAATTGATGTGTAAATTTCTTGTTCTTCCAAAACAATAGTCCTTGGTACATTTCAGCAAATCTCATCCTTCTAATATCAAGTGCATAGAAGAAGTATACATACAGAGCTATTACAAAAAAATTTTAACTAGTACTTGGTATGGAGCTTGTACCTACTTTTAGAAGAATTCTAATGTTGTTTTTTCAAGCTGCCTGTTCTCAAATTAGGCAAGTCCCCTAAGATCAGGAAAACTCCATTTGGTCTCTACTTTCTTCATTCCCCTTTCTGACACCTTTTTTGTTTTTTTAATCTCAAGAATGCTTTCCTCTCTGGCATTCACAGGGTAATACAACATTTATTCTGACTCAATTAGGATAAAGAGACAGAAAGCAAAGGGGGCACAAAGGTTGCCACCCCAAGTAGGGCTTGTACATGTGTTGGATTGAATACAGATTTCATTGCAGAGGAAAAAGAAAGGAAAAAAAAAAAAAAAGCTGTGCTTCTGAGTTTTGTTGTTTTGGTGTGGGTTTTTTTTTGGTTTTGGTTTTGTTTTTGTTTTTTTTTTGTTTGTTTGTTTTTGTTTTGTTTTGGTTTTTTAAATTATGACTAGATGCATTCTAGATGAATGCAAAAAAAATAAAGCAGTATGGTGAGCTGAAAGGAGCAAAGGCACCCCAACAAGAACCACACACAAAATTTATGGCTTCTTGAATAGACCCCCTAAGCTTGTATGCATCTCATCTGACATAGAATTATAGTGTTTAAAGGCAAACCTGTACACCTGCA
The DNA here is from genome assembly GCF_003031625.1 of Empidonax traillii. Taxonomy (NCBI): domain Eukaryota; kingdom Metazoa; phylum Chordata; class Aves; order Passeriformes; family Tyrannidae; genus Empidonax; species Empidonax traillii. The sequence goes on from NW_020955278.1 coordinate 67,855, forward strand.
AGAAATTGATGAGTGGAAGGACAGGTCCACAGAGCACTTTATCAACTGCCTGCCACTTTCAGTACAGCAACCAGTAAAATGCCACTCATTCTGACAAAGGAAGAATAATTAAAAATATGTCCATCTGCTGGAGAAACTGGGCTAAGATAGCCAACTAATGGTATCATATATCACTGTGTGGCCTGGTGTGGAAAAAGAAAGACCTGCAGGAAACACCCCTTTAAGAATATTTATTGGAACTAAATGAACTTTATTATATCATCAGATATGCCATAAACATGTCTTAAAAGCATTTTAGATAGCCTCTTTAAGGGAAATTGTATCTTTTAATAGAATAACCTAAAAGCAAACGGTTAATGTGGACTTGAATTGAAAAAATATTCTACAAAATAAGCCTTATAAAGGCTGAACAATCACCTTGCTGTCAAAATGTGTTGTCATACTTTTATACTTACTATATCCTGCTCTTTGATTGAGCCCATTTTATGTTCCTTATGTGTATTTTGCGTAAACTCTACTTGTATGATGCTTACATGTAATTCATGCAAAGCCTGCCAAATTAAAAATTTTTCTTGGTCTTTTTCCACAGGCAAGGTTTGGAAATAAAATCTCTGTTGCCTGCTGGCTGATCTTTGCTCCACGGTCCTCACTTGTACAGCAGATTTGGACTGCGGTAAATAGAAATAGCGTTCTGTGTGGGCCGTGACTAAACTCATTTCAGCACATTTGGAGGGTGCTAAACAAGTCAGTCCTCATTTGCCGAGTTTCTGTCTGGAGTCAGGAGAAGTGAGACAATGAGAATCAAGAACAAAATGTCCCTAAAACATATGCATGAAGCAAATTTTTTTTCCCCTTTCCTCCCATGACTTTACTGACAGAAACGATGTATCAAATGCATTTCGTGATGTGATTTATTAATACTGGTAATTCGAGTGAGTTCAAACAATATGTTTTTCACAGAACGAAACAGTAACACATAAATACGTGGGTGTACATTTGTTCTGAGCATAGACACAAAATAAACAATGAATATATTAATCCAAATCAGTCGTCTTCTAGGAGGAAAATGAGCTGTCAGCCAAGGACCATGTGCATGTTAGACAGTTGTTCACAGGAGGGATGCTTCTAACACATCACTTCAAGAGAATGGGACTTCCTTGGCCCGTCTCTTCAAGCTGTGCTTTTCTGTTGTGGGTGTTGTGGTTGTTTCCCTTTTCTTTTGTATCTCCCTTTTAGCACATTGAAAATGGATGGGAGGAGCAGTTGTGCGCTCACTCTCTTTTACCATGAGGTTTGGAACAGTTTTGTTTCTCCTAAAGTTTTAATTAGTTGAAGGCCTGTGGTCATGATAAAATGTCAGGAGAGAAAAAAAAAAAGTTTTTAAGTGTTCTGACTGCAGAAAGCACTTCAAAATAGGATCCTCAGCATTAAAATGGATCAGAAAAAAAGAAAATGATGTTCATGAATTATTATAAATTTATGAGTGCACATCAGTCAGATGAGTTTTAGAGGGGAAAATGGAATAAAGGGGAATTTGATTTATCATTTTAAAACACTGGTGTATTTTAAGTCTGCAGATGAAGGAGAAGAGCCAGAAGAAAAAAATCTGAAAAGATGCTAAAGAAGAGGTAAGGACATGGAAAAAAAAGAATGGCAGCCAGGGACTGATAATGAACACAGGGTACAGAAAATGTTTTTGTATTCTTGTCCCAGTCCATTACACTGTTCATATTTCTAGACTTTACCCTACTTAAAATAAAGCAAAAGACAAGTGTCCCAAATAAAACCTTGAAAAAAGTGGTGAAGTAGCACGAGGCAAAGGAAGAAAGGATAGTTGAGAGGCTTTTTGTCAAGTATATAATCTGCCACAGGAAAAAAAAAAAAAAGGAAAGAAAGAAAGAGAGAAGGCTTACAATTGTTCTAGAAGAAATGCAAGGTACCTTTACTCTGTGCATTTTTTCCCTTTAATAATGTAGGAGAGGGTAAACTGAGAGGAATAATCATGTTTTTATACCAGTCAGGCAAACTTCTCTTATTTACAGGCTTTCAAATGCCTTTCTTACTTATGTGCAGGCATAAGTCTGAGAAGTGATATGTTATTTCTCATTTGTGCATCCTGGAGCTTCAAGTCATCCTCAGACAGGCAGAAATCTAACTTCTTTTTGAACTTCACTGTCCAGAATATTGTTTTGATATTTCCCAGGAAAGGAAAATACATTTTTTCATGAGTGAGAAGGAATGCCTGGTTTTGATACTTATTTTTCACTATCCACCTTTTAAGGTCCGTTAGTATTGGTCAGGTGCATGAGGATTGGTCATATAGTTAAGTCTTTAGCACTAAGAAATAGATATTTCTGGCCTTTGGCATATGAAGGAAGTAGTAAGGAATTACTCTCACTGGCAGTCAAGTGATCAGAACACGTCCCTGATTTTCATTGACACTACTAAATTTAGGGAAGGAATGTGAAAAATGGACTTCAGGGATGTGCTGTACCCTCTGAGGGACACAATGAAGTGTAGATTGAACAGTGATAAGTCACTTTCCTACTTCTAAGAAAGGAAGTTTGTGTTCTCATTCTGTCCCGTGTCCCTGCCCTCTTTCTGTTTTCCATTAATATTTGGGTCAGTTTTAACTAAATGGGAACACAGAGTTTTACCAAGGTTATTTCCATTCTACAAGTTTCATGACAACTGGCAACTGTTGGAGGACAGATACTCAAATTGGTGCTTCTAACCAGAGAAAAGTCTGAATAACTTTCCTGTCTGTCCATGGCTGTGTATGAACAATCAATCGGCAGCAGGTTGCTCCAATCCACCCTCCCAAGGATGTTGGGATAAGCAGTGGGACAATGGCAGAGAGGGGGGAAGCAGCAAAAGCAATTTTCATGACAGTGTGCAAATATAAAAGGAATCACTCTCCAACATGGCTGCGGGCTTACAGGAGTTTTTATTCAATTTTATATTCCTTTTATTACGTGTATAGCAATGAATCTGCTACAGAAATTGGGGGGTTCAAATGGAGTTTTAGAAGAAGCTCACCTTCTGAAGCCCAAAACCTTTGCCTTCTGGTTCCAAATGTTAGGAGAAAGACGAGGCTGGTTGTTACATTTTTCAGTAAAACAACAACTTTAAAATGTTGGCTTGAATTCATAGAAGGATATCGTAGGAGTGCTATTTCCTTTATTTAGAATTCAGAGAAAAAATATTTATTTCATTAAATTTCTCATTTAAACATTTATCTGCTTTAACTTTTATCTCCAACTGAATGCAGTGAGGCAGATATATGGGTTTTCACAGAAAACAAAAAGTAGATATTGAAACACAGCACTAAGAATGCTGTTGCAAGAGATTTGCAGAGTTGCTGGGTGAGCAATTCAACATTTTCTGAAGTTCTTACCACTGTCTGTTGCAAGTTGATTGTTGAGGTTCCTACACTCTCCAAATAATAACATATGGGCACATAAAGTTCTCAATAGTCTTTCTATTGACAGGGGTTGTTAGTATGTCTTTTTTATTTTTTTAATAATATTTTAAAAACTTAGAGTAACACAGACTCGCTTCTTATTTGTGTGGTGTGTGCTGTCTCTGATTAGATTAGGAATCTGGAGGACACTCTGCATCAGAATATTTGGTAAGTAAAAATTGGGAAAGGTGGCACTGTGAGCTAATAACTCCTTTCAGCTTGAGATGAGGATTATCAGAAATGAGGGGCAATGTGGAAATATGGACTCAGTTTAAATTGAAGTATTAAAGGGGGAGGAAAAAGTGTTTACCACCTGTGGTTCAGGGTAGAGAAGCACACTCAGAGATAGCTGAAAGCATTAGATTAGTGACTGCCGTGATATCTAGGGAATTTTAATTTGTATAATTTATTCAGTCATTACTAAGGAGGACTAGAGTTTCATGTAGAACTCATTTTTATATCAGTATGTGTTACAGGCAACTCAGCAAGGAAAAAACTTCAGACTGAATTTTATTAACTAAAATGGATATGGTAAGTACCACGATCATTAGGGATGGGTTTTGGATACAAATACAGGTGTATTAACATGTAAATGTTCCAATTTAACACAATCAGAAATGTATTAAGTAAAATAGATTGGCAGTGTTTATGAGGAAAGAACTCTTGAGGACAAAAAAAAAAGAATAGTTTGCAAAAAAGATTGGGAGGAAATACTGTAAAGCAAAACCTGAAATATAAATTATTTAAAGCCTCTGTGGATGAGTGAGAAGTTGTTAAGCTAATTGCAAGTAACAACAGAGAAGGCAAAAATCTCATGGAGTCAAAAACTTTGGCACAGATATAATGTCATTAGAAGAAACAGAAGAAATGTAGAAAAGAGCATTTATTTGAAGAATAAAATAGAAAAAAATAGAAAAAAATGAGTTGCTGTTGCCTGTCCTGGAGGGATGACTGGGAGGGGGGGAAAATGCCTGTGATGGAGCTGCCTCCTGTGAGTGGAGAATGAGGCAAGAATAGTAAGAAAACAGAAAATGTAAGGGAAATTTAAATTTTTCCTTCTCCATAACCCAGAGTCCTACTCTTACTAACCCCTTTCATTACACCATTGCTTTTGACTCACTGTCTTCCTTATAAAACCACAAACTACCACAGGGAAGGACTAATTCTTTAAAGTGTTAGAGTGCTACTGTGTCTGTCCCAGTCAGGGGATAGACTGTGCACCTCTGTGCAGCTCTTAGAACTGAGGTTCTTAGACATGTGGAGATGAAAAACAGAAAACAATGGTGTGATAAAGATAGCTTTCTTCCCCAAAGGGGGTGGAGAAGTTGATCCAATTATTGCTGGTAACAAACACAAGAAAGGAAGCATTAGAGGGATATATGTTTTCCAATATCTCCTTAAAAAACCCTGCAGTCCAACTCAGCAGTTGGAGTGCATGCAGGGAAATATTGAACATTAGACTACCCAAAAAGCATCAGACTTAATCTGGTTAGTAGTAGAAAACTGTCTTTCTGTGTTTAGAGAAGGATATCTGCCCATTTCAGTGCATGGCAAAATTTTATGAGGTTTGTTTGTTTGTTTGTTTGTTTGTTTTTTAATTCTGATGAGAAAAAAAAAATGTTAAACATCTACAAAAAATGGATCCTCCAGGCTTCTGAGATGACAAAAATTGTTGACAAACTATTGCAGAAAACACAGATACTTCTCATTTCTTTGCCACATCTAAGTTGCTTTATTAGTGCTGGACATAAAGTGGCACAAAAGAGAAAAATTTTAGAAGTCAGGCTCATTTTTGGTTTTCTTTTCCTGTTTGAAGCAGCACACAGTAGAATAAGATGCAATGTCTGGAAACAAAACTTGGGATGCGGAGGAATTGGTGCAATTCCTAATTATTTCCAAAATATCATTGAATATGTTCCTTACAGAAGCACAAGCTTTTCCTCTTTGTCCTGTAGCTTTTGTTACCAGGAGTCTGTAATTTGGGAAGATAATGAATCTTGAGGTTATCTCTGATTTTTTCTTAGCCAGCTTCTTGGACAGCATCTTCTGGTTACTGGAAATGAAGTATTAGTTAATGAAATGCTATCTATGTTGGAAATAAATAATTAAATAGAATAGAATAGTAAATTAGAATAGTGTGTACTATATTGGATAATTGTGCTAACATCTTGGCAGATATGTCTTGCTAATGCTCAAAACAAATCATGCCTAGCATGGATTGTCCTTTAATCTAAGGAGAAGCACTTTAGCTGATGCCTTGTAAGAGAGGAGTGAGGTGTTCCTAAGCGTGGTCATATTTGATACAAAAATATTAGGGCAAAAATTATTTTTATAAGGAAATAACTAGGAAATGTAGACAATTAGTAAGATCTTCGCGACTGGAAGGAATGAGGGAGACCCAGAGAAAGTTCTTATTTGAAAGAGGGCAGGGGTGGTGGTTTATCACAGAGTTTAATTCTGATAATCCAGATGAAAATTATTTGCCTATTTTGGTCCAAGTTTTAGTGCAGCAGACCTGTGTTATGGCCAGGAAATTATGACAATTCTGCATGCCTTGCATGTGAGGTTTCTAAGGTTTCAGTACCCCGATGACAAACCGATTCCTTTACAGAGCGATTCGAGCCTCTTTTATCACATTTGTTTGCTTCACTTACGCCTTTGCTCACCCTGTCACTCAGCTCATCTCCGTGCTGCAGCTGATCAGCAGGCAGCCACCCCAGACCGTGCCCTGGCTCCCTCTCCCTCCCACACAGGCAGGCAAGGTGGGGACCCCTCGCTGGCACAGCCCTTCCTGCAGCACAGCCTGCGGCCAGCAAGGTGGGGATGGGGACATCCATCAGAAAGCTGGGAGATGGGGCCCTGTGTCCTCAGAGGACAGGTCCCCGCTGCAGGCATGCCCAGTGCTGAGCTTCACAAACTCCAGGAGGTGATTTCCTACGGGGAAAAATAATAGTTATGTGGCTTGCAGTGCCCAGAATAAGTGACTGTGACAGCCTTCAGTGCTTCAGGCGGAAAATGACAACGTGCTGCTGCTCTGAAATCGTGATGTCAGCGAGGCACGCTGTTCCTTTGGCCCACTTCATGCCTTGCAAAGGTGGCAGGAATCCTGGATAGGTGAATAAGGAGATCCTCGCTAAACTCAAACATAAAAAGTGTGTGGGGCATGGAAGCAGAGGCAGGTGATATGGAATGAATACAGAGACATTGTCCAGGCTAAAGTAAAGTCAAAGCTCATGGGGAGTTGGACCTGATGAGGGTTGTGAATGGCAACAAAAAGGGTGTCTACAGGTAATTCAGCATGAAAAGAAAGACCGTGGAAAATATGGATCTGTTGTAAAAATGGAGCAGGGGACCTGTTTACAGGAGACGTGAAAAATGGTGAGATGCTCAGTGCCTTCATCAACTCAAACATTACTGTTAAATTTTGCCCTCAAGAATCCTCCCTGAGATCCAAGGGGAAGTTTAGAGCAAGGCAGACTCACCCTGGGTGGAGGAGAACCTGGTGAAAGAACATTTTAACAACCTGGACACCCGCAAGTCCTTGGCCCATAAGGTGCTGAGGGAGCTGTCCTCTGTCAGTGTGAGTCCTCCCTCCATTGTTTGTGAAAGGTTGTGAGGATCAAAGGAGACTTCTGAGGGCTGGAGAAAAAACAAATGTCCCCTCTGCCTTTAGGAAGGAGGTTCAGGGAACGACAAGCCACTCAGCCTCACTTTGGTCTCTGGGAAATAATTTTTTAAAAAGGTGATAGGGAGTAGTCAGATGGATTCATGAAGGGGAAATCATATCTGACCAACCTGAGAACCTTTCATGACGAAATGATGGGCTCAGTGAGCAAGGGAGAGCAGTGGATGTTGTTTATCTGGACTGCAGCAGGGCTTCTGACACTTTTCAATGCATATAAATCCCTGGCTGAGGAAGTAAAGAAGACAGAGTCAGACTCTTCTTAGTTTTGCCTACTGACAGGTCAAGAGGCAGTGGGCACCAAGTGAAACACAGGAAATCCCATGTAGCAGTAAGAAAACACTATTATTGTGAGGGTGGTTGAACTCTATCACAAGTTGCCCCAAGAGGCTATGGAATTTCCGTCCTTGGAGGTATTAACTGCACAAGGTCCTGAGCAACCTTATAGGTGACCCTGCTCTGAGGAGGTGATTGGAGGTGCCTTCCAGACCCTATGGGGCTGTGGATCTGTAACATTGCAGAGACATACACTGGTTCAAATAACTTTCATTTCTACCTTTGGAAGGCTTATAAACTGTTAAAGGAAATGTATGAAAGTGAATGAAAAATTTTCATAATTGATTATAATTGTGGAAATATATTTTTTTATTAAATTAAATAAGCTGTCTACAATCAAACAAGGCATCTATGTTTTCAAGAATTGAAAACAGGGCTAAAAATTCCTGTCTAAAAGTTTCCATGCTGTCATTGCAATAAATTAAGTTTCTAATTAAACACATGCTCACATCCACACTCTTGGATGGAATGCTATGCTTGATCAATAGCCCTAGGCTACACAGTAGCAGGCAGAATTATAGCAAATGGAACTGGATGAATGGGTTTACTTAATGACCACAATATGATTTATTTCATTGGTGGGAAAGGGGGTAGGAAGACATCAAATTGCTAAAAATATTGCCAGCGCAAATTAAGATATGATCTTACAGGAGATACATTCCCAAGAGATCCTGTGTGAGTACAGCAGATCAGAGCTCAGATCACTCTGAAAGAAGTATACTTGATGAAAGTGTGTCAGCTAATCTGCACTCAGCTTGTTTGCCATTTACAATTAAGAAGGGT